>NC_060146.1:155735806-156053072 GCF_021461385.2 Schistocerca piceifrons | reverse complement strand
ATGGGAAAAACGCAAATATGGGAAAAACGCAAATATGGGAAAAACGCAAATATGGGAAAAACGCAAATATGGGAAAAACGCAAATATGGGAAAAACGCAAATATGGGAAAAACGCAAATATGGGAAAAACGCAAATATGGGAAAAACGCAAATATGGGAAAAACGCAAATATGGGAAAAACGCAAATATGCGAAAAACGCAAATATGCGAAAAACGCAAATATGCGAAAAACGCAAATATGCGAAAAACGCAAATATGCGAAAAACGCAAATATGCGAAAAACGCAAATATGCGAAAAACGCAAATATGCGAAAAACGCAAATATGCGAAAAACGCAAATATGCGAAAAACGCAAATATGCGAAAAACGCAAATATGCGAAAAACGCAAATATGCGAAAAACGCAAATATGCGAAAAACGCAAATATGGGAAAAACGCAAATATGCGAAAAACGCAAATATGCGAAAAACGCAAATATGGGAAAAACGCAAATATGGGAAAAACGCAAATATGGGAAAAACGCAAATATGGGAAAAACGCAAATATGGGAAAAACGCAAATATGGGAAAAACGCAAATATGGGAAAAACGCAAATATGGGAAAAACGCAAATATGGGAAAAACGCAAATATGGGAAAAACGCAAATATGGGAAAAACGCAAATATGGGAAAAACGCAAATATGGGAAAAACGCAAATATGGGAAAAACGCAAATATGGGAAAAACGCAAATATGGGAAAAACGCAAATAAGGGAAAAACGCAAATATGGGAAAAACGCAAATATGGGAAAAACGCAAATAAGGGAAAAACGCAAATATGGGAAAAACGCAAATATGGGAAAAACGCAAATATGGGAAAAACGCAAATATGGGAAAAACGCAAATATGGGAAAAACGCAAATATGGGAAAAACGCAAATATGGGAAAAACGCAAATATGGGAAAAACGCAAATATGGGAAAAACGCAAATATGGGAAAAACGCAAATACGGGAAAAACGCAAATACGGGAAAAACGCAAATACGGGAAAAACGCAAATACGGGAAAAACGCAAATACGGGAAAAACGCAAATACGGGAAAAACGCAAATACGGGATAAATGCAAATACAGGATAAACGCAAATGCGGAATAAATGCAAATATGGGAGAAGAGAAATTTGGGACACAACTTGTCTAAAAGAAGGAATCGGTTGGTAAGGTTTCTTCATGAGTAATGAGAAAAACGCAAATATGGGAAAAACGCAAATATGGGAAAAACGCAAATATGGGAAAAACGCAAATATGGGAAAAACGCAAATATGGGAAAAACGCAAATATGGGAAAAACGCAAATATGGGAAAAACACAAATATGGAAAAAACGCAAATATGGAAAAAACGCAAATATGGAAAAAACGCAAATATGGGAAAAACGCAAATATGGGAAAAACGCAAATATGGGAAAAACGCAAATACTGGTAAAACGCAAATACTGGTAAAACGCAAATACGCGATAAACGCAACAACGGGATAGATGCAAATACGGGAATAATGCAAATATGGGAGAAGAGAAATTTGGGACACAACTAAAAGAAGGAATCGCTTGGTAGGATGGGTTGATGAGTAAGGGGAATAACGCCAATAAACGCAAATATGGGTTAAACGCAAATATGGGAAAAACGCAAATATGGGAAAAACGCAAATATGGGAAAAACGCAAATATGGGAAAAACGCAAATATGGGAAAAACGCAAATATGGGAAAAACGCAAATATGGGAAAAACGCAAATATGGGAAAAACGCAAATATGGGAAAAACGCAAATATGGGAAAAACGCAAATATGGGAAAAACGCAAATATGGGAAAAACGCAAATATGGGAAAAACGCAAATATGGGAAAAACGCAAATATGGGAAAAACGCAAATATGGGAAAAACGCAAATATGGGAAAAACGCAAATATGGGAAAAACGCAAATATGGGAAAAACGCAAATATGGGAAAAACGCAAATATGGGAAAAACGCAAATATGGGAAAAACGCAAATATGGGAAAAACGCAAATATGGGAAAAACGCAAATATGGGAAAAACGCAAATATGGGAAAAACGCAAATATGGGAAAAACGCAAATATGGGAAAAACGCAAATATGGGAAAAACGCAAATATGGGAAAAACGCAAATATGGGAAAAACGCAAATATGGGAAAAACGCAAATATGGGAAAAACGCAAATATGGGAAAAACGCAAATATGGGAAAAACGCAAATATGGGAAAAACGCAAATATGGGAAAAACGCAAATATGGGAAAAACGCAAATACGCGATAAACGCAAATACAGGATAAACACAAATACAGGATAAACACAAATACAGGATAAACGCAAATACAGGATAAACGCAAATACGGGATAAATGCAAATATCGGAGAAGAGAAATTTGGGACACAACTTGACTAAAAGAAGGAATCGCTTGGTAGGATGGGTACATGAGTAAGGCGGAATAACGCCAATAAACGCAAATATGGGAAAAACGCAAATATGGGAAAAACGCAAATATGGGTTATAGGGATACGGAATCGGATTTTGGGGTAAAAAATCGAATTTTTTTTTATTGGCGTACTATATTCTGCCATGTTTCCTCTTTAAAATGACGTATCATACATAGCTCTACTACAATTATAACTATTTTATTTTTATATATTTGTGAGATCAGGTATTGCGCTTTAGTTATACACGTCTCTCGTGGCTGACCATGAACTTTTTGGCAGTACCTTTAAAGTGACATGAATTCAAATATCCCGGTTTCCAGCGACAATTTATACACTAGTTGCCCGAAAATGTTTCTCTCTGGTTTCCTCAAGTTACTCTTTGACTTTGTGGCGGGACTGTTTTGTAAACAGTGTGATATAAGAAAGTAGTTGTTGTTGAGTTATTTCGTATTTAGTGCTTCATTTTTCGCAGTGTAAATGCCTAGAGCTAAAGCAAAAGTATTTAAAAAGCGTGTGAACTGGCAAAAGAAAAGAAATAATGATTCATTAGCAAAGCAAAGCAGTTCATCATCATCACTGTTGGAAAATGTGTATCCACTTATTACTGATTTGCCGAACGAACTTACACCAAATGAAAACAGTGCTTCTCATAAAAAACTAAGAGATTTGGAAGAGAAATATAATTTACTTGATAGAGGGAATGAAGTTTTTGAACTCATTGATACGAATATATTGTGTGAAGCTCTTGAAAACAGTTTGTGCTGCAAAAAATGTCATGGAAACGTTTCTCTGAAAGTAGAATCCCATGTTGGCCTGGCTGCCCAGTTTAATTTAATATGCAGTGTTTGTAAATACAGCTGTAAGTTTCCAAGTTCGGTTTCAGTAACTGTAAATAATGGATACAAGAAAACTGAACTTTATAGTGTAAATATTAGGTTAGTTTATGGATTGCGAGCAATTGGTAAGGGCAAAGCAGCTGGTGATATGCTATGTGGTGTTCTAAATCTTCCAAGTGCACCTTCAAAGTTTGAAGCTTACAATTATGTACTAGGATCTGCAGTTGAAGATGTAGCACAGAAGTCAATGCAGGTTGCTGTGGAAGAAGCAGTGGAAGAAAATGACGGCAGTCGTGACCTCACAGTGGCGTTTGATGGCACGTGGCAGAAAAGGGGCCACACCTCCAACAACGGTGTTGTAACAGCAACTAGTGTTGATACTGGCAAGGTTATTGATGTTGCAATAATGTCTAAATACTGTAGGTGCACAGGCAGGCTGAAAAATGAACACAGTGATGACTGTATTGCTAATTATTATGGTAGTAGTGGTGGCATGGAGGTTGCTGGGGTGAAGAAAATTTTTCATCGCTCTTCACAGTGGTATAATGTTCGCTATGTCAAATATCTGGGAGATGGTGACTCTAAAGCATTCAAAGAAGTTTTGGAAAGCAAACCATATGGGAACAGTGTAAATATAAGCAAACTTGAATGTATAGGACATGTGCAGAAGAGAATGGGTGCCAGGCTGATAAGGTTAAAACCAATTATGAAAGGGAAAAAACTAGATGATGGGAAAACCTTGGATGGCAGAGGAAGATTGACTGATTCCATAATAGACCACATTCACAACTGCTATGGCCTTGCAATCAGGCAAAATACAGGCAATCTTGAAGAAATGAGGAGAGCTATATGGGCTTTATATTTCCACACCGCATCCACGGATGAGCATCCACAACATGGTTTGTGCCCCAAAGGTGAAAACAGCTGGTGTAAATACAATAGGGGACTAACAACAGGAGAGAAATACATTCACCACCACAGTCTACCATCAGCCATCATGGCAGAAATAAAGCCCATTTTCAGAGATCTGGCTGACAGAAGTCTTCTGATGAAATGTCTTCACGGAAAAACGCAGAACCCCAACGAGTGCTTGAATAGTGTGATATGGCATCGTCTCCCAAAAACAGTGTTTGTCGGAATTAATACACTACATTTTGGTGTGTATGATGCTGTGGCAACCTTCAATCTTGGAAATATAACTAAATGCCAGGTCCTTCAAAAGTTGGGTATGTGTGTTGGTTCCCGTACGGTACGTGCTATGTTCTTTTTAGATCAGCACAGACTAAGGCATGCTGATAATATAATCAAGACATTAGTGAAAAAAGCAAGACAGGTGCAGAGGGGTGCCAAAAGAAGACTTGAAGATGATTATGAAGACTGTGAAGGGGGTATTAGCTACGGATCAGGAATGTTTTAATCTTCTTTCTCCGTTTCCCGTAAGTTTACTTTTTACTTCATCTAGGAACATTATCTCAGGTACTGGTCAACCTAGAAGTCTGAAATTTTTATGACGTAGTGACATAGGTCCCTATTACATACTGAAACAACGATTTTTTAATTACTTGATTTACAAAAGACTTAGGGGTGATAGTCTAGTAAAAAGCGATGGAAAAAATTTACTTAAAAATAAATGTACAATATCTCTGTAAGAAAATACTTTGACAATAAACTGTTGTTTCAGTATTGTTGTAACATATGAATGCACATACAGTAAAATTTTTACCTCCCTGTCTCCAGTAGTTTGTGAGAAAATGTTCCCTATAGTAGGCATATATTAACATTGCGGGGATAGGTGATTCCGTATGCCCTTAAACGCAAATATGGGTTAAACGCAAATATGGGAATAACGCAAATATGGGTTAAACGCAAATATGGGAATAACGCAAATATGGGAATAACGCAAATATGGGAATAACGCAAATATGGGAATAACGCAAATATGGGAATAACGCAAATATGGGAATAACGCAAATACGGGAATAACGCAAATACGGGAATAACGCAAATACGGGAATAACGCAAATACGGGAATAACGCAAATACGGGAATAACGCAAATACGGGAATAACGCAAATACGGGAATAACGCAAATACGGGAATAACGCAAATACGGGAATAACGCAAATACGGGAATAACGCAAATACGGGAATAACGCAAATACGGGAATAACGCAAATACGGGAAAAACGCAAATACGGGAAAAACGCAAATACGGGAAAAACGCAAATACGGGAAAAACGCAAATACGGGAAAAACGCAAATACGGGAAAAACGCAAATACGGGAAAAACGCAAATACGGGAAAAACGCAAATACGGGAAAAACGCAAATACGGGAAAAACGCAAATACGGGAAAAACGCAAATACGGGAATAACGCAAATACGGGAAAAACGCAAATACGGGAAAAACGCAAATACGGGAAAAACGCAAATACGGGAAAAACGCAAATACGGGAAAAACGCAAATACGGGAAAAACGCAAATACGGGAAAAACGCAAATATGGGAAAAACGCAAATATGGGAAAAACGCAAATATGGGAAAAACGCAAATATGGGAAAAACGCAAATATGGGAAAAACGCAAATACGCGATAAACGCAAATACAGGATAAACACAAATACAGGATAAACGCAAATACGGGATAAATGCAAATATGGGAGAAGAGAAATTTGGGACACAACTTGACTAAAAGAAGGAATCGCTTGGGAGGATGGGTTCATGAGTAAGGCGGAATAATGCCAATAAACGCAAATATGGGAAAAACGCAAATATGGGAAAAACGCAAATATGGGAAAAACGCAAATATGGGAAAAACGCAAATATGGGAAAAACGCAAATATGGGAAAAACGCAAATATGGGAAAAACGCAAATATGGGAAAAACGCAAATATGGGAAAAACGCAAATATGGGAAAAGCGCAAATATGGGAAAAACGCAAATATGGGAAAAGCGCAAATATGGGAAAAACGCAAATATGGGAAAAACGCAAATATGGGAAAAACGCAAATATGGGAAAAACGCAAATATGGGAAAAACGCAAATATGGGAAAAACGCAAATGTGGGAAAAACGCAAATGTGGGGAAAACGCAAATGTGGGGGAAAACGCAAATGTGGGGGAAAACGCAAATGTGGGGGAAAACGCAAATGTGGGGGAAAACGCAAATGTGGGGGAAAACGCAAATGTGGGGGAAAACGCAAATGTGGGGGAAAACGCAAATGTGGGGGAAAACGCAAATGTGGGGGAAAACGCAAATGTGGGGGAAAACGCAAATGTGGGGAAAACGCAAATGTGGGGAAAACGCAAATGTGGGGAAAACGCAAATGTGGGGAAAACGCAAATGTGGGGAAAACGCAAATGTGGGGAAAACGCAAATGTGGGGAAAACGCAAATGTGGGGAAAACGCAAATGTGGGAAAAACGCAAATGTGGGAAAAACGCAAATGTGGGAAAAACGCAAATGTGGGAAAAACGCAAATGTGGGAAAAACGCAAATGTGGGAAAAACGCAAATGTGGGAAAAACGCAAATGTGGGAAAAACGCAAATATGGGAAAAACGCAAATATGGGAAAAACGCAAATATGGGAAAAAAGCAAATATGGGAAAAACGCAAATATGGGAAAAACGCAAATATGGGAAAAACGCAAATATGGGAAAAACGCAAATATGGGAAAAACGCAAATATGGGAAAAATGCTAATACGAGATAAACACAAATACAGGATAAACACAAATACAGGATAAACACAAATACAGGATAAACGCAAATACGGGATAAACGCAAATACGGGATAAATGCAAATATGGGAGAAGAGAAATTTGGGACACAACTTGACTAAAAGAAGGAATCGCTTGGTAGGATGGATTCATGAGTAAGGGGAATAACGCCAATAAACACAAATATGGGAAAAACGCAAATATGGGAAAAACGCAAATATGGGAAAAACGCAAATATGGGAAAAACGCAAATATGGGAAAAACGCAAATATGGGAAAAACGCAAATTAGGGAAAAACGCAAATTAGGGAAAAACGCAAATATGGGAAAAACGCAAATATGGGAAAAACGCAAATATGGGAAAAACGCAAATATGGGAAAAACGCAAATATGGGAAAAACGCAAATATGGGAAAAACGCAAATATGGGAAAAACGCAAATATGGGAAAAACGCAAATATGGGAAAAACGCAAATATGGGAAAAACGCAAATATGGGAAAAACGCAAATACGCGATAAACACAAATACAGGATAAACGCAAATACGGGATAAATGCAAATACAGGATAAACGCAAATACGGGATAAATGCAAATATGGGAGAAGAGAAATTTGGGACACAACTTGACTAAAAGAAGGAATCGGTTGGTAAGATTTCTTCATGAGTAATGAGAAAAACGCAAATGTGGGAAAAACGCTAATGTGGGAAAAACGCAAATGTGGGAAAAACGCAAATGTGGGAAAAACGCAAATGTGGGAAAAACGCAAATGTGGGAAAAACGCAAATGTGGGAAAAACGCAAATGTGGGAAAAACGCAAATGTGGGAAAAACGCAAATGTGGGAAAAACGCAAATGTGGGAAAAACGCAAATGTGGGAAAAACGCAAATGTGGGAAAAACGCAAATGTGGGAAAAACGCAAATGTGGGAAAAACGCAAATGTGGGAAAAACGCAAATGTGGGAAAAACGCAAATGTGGGAAAAACGCAAATGTGGGAAAAACGCAAATGTGGGAAAAACGCAAATGTGGGAAAAACGCAAATGTGGGAAAAACGCAAATGTGGGAAAAACGCAAATGTGGGAAAAACGCAAATGTGGGAAAAACGCAAATGTGGGAAAAACGCAAATGTGGGAAAAACGCAAATGTGGGAAAAACGCAAATGTGGGAAAAACGCAAATGTGGGAAAAACGCAAATGTGGGAAAAACGCAAATGTGGGAAAAACGCAAATGTGGGAAAAACGCAAATGTGGGAAAAACGCAAATGTGGGAAAAACGCAAATGTGGGAAAAACGCAAATGTGGGAAAAACGCAAATGTGGGAAAAACGCAAATGTGGGAAAAACGCAAATGTGGGAAAAACGCAAATGTGGGAAAAACGCAAATGTGGGAAAAACGCAAATGTGGGAAAAACGCAAATGTGGGAAAAACGCAAATGTGGGAAAAACGCAAATGTGGGAAAAACGCAAATGTGGGAAAAACGCAAATGTGGGAAAAACGCAAATGTGGGAGAAACGCAAATGTGGGAAAAACGCAAATGTGGCAAAAAACGCAAATGTGGCAAAAAACGCAAATGTGGCAAAAAACGCAAATGTGGCAAAAAACGCAAATGTGGCAAAAACGCAAATGTGGCAAAAACGCAAAAATGGCAAAAACGCAAAAATGGCAAAAACGCAAAAATGGCAAAAACGCAAAAATGGCAAAAACGCAAAAATGGCAAAAACGCAAAAATGGCAAAAACGCAAAAATGGCAAAAACGCAAAAATGGCAAAAACGCAAAAATGGCAAAAACGCAAAAATGGCAAAAACGCAAAAATGGCAAAAACGCAAAAATGGCAAAAACGCAAAAATGGCAAAAACGCAAAAATGGCAAAAAAGCAAAAATGGCAAAAAAGCAAAAATGGCAAAAAAGCAAAAATGGCAAAAAAGCAAAAATGGCAAAAAAGCAAAAATGGCAAAAACGCAAAAATGGCAAAAACGCAAAAATGGCAAAAACGCAAGTATGGGGAATACGCAAGTATGGGGAATACGCAAGTATGGGGAATACGCAAGTATGGGGAATACGCAAGTATGGGGAATACGCAAGTATGGGGAATACGCAAGTATGGGGAATACGCAAGTATGGGGAATACGCAAGTATGGGGAATACGCAAGTATGGGGAATACGCAAGTATGGGGAATACGCAAGTATGGGGAATACGCAAGTATGGGGAATACGCAAGTATGGGGAATACGCAAGTATGGGGAATACGCAAGTATGGGGAATACGCAAGTATGGGGAATGCGCAAGTATGGGGAATGCGCAAGTATGGGGAATGCGCAAGTATGGGGAATGCGCAAGTATGGGGAATGCGCAAGTATGGGGAATGCGCAAGTATGGGGAATGCGCAAGTATGGGGAATGCGCAAGTATGGGGAATGCGCAAGTATGGGGAATGCGCAAGTATGGGGAATGCGCAAGTATGGGGAATGCGCAAGTATGGGGAATGCGCAAGTATGGGGAATGCGCAAGTATGGGGAATGCGCAAGTATGGGGAAAACGCAAGTATGGGGAAAACGCAAGTATGGGGAAAACGCAAGTATGGGGAAAACGCAAGTATGGGGAAAACGCAAGTATGGGGAAAACGCAAGTATGGGGAAAACGCAAGTATGGGGAAAACGCAAGTATGGGGAATACGCATGTATGGGGAATACGCAAGTATGGGGAAAACGCAAGTATGGGGAAAACGCAAGTATGGGGAATACGCAAGTATGGGGAATACGCAAGTATGGGGAATACGCAAGTATGGGGAATACGCAAGTATGGGGAATACGCAAGTATGGGGAATACGCAAGTATGGGGAATACGCAAGTATGGGGAATACGCAAGTATGGGGAATACGCAAGTATGGGGAATACGCAAGTATGGGGAATACGCAAGTATGGGGAATACGCAAGTATGGGGATAACGCAAGTATGGGGATAACGCAAAC
The DNA here is from genome assembly GCF_021461385.2 of Schistocerca piceifrons. Lineage (NCBI taxonomy): Eukaryota > Metazoa > Arthropoda > Insecta > Orthoptera > Acrididae > Schistocerca > Schistocerca piceifrons. The sequence goes on along the minus strand of NC_060146.1, from coordinate 156,043,097 downwards.
GTGGGTAAATTGAAGATATGGCGAAAATGCAAATTTGGGGAAAACGCAAATATGGGACAAACGAAATATGTGAAAAACGGAAACATGGGTAAAACGGAAACACGGGAGAAGATAAATTTGGGGTACAACTTGACTAAATGGAAGGATCGGTTGGTAAGATGGGTTCATGAGTAATGTGAAAAACGCATATATTTGAAAAACGCATATATGGGTATAACGCATATATTTGAAAAACGCATATATGGGTATAACGCGTATATTGGAAAAACGCATAAATGGAAAAAACGCATATATGGGATACACGTAAATACGGGAAAAACGTAAATACGGGAAAAACGCAAAAACAGAAAAAACGCAAATACGGGATCAACGCAAATACAGGATGAATGCAAATACGGGAGAAGAGAAATTTGGGACAATTTGACTAAAAGCAGGAATTGATTGGTAGGATGGGTTCGGGAAGAACGCCAATAAACGGAAATACGGGACAAACCGCAAATACAAGGGAAAACGCAAACGCGGGGGAAGACGCAAACGCGGGAAAAAACGCAAACGCGGGAAAAAACGCAAACGCGGGAAAAAACGCAAACGCGGGAAAAAACGCAAACGCGGGAAAAAACGCAAACGCGGGAAAAAACGCAAACGCGGGAAAAAACGCAAACGCGGGAAAAAACGCAAACGCGGGAAAAAACGCAAACGCGGGAAAAAACGCAAACGCGGGAAAAAACGCAAACGCGGGAAAAAACGCAAACGCGGGAAAAAACGCAAACGCGGGAAAAAACGCAAACGCGGGAAAAAACGCAAACGCGGGAAAAAACGCAAACGCGGGAAAAAACGCAAACGCGGGAAAAAAACGCAAACGCGGGAAAAAAACGCAAACGCGGGAAAAAAACGCAAACGCGGGAAAAAAACGCAAACGCGGGAAAAAAACGCAAACGCGGGAAAAAAACGCAAACGCGGGAAAAAAACGCAAACGCGGGAAAAAAACGCAAACGCGGGAAAAAAACGCAAACGCGGGAAAAAAACGCAAACGCGGGAAAAAAACGCAAACGCGGGAAAAAAACGCAAACGCGGGAAAAAAACGCAAACGCGGGAAAAAAACGCAAACGCGGGAAAAAAACGCAAACGCGGGAAAAAAACGCAAACGCGGGAAAAAAACGCAAACGCGGGAAAAAAACGCAAACGCGGGAAAAAACGCAAACGCGGGAAAAAACGCAAACGCGGGAAAAAACGCAAACGCGGGAAAAAACGCAAATGTGGGAAAAAACGCAAATGTGGGAAAAAACGCAAATGTGGGAAAAAACGCAAATGTGGGAAAAAACGCAAATGTGGGAAAAAACGCAAGAATGGGAAAAAACGCAAGAATGGGAAAAACGCAAGAATGGGAAAAACGCAAGAATGGGAAAAACGCAAGAATGGGAAAAACGCAAGAATGGGAAAAACGCAAGAATGGGAAAAACGCAAACATGGGAAAAACGCAAACATGGGAAAAACGCAAACATGGGAAAAACGCAAACATGGGAAAAACGCAAACATGGGAAAAACGCAAACATGGGAAAAACGCAAACATGGGAAAAACGCAAACATGGGAAAAACGCAAACATGGGAAAAACGCAAACATGGGAAAAACGCAAACATGGGAAAAACGCAAACATGGGAAAAACGCAAACATGGGAAAAACGCAAACATGGGAAAAACGCAAACATGGGAAAAACGCAAACATGGGAAAAACGCAAACATGGGAAAAACGCAAACATGGGAAAAACGCAAACATGGGAAAAACGCAAACATGGGAAAAACGCAAACATGGGAAAAACGCAAACATGGGAAAAACGCAAACATGGGAAAAACGCAAACATGGGAAAAACGCAAACATGGGAAAAACGCAAACATGGGAAAAACGCAAACATGGGAAAAACGCAAACATGGGAAAAACGCAAACATGGGAAAAACGCAAACATGGGAAAAACGCAAACATGGGAAAAACGCAAACATGGGAAAAACGCAAACATGGGAAAAACGCAAACATGGGAAAAACGCAAACATGGGAAAAACGCAAACATGGGAAAAACGCAAACATGGGAAAAACGCAAACATGGGAAAAACGCAAACATGGGAAAAACGCAAACATGGGAAAAACGCAAACATGGGAAAAACGCAAACATGGGAAAAACGCAAACATGGGAAAAACGCAAACATGGGAAAAACGCAAATATGGGAAAAACGCAAATATGGGAAAAACGCAAATATGGGAAAAACGCAAATATGGGAAAAACGCAAATATGGGAAAAACGCAAATACAGGATAAACGCAAATACAGGATAAACACAAATACAGGATAAACACAAATACAGGATAAACGCAAATATGGGAAAAATGCAAATATGGGAGAAGAAAAAATTGGGACACAACTTGACTAAAAGAAGGAATCGGTTGGTAAGATTTCTTCATGAGTAATGGGAAAAACGCAAATGTGGGAAAAAACGCAAATGTGGGAAAAAACGCAAATGTGGGAAAAAACGCAAATGTGGGAAAAAACGCAAATGTGGGAAAAAACGCAAATATGGGAAAAACGCAAATATGGGAAAAACGCAAATATGGGAAAAACGCAAATATGGGAAAAACGCAAATATGGGAAAAACGCAAATATGGGAAAAACGCAAATATGGGAAAAACGCAAATATGGGAAAAACGCAAATATGGGAAAAACGCAAATATGGGAAAAACGCAAATATGGGAAAAACGCAAATATGGGAAAAACGCAAATATGGGAAAAACGCAAATATGGGAAAAACGCAAATATGGGAAAAACGCAAATATGGGAAAAACGCAAATATGGAAAAACGCAAATATGGGAAAAACGCAAATATGGGAAAAACGCAAATATGGGAAAAACGCAAATATGGGAAAAACGCAAATATGGGAAAAACGCAAATATGGGAAAAACGCAAATATGGGAAAAACGCAAATACGCGATAAACACAAATACAGGATAAACGCAAATATGGGAGAAGAGAAATTTGGGACACAACTTGACTAAAAGAAGGAATCGGTTGGTAAGATTTCTTCATGAGTAATGAGAAAAACGCAAATGTGGGAACAAACGCAAATGTGGGAACAAACGCAAATGTGGGAACAAACGCAAATGCGGGAACAAACGCAAATGCGGGAACAAACGCAAATGCGGGAACAAACGCAAATGCGGGAACAAACGCAAATGCGGGAACAAACGCAAATGCGGGAACAAACGCAAATGCGGGAACAAACGCAAATGCGGGAACAAACGCAAATGCGGGAACAAACGCAAATGTGGGAACAAACGCAAATGTGGGAACAAACGCAAATGTGGGAACAAACGCAAATGTGGGAACAAACGCAAATGTGGGAACAAACGCAAATGTGGGAACAAACGCAAATGTGGGAACAAACGCAAATGTGGGAACAAACGCAAATGTGGGAACAAACGCAAATGTGGGAACAAACGCAAATGTGGGAACAAACGCAAATGTGGGAACAAACGCAAATGTGGGAACAAACGCAAATGTGGGAACAAACGCAAATGTGGGAACAAACGCAAATGTGGGAACAAACGCAAATGTGGGAACAAACGCAAATGTGGGAACAAACGCAAATGTGGGAACAAACGCAAATGTGGGAACAAACGCAAATGTGGGAACAAACGCAAATGTGGGAACAAACGCAAATGTGGTAACAAACGCAAATGTGGGAACAAACGCAAGTGTGGTAACAAACGCAAATGTGGGAACAAACGCAAGTGTGGGTACAAACGCAAGTGTGGGTACAAACGCAAGTGTGGGTACAAACGCAAGTGTGGGTACAAACGCAAGTGTGGGTACAAACGCAAGTGTGGGTACAAACGCAAGTGTGGGTACAAACGCAAGTGTGGGGAAAACGCAAGTGTGGGGAAAACGCAAGTGTGGGGAAAACGCAAGTGTGGGGAAAACGCAAGTGTGGGGAAAACGCAAGTGTGGGGAAAACGCAAGTGTGGGGAAAACGCAAGTGTGGGGAAAACGCAAGTGTGGGGAAAACGCAAGTGTGGGGAAAACGCAAGTGTGGGGAAAACGCAAGTGTGGGGAAAACGCAAGTGTGGGGAAAACGCAAGTGTGGGGAAAACGCAAGTGTGGGGAAAACGCAAGTGTGGGGAAAACGCAAGTGTGGGGAAAACGCAAGTGTGGGGAAAACGCAAGTGTGGGGAAAACGCAAGTGTGGGGAAAACGCAAGTGTGGGGAAAACGCAAGTGTGGGGAAAACGCAAGTGTGGGGAAAACGCAAGTGTGGGGAAAACGCAAGTGTGGGGAAAACGCAAGTGTGGGGAAAACGCAAGTGTGGGGAAAACGCAAGTGTGGGGAAAACGCAAGTGTGGGGAAAACGCAAGTGTGGGGAAAACGCAAGTGTGGGGAAAACGCAAGTGTGGGGAAAACGCAAGTGTGGGGAAAACGCAAGTGTGGGGAAAACGCAAGTGTGGGGAAAACGCAAGTGTGGGGAAAACGCAAGTGTGGGGAAAACGCAAGTGTGGGGAAAACGCAAGTGTGGGGAAAACGCAAGTGTGGGGAAAACGCAAGTGTGGGGAAAAGGCAAGTGTGGGGAAAAGGCAAGTGTGGGGAAAACGCAAGTATGGGGAAAACGCAAGTATGGGGAAAACGCAAGTATGGGGAAAACGCAAGTATGGGGAAAACGCAAGTATGGGGAAAACGCAAGTATGGGGAAAACGCAAGTATGGGGAAAACGCAAGTATGGGGAAAGCGCAAGTATGGGGAAAGCGCAAGTATGGGGAAAGCGCAAGTATGGGGAAAGCGCAAGTATGGGGAAAGCGCAAGTATGGGGAAAGCGCAAATATGGGGAAAGCGCAAATATGTGGAAAGCGCAAATATGGGGAAAACGCAAATATGGGGAAAACGCAAATATGGGAAAAACGCAAATATGGGAAAAACGCAAATATGGGAAAAACGCAAATATGGGAAAAACGCAAATATGGGAAAAACGCAAATATGGGAAAAACGCAAATATGGGAAAAACGCAAATATGGGAAAAACGCAAATATGGGAAAAACGCAAATATGGGAAAAACGCAAATATGGGAAAAACGCAAATATGGGAAAAACGCAAATATGGGAAAAACGCAAATATGGGAAAAACGCAAATATGGGAAAAACGCAAATATGGGAAAAACGCAAATATGGGAAAAACGCAAATATGGGAAAAACGCAAATATGGGAAAAACGCAAATATGGGAAAAACGCAAATATGGGAAAAACGCAAATATGGGAAAAACGCAAATATGGGAAAAACGCAAATATGGGAAAAACGCAAATATGGGAAAAACGCAAATATGGGAAAAACGCAAATATGGGAAAAACGCAAATATGGGAAAAACGCAAATATGGGAAAAACGCAAATACTGGATAAACACAAATACAGGATAAACGCAAATACGGGATAAATGCAAATATGGGAGAAGAGAAATTTGGGACACAACTTGACTAAAAGAAGGAATCGCTTGGTAGGATGGGTTCATGAGTAAGGGGAATAACGCCAATAAGCGCAAATATGGGAAAAACGCAAATATGGGAAAAACGCAAATATGGGAAAAACGCAAATATGGGAAAAACGCAAATATGGGAAAAACGCAAATATGGGAAAAACGCAAATATGGGAAAAACGCAAATATGGGAAAAACGCAAATATGGGAAAAACGCAAATATGGGAAAAACGCAAATATGGGAAAAACGCAAATATGGGAAAAACGCAAATATGGGAAAAACGCAAATATGGGAAAAACGCAAATATGAAAAAAACGCAAATACTGGTAAAACGCAAATACGCGATAAACGCAACAACGGGATAGACGCAAATACGGGAATAATGCAAATATGGGAGAAGAGAAATTTGGGACACAACTTAACTAAAAGAAGGAATCGCTTGGTAGGATGGGCTCATGAGTAAGGGGAATAACGCCAATAAACGCAAATATGGGTTAAACGCAAATATGGGAAAAACGCAAATATGGGAAAAACGCAAATATGGGAAAAACGCAAATATGGGAAAAACGCAAATATGGGAAAAACGCAAATATGGGAAAAACGCAAATATGGGAAAAACGCAAATATGGGAAAAACGCAAATATGGGAAAAACGCAAATATGGGAAAAACGCAAATATGGGAAAAACGCAAATATGGGAAAAACGCAAATATGGGAAAAACGCAAATATGGGAAAAACGCAAATATGGGAAAAACGCAAATATGGGAAAAACGCAAATATGGGAAAAACGCAAATATGGGAAAAACGCAAATATGGGAAAAACGCAAATATGGGAAAAACGCAAATATGGGAAAAACGCAAATATGGGAAAAACGCAAATATGGGAAAAACGCAAATATGGGAAAAACGCAAATATGGGAAAAACGCAAATATGGGAAAAACGCAAATATGGGAAAAACGCAAATATGGGAAAAACGCAAATATGGGAAAAACGCAAATATGGGAAAAACGCAAATATGGGAAAAACGCAAATATGGGAAAAACGCAAATATGGGAAAAACGCAAATATGGGAAAAACGCAAATATGGGAAAAACGCAAATATGGGAAAAACGCAAATATGGGAAAAACGCAAATATGGGAAAAACGCAAATATGGGAAAAACGCAAATATGGGAAAAACGCAAATATGGGAAAAACGCAAATATGGGAAAAACGCAAATATGGGAAAAACGCAAATATGGGAAAAACGCAAATATGGGAAAAACGCAAATATGGGAAAAACGCAAATATGGGAAAAACGCAAATATGGGAAAAACGCAAATACGCGATAAACGCAAATACAGGATAAACACAAATACAGGATAAACACAAATACAGGATAAACACAAATACAGGATAAACGCAAATACGGGATAAATGCAAATATCGGAGAAGAGAAATTTGGGACACAACTTGACTAAAAGAAGGAATCGCTTGGTAGGATGGGTACATGAGTAAGGCGGAATAACGCCAATAAACGCAAATATGGGAAAAACGCAAATATGGGAAAAACGCAAATATGGGTTATAGGGATACGGAATCGGATTTTGGGGTAAAAAATCGAATTTTTTTTTATTGGCGTACTATATTCTGCCATGTTTCCTCTTTAAAATGACGTATCATACATAGCTCTACTACAATTATAACTATTTTATTTTTATATATTTGTGAGATCGGGTATTGCGCTTTAGTTATACACGTCTCTCGTGGCTGACCATGAACTTTTTGGCAGTACCTTTAAAGTGACATGAATTCAAATATCCCGGTTTCCAGCGACAATTTATACACTAGTTGCCCGAAAATGTTTCTCTCTGGTTTCCTCAAGTTACTCTTTGACTTTGTGGCGGGACTGTTTTGTAAACAGTGTGATATAAGAAAGTAGTTGTTGTTGAGTTATTTCGTATTTAGTGCTTCATTTTTCGCAGTGTAAATGCCTAGAGCTAAAGCAAAAGTATTTAAAAAGCGTGTGAACTGGCAAAAGAAAAGAAATAATGATTCATTAGCAAAGCAAAGCAGTTCATCATCATCACTGTTGGAAAATGTGTATCCACTTATTACTGATTTGCCGAACGAACTTACACCAAATGAAAACAGTGCTTCTCATAAAAAACTAAGAGATTTGGAAGAGAAATATAATTTACTTGATAGAGGGAATGAAGTTTTTGAACTCATTGATACGAATATATTGTGTGAAGCTCTTGAAAACAGTTTGTGCTGCAAAAAATGTCATGGAAACGTTTCTCTGAAAGTAGAATCCCATGTTGGCCTGGCTGCCCAGTTTAATTTAATATGCAGTGTTTGTAAATACAGCTGTAAGTTTCCAAGTTCGGTTTCAGTAACTGTAAATAATGGATACAAGAAAACTGAACTTTATAGTGTAAATATTAGGTTAGTTTATGGATTGCGAGCAATTGGTAAGGGCAAAGCAGCTGGTGATATGCTATGTGGTGTTCTAAATCTTCCAAGTGCACCTTCAAAGTTTGAAGCTTACAATTATGTACTAGGATCTGCAGTTGAAGATGTAGCACAGAAGTCAATGCAGGTTGCTGTGGAAGAAGCAGTGGAAGAAAATGACGGCAGTCGTGACCTCACAGTGGCGTTTGATGGCACGTGGCAGAAAAGGGGCCACACCTCCAACAACGGTGTTGTAACAGCAACTAGTGTTGATACTGGCAAGGTTATTGATGTTGCAATAATGTCTAAATACTGTAGGTGCACAGGCAGGCTGAAAAATGAACACAGTGATGACTGTATTGCTAATTATTATGGTAGTAGTGGTGGCATGGAGGTTGCTGGGGTGAAGAAAATTTTTCATCGCTCTTCACAGTGGTATAATGTTCGCTATGTCAAATATCTGGGAGATGGTGACTCTAAAGCATTCAAAGAAGTTTTGGAAAGCAAACCATATGGGAACAGTGTAAATATAAGCAAACTTGAATGTATAGGACATGTGCAGAAGAGAATGGGTGCCAGGCTGATAAGGTTAAAACCAATTATGAAAGGGAAAAAACTAGATGATGGGAAAACCTTGGATGGCAGAGGAAGATTGACTGATTCCATAATAGACCACATTCACAACTGCTATGGCCTTGCAATCAGGCAAAATACAGGCAATCTTGAAGAAATGAGGAGAGCTATATGGGCTTTATATTTCCACACCGCATCCACGGATGAGCATCCACAACATGGTTTGTGCCCCAAAGGTGAAAACAGCTGGTGTAAATACAATAGGGGACTAACAACAGGAGAGAAATACATTCACCACCACAGTCTACCATCAGCCATCATGGCAGAAATAAAGCCCATTTTCAGAGATCTGGCTGACAGAAGTCTTCTGATGAAATGTCTTCACGGAAAAACGCAGAACCCCAACGAGTGCTTGAATAGTGTGATATGGCATCGTCTCCCAAAAACAGTGTTTGTCGGAATTAATACACTACATTTTGGTGTGTATGATGCTGTGGCAACCTTCAATCTTGGAAATATAACTAAATGCCAGGTCCTTCAAAAGTTGGGTATGTGTGTTGGTTCCCGTACGGTACGTGCTATGTTCTTTTTAGATCAGCACAGACTAAGGCATGCTGATAATATAATCAAGACATTAGTGAAAAAAGCAAGACAGGTGCAGAGGGGTGCCAAAAGAAGACTTGAAGATGATTATGAAGACTGTGAAGGGGGTATTAGCTACGGATCAGGAATGTTTTAATCTTCTTTCTCCGTTTCCCGTAAGTTTACTTTTTACTTCATCTAGGAACATTATCTCAGGTACTGGTCAACCTAGAAGTCTGAAATTTTTATGACGTAGTGACATAGGTCCCTATTACATACTGAAACAACGATTTTTTAATTACTTGATTTACAAAAGACTTAGGGGTGATAGTCTAGTAAAAAGCGATGGAAAAAATTTACTTAAAAATAAATGTACAATATCTCTGTAAGAAAATACTTTGACAATAAACTGTTGTTTCAGTATTGTTGTAACATATGAATGCACATACAGTAAAATTTTTACCTCCCTGTCTCCAGTAGTTTGTGAGAAAATGTTCCCTATAGTAGGCATATATTAACATTGCGGGGATAGGTGATTCCGTATGCCCTTAAACGCAAATATGGGTTAAACGCAAATATGGGAATAACGCAAATATGGGTTAAACGCAAATATGGGAATAACGCAAATATGGGAATAACGCAAATATGGGAATAACGCAAATATGGGAATAACGCAAATATGGGAATAACGCAAATATGGGAATAACGCAAATATGGGAATAACGCAAATATGGGAATAACGCAAATATGGGAATAACGCAAATACGGGAATAACGCAAATACGGGAATAACGCAAATACGGGAATAACGCAAATACGGGAATAACGCAAATACGGGAATAACGCAAATACGGGAATAACGCAAATACGGGAATAACGCAAATACGGGAAAAACGCAAATACGGGAAAAACGCAAATACGGGAAAAACGCAAATACGGGAAAAACGCAAATACGGGAAAAACGCAAATACGGGAAAAACGCAAATACGGGAAAAACGCAAATACGGGAATAACGCAAATACGGGAAAAACGCAAATACGGGAAAAACGCAAATACGGGAAAAACGCAAATACGGGAAAAACGCAAATACGGGAAAAACGCAAATACGGGAAAAACGCAAATATGGGAAAAACGCAAATATGGGAAAAACGCAAATATGGGAAAAACGCAAATATGGGAAAAACGCAAATATGGGAAAAACGCAAATATGGGAAAAACGCAAATATGGGAAAAACGCAAATACGCGATAAACGCAAATACAGGATAAACACAAATACAGGATAAACGCAAATACGGGATAAATGCAAATATGGGAGAAGAGAAATTTGGGACACAACTTGACTAAAAGAAGGAATCGCTTGGGAGGATGGGTTCATGAGTAAGGCGGAATAATGCCAATAAACGCAAATATGGGAAAAACGCAAATATGGGAAAAACGCAAATATGGGAAAAACGCAAATATGGGAAAAACGCAAATATGGGAAAAACGCAAATATGGGAAAAACGCAAATATGGGAAAAACGCAAATATGGGAAAAACGCAAATATGGGAAAAACGCAAATATGGGAAAAACGCAAATATGGGAAAAACGCAAATATGGGAAAAACGCAAATATGGGAAAAACGCAAATATGGGAAAAACGCAAATATGGGAAAAACGCAAATATGGGAAAAACGCAAATATGGGAAAAACGCAAATATGGGAAAAACGCAAATATGGGAAAAACGCAAATATGGGAAAAACGCAAATATGGGAAAAACGCAAATATGGGAAAAACGCAAATATGGGAAAAACGCAAATATGGGAAAAACGCAAATATGGGAAAAACGCAAATATGGGAAAAACGCAAATATGGGAAAAACGCAAATATGGGAAAAACGCAAATATGGGAAAAACGCAAATATGGGAAAAACGCAAATATGGGAAAAACGCAAATATGGGAAAAACGCAAATATGGGAAAAACGCAAATATGGGAAAAACGCAAATACGGGAAAAACGCAAATACGGGAAAAACGCAAATACGGGAAAAACGCAAATACGGGAAAAACGCAAATACGGGAAAAACGCAAATACGGGAAAAACGCAAATACGGGAAAAACGCAAATATGGGAAAAACGCAAATACGGGAAAAACGCAAATACGGGAAAAACGCAAATACGGGATAAATGCAAATACAGGATAAACGCAAATGCGGAATAAATGCAAATATGGGAGAAGAGAAATTTGGGACACAACTTGTCTAAAAGAAGGAATCGGTTGGTAAGGTTTCTTCATGAGTAATGAGAAAAACGCAAATATGGGAAAAACGCAAATATGGGAAAAACGCAAATATGGGAAAAACGCAAATATGGGAAAAACGCAAATATGGGAAAAACGCAAATATGGGAAAAACGCAAATATGGGAAAAACGCAAATATGGGAAAAACACAAATATGGAAAAAACGCAAATATGGAAAAAACGCAAATATGGAAAAAACGCAAATATGGGAAAAACGCAAATATGGGAAAAACGCAAATATGGGAAAAACGCAAATACTGGTAAAACGCAAATACTGGTAAAACGCAAATACGCGATAAACGCAACAACGGGATAGATGCAAATACGGGAATAATGCAAATATGGGAGAAGAGAAATTTGGGACACAACTAAAAGAAGGAATCGCTTGGTAGGATGGGTTGATGAGTAAGGGGAATAACGCCAATAAACGCAAATATGGGTTAAACGCAAATATGGGAAAAACGCAAATATGGGAAAAACGCAAATATGGGAAAAACGCATATATGGGAAAAACGCATATATGGGAAAAACGCATATATGGGAAAAACGCATATATGGGAAAAACGCATATATGGGAAAAACGCAAATATGGGAAAAACGCAAATATGGGAAAAACGCAAATATGGGAAAAACGCAAATATGGGAAAAACGCAAATATGGGAAAAACGCAAATATGGGAAAAACGCAAATATGGGAAAAACGCAAATATGGGAAAAACGCAAATATGGGAAAAACGCAAATATGGGAAAAACGCAAATATGGGAAAAACGCAAATATGGGAAAAACGCAAATATGGGAAAAACGCAAATATGGGAAAAACGCAAATATGGGAAAAACGCAAATATGGGAAAAACGCAAATATGGGAAAAACGCAAATATGGGAAAAACGCAAATATGGGAAAAACGCAAATATGGGAAAAACGCAAATATGGGAAAAACGCAAATATGGGAAAAACGCAAATATGGGAAAAACGCAAATATGGGAAAAACGCAAATATGGGAAAAACGCAAATATGGGAAAAACGCAAATATGGGAAAAACGCAAATATGGGAAAAACGCAAATATGGGAAAAACGCAAATATGGGAAAAACGCAAATATGGGAAAAACGCAAATATGGGAAAAACGCAAATATGGGAAAAACGCAAATATGGGAAAAACGCAAATATGGGAAAAACGCAAATATGGGAAAAACGCAAATACGGGAAAAACGCAAATACGCGATAAACGCAAATACAGGATAAACACAAATACAGGATAAACACAAATACAGGATAAACACAAATACAGGATAAACGCAAATACGGGATAAATGCAAATATCGGAGAAGAGAAATTTGGGACACAACTTGACTAAAAGAAGGAATCGCTTGGTAGGATGGGTACATGAGTAAGGCGGAATAACGCCAATAAACGCAAATATGGGAAAAACGCAAATATGGGAAAAACGCAAATATGGGTTATAGGGATACGGAATAGGATTTTGGGGTAAAAAATCGAATTTTTTTTTATTGGCGTACTATATTCTGCCATGTTTCCTCTTTAAAATGACGTATCATACATAGCTCTACTACAATTATAACTATTTTATTTTTATATATTTGTGAGATCGGGTATTGCGCTTTAGTTATACACGTCTCTCGTGGCTGACCATGAACTTTTTGGCAGTACCTTTAAAGTGACATGAATTCAAATATCCCGGTTTCCAGCGACAATTTATACACTAGTTGCCCGAAAATGTTTCTCTCTGGTTTCCTCAAGTTACTCTTTGACTTTGTGGCGGGACTGTTTTGTAAACAGTGTGATATAAGAAAGTAGTTGTTGTTGAGTTATTTCGTATTTAGTGCTTCATTTTTCGCAGTGTAAATGCCTAGAGCTAAAGCAAAAGTATTTAAAAAGCGTGTGAACTGGCAAAAGAAAAGAAATAATGATTCATTAGCAAAGCAAAGCAGTTCATCATCATCACTGTTGGAAAATGTGTATCCACTTATTACTGATTTGCCGAACGAACTTACACCAAATGAAAACAGTGCTTCTCATAAAAAACTAAGAGATTTGGAAGAGAAATATAATTTACTTGATAGAGGGAATGAAGTTTTTGAACTCATTGATACGAATATATTGTGTGAAGCTCTTGAAAACAGTTTGTGCTGCAAAAAATGTCATGGAAACGTTTCTCTGAAAGTAGAATCCCATGTTGGCCTGGCTGCCCAGTTTAATTTAATATGCAGTGTTTGTAAATACAGCTGTAAGTTTCCAAGTTCGGTTTCAGTAACTGTAAATAATGGATACAAGAAAACTGAACTTTATAGTGTAAATATTAGGTTAGTTTATGGATTGCGAGCAATTGGTAAGGGCAAAGCAGCTGGTGATATGCTATGTGGTGTTCTAAATCTTCCAAGTGCACCTTCAAAGTTTGAAGCTTACAATTATGTACTAGGATCTGCAGTTGAAGATGTAGCACAGAAGTCAATGCAGGTTGCTGTGGAAGAAGCAGTGGAAGAAAATGACGGCAGTCGTGACCTCACAGTGGCGTTTGATGGCACGTGGCAGAAAAGGGGCCACACCTCCAACAACGGTGTTGTAACAGCAACTAGTGTTGATACTGGCAAGGTTATTGATGTTGCAATAATGTCTAAATACTGTAGGTGCACAGGCAGGCTGAAAAATGAACACAGTGATGACTGTATTGCTAATTATTATGGTAGTAGTGGTGGCATGGAGGTTGCTGGGGTGAAGAAAATTTTTCATCGCTCTTCACAGTGGTATAATGTTCGCTATGTCAAATATCTGGGAGATGGTGACTCTAAAGCATTCAAAGAAGTTTTGGAAAGCAAACCATATGGGAACAGTGTAAATATAAGCAAACTTGAATGTATAGGACATGTGCAGAAGAGAATGGGTGCCAGGCTGATAAGGTTAAAACCAATTATGAAAGGGAAAAAACTAGATGATGGGAAAACCTTGGATGGCAGAGGAAGATTGACTGATTCCATAATAGACCACATTCACAACTGCTATGGCCTTGCAATCAGGCAAAATACAGGCAATCTTGAAGAAATGAGGAGAGCTATATGGGCTTTATATTTCCACACCGCATCCACGGATGAGCATCCACAACATGGTTTGTGCCCCAAAGGTGAAAACAGCTGGTGTAAATACAATAGGGGACTAACAACAGGAGAGAAATACATTCACCACCACAGTCTACCATCAGCCATCATGGCAGAAATAAAGCCCATTTTCAGAGATCTGGCTGACAGAAGTCTTCTGATGAAATGTCTTCACGGAAAAACGCAGAACCCCAACGAGTGCTTGAATAGTGTGATATGGCATCGTCTCCCAAAAACAGTGTTTGTCGGAATTAATACACTACATTTTGGTGTGTATGATGCTGTGGCAACCTTCAATCTTGGAAATATAACTAAATGCCAGGTCCTTCAAAAGTTGGGTATGTGTGTTGGTTCCCGTACGGTACGTGCTATGTTCTTTTTAGATCAGCACAGACTAAGGCATGCTGATAATATAATCAAGACATTAGTGAAAAAAGCAAGACAGGTGCAGAGGGGTGCCAAAAGAAGACTTGAAGATGATTATGAAGACTGTGAAGGGGGTATTAGCTACGGATCAGGAATGTTTTAATCTTCTTTCTCCGTTTCCCGTAAGTTTACTTTTTACTTCATCTAGGAACATTATCTCAGGTACTGGTCAACCTAGAAGTCTGAAATTTTTATGACGTAGTGACATAGGTCCCTATTACATACTGAAACAACGATTTTTTAATTACTTGATTTACAAAAGACTTAGGGGTGATAGTCTAGTAAAAAGCGATGGAAAAAATTTACTTAAAAATAAATGTACAATATCTCTGTAAGAAAATACTTTGACAATAAACTGTTGTTTCAGTATTGTTGTAACATATGAATGCACATACAGTAAAATTTTTACCTCCCTGTCTCCAGTAGTTTGTGAGAAAATGTTCCCTATAGTAGGCATATATTAACATTGCGGGGATAGGTGATTCCGTATGCCCTTAAACGCAAATATGGGTTAAACGCAAATATGGGAATAACGCAAATATGGGAATAACGCAAATATGGGTTAAACGCAAATATGGGAATAACGCAAATATGGGAATAACGCAAATATGGGAATAACGCAAATATGGGAATAACGCAAATATGGGAATAACGCAAATATGGGAATAACGCAAATATGGGAATAACGCAAATATGGGAATAACGCAAATACGGGAATAACGCAAATACGGGAATAACGCAAA
The DNA here is from genome assembly GCF_021461385.2 of Schistocerca piceifrons. Taxonomy (NCBI): domain Eukaryota; kingdom Metazoa; phylum Arthropoda; class Insecta; order Orthoptera; family Acrididae; genus Schistocerca; species Schistocerca piceifrons. The sequence goes on along the minus strand of NC_060146.1, from coordinate 156,027,452 downwards.
TACGGGAATAACGCAAATACGGGAATAACGCAAATACGGGAATAACGCAAATACGGGAATAACGCAAATACGGGAAAAACGCAAATACGGGAAAAACGCAAATACGGGAAAAACGCAAATACGGGAAAAACGCAAATACGGGAAAAACGCAAATACGGGAAAAACGCAAATACGGGAAAAACGCAAATACGGGAAAAACGCAAATACGGGAATAACGCAAATACGGGAAAAACGCAAATACGGGAAAAACGCAAATACGGGAAAAACGCAAATACGGGAAAAACGCAAATACGGGAAAAACGCAAATACGGGAAAAACGCAAATACGGGAAAAACGCAAATATGGGAAAAACGCAAATATGGGAAAAACGCAAATATGGGAAAAACGCAAATATGGGAAAAACGCAAATATGGGAAAAACGCAAATATGGGAAAAACGCAAATACGCGATAAACGCAAATACAGGATAAACACAAATACAGGATAAACGCAAATACGGGATAAATGCAAATATGGGAGAAGAGAAATTTGGGACACAACTTGACTAAAAGAAGGAATCGCTTGGGAGGATGGGTTCATGAGTAAGGCGGAATAATGCCAATAAACGCAAATATGGGAAAAACGCAAATATGGGAAAAACGCAAATATGGGAAAAACGCAAATATGGGAAAAACGCAAATATGGGAAAAACGCAAATATGGGAAAAACGCAAATATGGGAAAAACGCAAATATGGGAAAAACGCAAATATGGGAAAAACGCAAATATGGGAAAAACGCAAATATGGGAAAAACGCAAATATGGGAAAAACGCAAATATGGGAAAAACGCAAATATGGGAAAAACGCAAATATGGGAAAAACGCAAATATGGGAAAAACGCAAATATGGGAAAAACGCAAATATGGGAAAAACGCAAATATGGGAAAAACGCAAATATGGGAAAAACGCAAATATGGGAAAAACGCAAATATGGGAAAAACGCAAATATGGGAAAAACGCAAATACGGGAAAAACGCAAATACGGGAAAAACGCAAATACGGGAAAAACGCAAATACGGGAAAAACGCAAATACGGGAAAAACGCAAATACGGGAAAAACGCAAATACGGGAAAAACGCAAATACGGGAAAAACGCAAATACGGGAAAAACGCAAATACGGGAAAAACGCAAATATGGGAAAAACGCAAATACGGGAAAAACGCAAATACGGGAAAAACGCAAATACGGGATAAATGCAAATACAGGATAAACGCAAATGCGGAATAAATGCAAATATGGGAGAAGAGAAATTTGGGACACAACTTGTCTAAAAGAAGGAATCGGTTGGTAAGGTTTCTTCATGAGTAATGAGAAAAACGCAAATATGGGAAAAACGCAAATATGGGAAAAACGCAAATATGGGAAAAACGCAAATATGGGAAAAACGCAAATATGGGAAAAACGCAAATATGGGAAAAACGCAAATATGGGAAAAACGCAAATATGGGAAAAACACAAGTATGGAAAAAACGCAAATATGGAAAAAACGCAAATATGGAAAAAACGCAAATATGGGAAAAACGCAAATATGGGAAAAACGCAAATATGGGAAAAACGCAAATACTGGTAAAACGCAAATACTGGTAAAACGCAAATACGCGATAAACGCAACAACGGGATAGATGCAAATACGGGAATAATGCAAATATGGGAGAAGAGAAATTTGGGACACAACTAAAAGAAGGAATCGCTTGGTAGGATGGGTTGATGAGTAAGGGGAATAACGCCAATAAACGCAAATATGGGTTAAACGCAAATATGGGAAAAACGCAAATATGGGAAAAACGCAAATATGGGAAAAACGCAAATATGGGAAAAACGCAAATATGGGAAAAACGCAAATATGGGAAAAACGCAAATATGGGAAAAACGCAAATATGGGAAAAACGCAAATATGGGAAAAACGCAAATATGGGAAAAACGCAAATATGGGAAAAACGCAAATATGGGAAAAACGCAAATATGGGAAAAACGCAAATATGGGAAAAACGCAAATATGGGAAAAACGCAAATATGGGAAAAACGCAAATATGGGAAAAACGCAAATATGGGAAAAACGCAAATATGGGAAAAACGCAAATATGGGAAAAACGCAAATATGGGAAAAACGCAAATATGGGAAAAACGCAAATATGGGAAAAACGCAAATATGGGAAAAACGCAAATATGGGAAAAACGCAAATATGGGAAAAACGCAAATATGGGAAAAACGCAAATATGGGAAAAACGCAAATATGGGAAAAACGCAAATATGGGAAAAACGCAAATATGGGAAAAACGCAAATATGGGAAAAACGCAAATATGGGAAAAACGCAAATATGGGAAAAACGCAAATATGGGAAAAACGCAAATATGGGAAAAACGCAAATATGGGAAAAACGCAAATATGGGAAAAACGCAAATATGGGAAAAACGCAAATATGGGAAAAACGCAAATATGGGAAAAACGCAAATATGGGAAAAACGCAAATATGGGAAAAACGCAAATATGGGAAAAACGCAAATATGGGAAAAACGCAAATATGGGAAAAACGCAAATATGGGAAAAACGCAAATATGGGAAAAACGCAAATATGGGAAAAACGCAAATATGGGAAAAACGCAAATATGGGAAAAACGCAAATATGGGAAAAACGCAAATATGGGAAAAACGCAAATATGGGAAAAACGCAAATACGCGATAAACGCAAATACAGGATAAACACAAATACAGGATAAACACAAATACAGGATAAACACAAATACAGGATAAACGCAAATACGGGATAAATGCAAATATCGGAGAAGAGAAATTTGGGACACAACTTGACTAAAAGAAGGAATCGCTTGGTAGGATGGGTACATGAGTAAGGCGGAATAACGCCAATAAACGCAAATATGGGAAAAACGCAAATATGGGAAAAACGCAAATATGGGTTATAGGGATACGGAATCGGATTTTGGGGTAAAAAATCGAATTTTTTTTTATTGGCGTACTATATTCTGCCATGTTTCCTCTTTAAAATGACGTATCATACATAGCTCTACTACAATTATAACTATTTTATTTTTATATATTTGTGAGATCGGGTATTGCGCTTTAGTTATACACGTCTCTCGTGGCTGACCATGAACTTTTTGGCAGTACCTTTAAAGTGACATGAATTCAAATATCCCGGTTTCCAGCGACAATTTATACACTAGTTGCCCGAAAATGTTTCTCTCTGGTTTCCTCAAGTTACTCTTTGACTTTGTGGCGGGACTGTTTTGTAAACAGTGTGATATAAGAAAGTAGTTGTTGTTGAGTTATTTCGTATTTAGTGCTTCATTTTTCGCAGTGTAAATGCCTAGAGCTAAAGCAAAAGTATTTAAAAAGCGTGTGAACTGGCAAAAGAAAAGAAATAATGATTCATTAGCAAAGCAAAGCAGTTCATCATCATCACTGTTGGAAAATGTGTATCCACTTATTACTGATTTGCCGAACGAACTTACACCAAATGAAAACAGTGCTTCTCATAAAAAACTAAGAGATTTGGAAGAGAAATATAATTTACTTGATAGAGGGAATGAAGTTTTTGAACTCATTGATACGAATATATTGTGTGAAGCTCTTGAAAACAGTTTGTGCTGCAAAAAATGTCATGGAAACGTTTCTCTGAAAGTAGAATCCCATGTTGGCCTGGCTGCCCAGTTTAATTTAATATGCAGTGTTTGTAAATACAGCTGTAAGTTTCCAAGTTCGGTTTCAGTAACTGTAAATAATGGATACAAGAAAACTGAACTTTATAGTGTAAATATTAGGTTAGTTTATGGATTGCGAGCAATTGGTAAGGGCAAAGCAGCTGGTGATATGCTATGTGGTGTTCTAAATCTTCCAAGTGCACCTTCAAAGTTTGAAGCTTACAATTATGTACTAGGATCTGCAGTTGAAGATGTAGCACAGAAGTCAATGCAGGTTGCTGTGGAAGAAGCAGTGGAAGAAAATGACGGCAGTCGTGACCTCACAGTGGCGTTTGATGGCACGTGGCAGAAAAGGGGCCACACCTCCAACAACGGTGTTGTAACAGCAACTAGTGTTGATACTGGCAAGGTTATTGATGTTGCAATAATGTCTAAATACTGTAGGTGCACAGGCAGGCTGAAAAATGAACACAGTGATGACTGTATTGCTAATTATTATGGTAGTAGTGGTGGCATGGAGGTTGCTGGGGTGAAGAAAATTTTTCATCGCTCTTCACAGTGGTATAATGTTCGCTATGTCAAATATCTGGGAGATGGTGACTCTAAAGCATTCAAAGAAGTTTTGGAAAGCAAACCATATGGGAACAGTGTAAATATAAGCAAACTTGAATGTATAGGACATGTGCAGAAGAGAATGGGTGCCAGGCTGATAAGGTTAAAACCAATTATGAAAGGGAAAAAACTAGATGATGGGAAAACCTTGGATGGCAGAGGAAGATTGACTGATTCCATAATAGACCACATTCACAACTGCTATGGCCTTGCAATCAGGCAAAATACAGGCAATCTTGAAGAAATGAGGAGAGCTATATGGGCTTTATATTTCCACACCGCATCCACGGATGAGCATCCACAACATGGTTTGTGCCCCAAAGGTGAAAACAGCTGGTGTAAATACAATAGGGGACTAACAACAGGAGAGAAATACATTCACCACCACAGTCTACCATCAGCCATCATGGCAGAAATAAAGCCCATTTTCAGAGATCTGGCTGACAGAAGTCTTCTGATGAAATGTCTTCACGGAAAAACGCAGAACCCCAACGAGTGCTTGAATAGTGTGATATGGCATCGTCTCCCAAAAACAGTGTTTGTCGGAATTAATACACTACATTTTGGTGTGTATGATGCTGTGGCAACCTTCAATCTTGGAAATATAACTAAATGCCAGGTCCTTCAAAAGTTGGGTATGTGTGTTGGTTCCCGTACGGTACGTGCTATGTTCTTTTTAGATCAGCACAGACTAAGGCATGCTGATAATATAATCAAGACATTAGTGAAAAAAGCAAGACAGGTGCAGAGGGGTGCCAAAAGAAGACTTGAAGATGATTAAGAAGACTGTGAAGGGGGTATTAGCTACGGATCAGGAATGTTTTAATCTTCTTTCTCCGTTTCCCGTAAGTTTACTTTTTACTTCATCTAGGAACATTATCTCAGGTACTGGTCAACCTAGAAGTCTGAAATTTTTATGACGTAGTGACATAGGTCCCTATTACATACTGAAACAACGATTTTTTAATTACTTGATTTACAAAAGACTTAGGGGTGATAGTCTAGTAAAAAGCGATGGAAAAAATTTACTTAAAAATAAATGTACAATATCTCTGTAAGAAAATACTTTGACAATAAACTGTTGTTTCAGTATTGTTGTAACATATGAATGCACATACAGTAAAATTTTTACCTCCCTGTCTCCAGTAGTTTGTGAGAAAATGTTCCCTATAGTAGGCATATATTAACATTGCGGGGATAGGTGATTCCGTATGCCCTTAAACGCAAATATGGGTTAAACGCAAATATGGGAATAACGCAAATATGGGTTAAACGCAAATATGGGAATAACGCAAATATGGGAATAACGCAAATATGGGAATAACGCAAATATGGGAATAACGCAAATATGGGAATAACGCAAATATGGGAATAACGCAAATATGGGAATAACGCAAATATGGGAATAACGCAAATACGGGAATAACGCAAATACGGGAATAACGCAAATACGGGAATAACGCAAATACGGGAATAACGCAAATACGGGAATAACGCAAATACGGGAATAACGCAAATACGGGAAAAACGCAAATACGGGAAAAACGCAAATACGGGAAAAACGCAAATACGGGAAAAACGCAAATACGGGAAAAACGCAAATACGGGAAAAACGCAAATACGGGAAAAACGCAAATACGGGAAAAACGCAAATACGGGAAAAACGCAAATACGGGAAAAACGCAAATACGGGAAAAACGCAAATACGGGAAAAACGCAAATACGGGAAAAACGCAAATACGGGAAAAACGCAAATACGGGAAAAACGCAAATATGGGAAAAACGCAAATATGGGAAAAACGCAAATATGGGAAAAACGCAAATATGGGAAAAACGCAAATATGGGAAAAACGCAAATATGGGAAAAACGCAAATACGCGATAAACGCAAATACAGGATAAACACAAATACAGGATAAACGCAAATACGGGATAAATGCAAATATGGGAGAAGAGAAATTTGGGACACAACTTGACTAAAAGAAGGAATCGCTTGGGAGGATGGGTTCATGAGTAAGGCGGAATAATGCCAATAAACGCAAATATGGGAAAAACGCAAATATGGGAAAAACGCAAATATGGGAAAAACGCAAATATGGGAAAAACGCAAATATGGGAAAAACGCAAATATGGGAAAAACGCAAATATGGGAAAAACGCAAATATGGGAAAAACGCAAATATGGGAAAAACGCAAATATGGGAAAAACGCAAATATGGGAAAAACGCAAATATGGGAAAAACGCAAATATGGGAAAAACGCAAATATGGGAAAAACGCAAATATGGGAAAAACGCAAATATGGGAAAAACGCAAATATGGGAAAAACGCAAATATGGGAAAAACGCAAATATGGGAAAAACGCAAATATGGGAAAAACGCAAATATGGGAAAAACGCAAATATGGGAAAAACGCAAATATGGGAAAAACGCAAATATGGGAAAAACGCAAATATGGGAAAAACGCAAATATGGGAAAAACGCAAATATGGGAAAAACGCAAATATGGGAAAAACGCAAATATGGGAAAAACGCAAATATGGGAAAAACGCAAATATGGGAAAAACGCAAATATGGGAAAAACGCAAATACGGGAAAAACGCAAATACGGGAAAAACGCAAATACGGGAAAAACGCAAATACGGGAAAAACGCAAATACGGGAAAAACGCAAATACGGGAAAAACGCAAATACGGGAAAAACGCAAATACGGGAAAAACGCAAATACGGGAAAAACGCAAATATGGGAAAAACGCAAATATGGGAAAAACGCAAATATGGGAAAAACGCAAATATGGGAAAAACGCAAATATGGGAAAAACGCAAATATGGGAAAAACGCAAATATGGGAAAAACGCAAATATGGGAAAAACGCAAATATGGGAAAAACGCAAATATGGGAAAAACGCAAATATGGGAAAAACGCAAATATGGGAAAAACGCAAATATGGGAAAAACGCAAATATGGGAAAAACGCAAATATGGGAAAAACGCAAATATGGGAAAAACGCAAATATGGGAAAAACGCAAATACGGGAAAAACGCAAATACGGGAAAAACGCAAATACGGGAAAAACGCAAATACGGGAAAAACGCAAATACGGGAAAAACGCAAATACGGGAAAAACGCAAATACGGGAAAAACGCAAATACGGGAAAAACGCAAATACGGGAAAAACGCAAATACGGGAAAAACGCAAATACGGGAAAAACGCAAATACGGGAAAAACGCAAATATGGGAAAAACGCAAATACGGGAAAAACGCAAATACGGGAAAAACGCAAATACGGGAAAAACGCAAATACGGGATAAATGCAAATACAGGATAAACGCAAATGCGGAATAAATGCAAATATGGGAGAAGAGAAATTTGGGACACAACTTGTCTAAAAGAAGGAATCGGTTGGTAAGGTTTCTTCATGAGTAATGAGAAAAACGCAAATATGGGAAAAACGCAAATATGGGAAAAACGCAAATATGGGAAAAACGCAAATATGGGAAAAACGCAAATATGGGAAAAACGCAAATATGGGAAAAACGCAAATATGGGAAAAACGCAAATATGGGAAAAACGCAAATATGGGAAAAACGCAAATATGGGAAAAACGCAAATATGGGAAAAACGCAAATATGGGAAAAACACAATATGGAAAAAACGCAAATATGGAAAAAACGCAAATATGGAAAAAACGCAAATATGGGAAAAACGCAAATATGGGAAAAACGCAAATATGGGAAAAACGCAAATATGGGAAAAACGCAAATACTGGTAAAACGCAAATACTGGTAAAACGCAAATACGCGATAAACGCAACAACGGGATAGATGCAAATACGGGAATAATGCAAATATGGGAGAAGAGAAATTTGGGACACAACTAAAAGAAGGAATCGCTTGGTAGGATGGGTTGATGAGTAAGGGGAATAACGCCAATAAACGCAAATATGGGTTAAACGCAAATATGGGAAAAACGCAAATATGGGTTAAACGCAAATATGGGAAAAACGCAAATATGGGAAAAACGCAAATATGGGAAAAACGCAAATATGGGAAAAACGCAAATATGGGAAAAACGCAAATATGGGAAAAACGCAAATATGGGAAAAACGCAAATATGGGAAAAACGCAAATATGGGAAAAACGCAAATATGGGAAAAACGCAAATATGGGAAAAACGCAAATATGGGAAAAACGCAAATATGGGAAAAACGCAAATATGGGAAAAACGCAAATATGGGAAAAACGCAAATATGGGAAAAACGCAAATATGGGAAAAACGCAAATATGGGAAAAACGCAAATATGGGAAAAACGCAAATATGGGAAAAACGCAAATATGGGAAAAACGCAAATATGGGAAAAACGCAAATATGGGAAAAACGCAAATATGGGAAAAACGCAAATATGGGAAAAACGCAAATATGGGAAAAACGCAAATATGGGAAAAACGCAAATATGGGAAAAACGCAAATATGGGAAAAACGCAAATATGGGAAAAACGCAAATATGGGAAAAACGCAAATATGGGAAAAACGCAAATATGGGAAAAACGCAAATATGGGAAAAACGCAAATATGGGAAAAACGCAAATATGGGAAAAACGCAAATATGGGAAAAACGCAAATATGGGAAAAACGCAAATATGGGAAAAACGCAAATATGGGAAAAACGCAAATACGCGATAAACGCAAATACAGGATAAACACAAATACAGGATAAACACAAATACAGGATAAACACAAATACAGGATAAACGCAAATACGGGATAAATGCAAATATCGGAGAAGAGAAATTTGGGACACAACTTGACTAAAAGAAGGAATCGCTTGGTAGGATGGGTACATGAGTAAGGCGGAATAACGCCAATAAACGCAAATATGGGAAAAACGCAAATATGGGAAAAACGCAAATATGGGTTATAGGGATACGGAATCGGATTTTGGGGTAGAAAATCGAATTTTTTTTTATTGGCGTACTATATTCTGCCATGTTTCCTCTTTAAAATGACGTATCATACATAGCTCTACTACAATTATAACTATTTTATTTTTATATATTTGTGAGATCGGGTATTGCGCTTTAGTTATACACGTCTCTCGTGGCTGACCATGAACTTTTTGGCAGTACCTTTAAAGTGACATGAATTCAAATATCCCGGTTTCCAGCGACAATTTATACACTAGTTGCCCGAAAATGTTTCTCTCTGGTTTCCTCAAGTTACTCTTTGACTTTGTGGCGGGACTGTTTTGTAAACAGTGTGATATAAGAAAGTAGTTGTTGTTGAGTTATTTCGTATTTAGTGCTTCATTTTTCGCAGTGTAAATGCCTAGAGCTAAAGCAAAAGTATTTAAAAAGCGTGTGAACTGGCAAAAGAAAAGAAATAATGATTCATTAGCAAAGCAAAGCAGTTCATCATCATCACTGTTGGAAAATGTGTATCCACTTATTACTGATTTGCCGAACGAACTTACACCAAATGAAAACAGTGCTTCTCATAAAAAACTAAGAGATTTGGAAGAGAAATATAATTTACTTGATAGAGGGAATGAAGTTTTTGAACTCATTGATACGAATATATTGTGTGAAGCTCTTGAAAACAGTTTGTGCTGCAAAAAATGTCATGGAAACGTTTCTCTGAAAGTAGAATCCCATGTTGGCCTGGCTGCCCAGTTTAATTTAATATGCAGTGTTTGTAAATACAGCTGTAAGTTTCCAAGTTCGGTTTCAGTAACTGTAAATAATGGATACAAGAAAACTGAACTTTATAGTGTAAATATTAGGTTAGTTTATGGATTGCGAGCAATTGGTAAGGGCAAAGCAGCTGGTGATATGCTATGTGGTGTTCTAAATCTTCCAAGTGCACCTTCAAAGTTTGAAGCTTACAATTATGTACTAGGATCTGCAGTTGAAGATGTAGCACAGAAGTCAATGCAGGTTGCTGTGGAAGAAGCAGTGGAAGAAAATGACGGCAGTCGTGACCTCACAGTGGCGTTTGATGGCACGTGGCAGAAAAGGGGCCACACCTCCAACAACGGTGTTGTAACAGCAACTAGTGTTGATACTGGCAAGGTTATTGATGTTGCAATAATGTCTAAATACTGTAGGTGCACAGGCAGGCTGAAAAATGAACACAGTGATGACTGTATTGCTAATTATTATGGTAGTAGTGGTGGCATGGAGGTTGCTGGGGTGAAGAAAATTTTTCATCGCTCTTCACAGTGGTATAATGTTCGCTATGTCAAATATCTGGGAGATGGTGACTCTAAAGCATTCAAAGAAGTTTTGGAAAGCAAACCATATGGGAACAGTGTAAATATAAGCAAACTTGAATGTATAGGACATGTGCAGAAGAGAATGGGTGCCAGGCTGATAAGGTTAAAACCAATTATGAAAGGGAAAAAACTAGATGATGGGAAAACCTTGGATGGCAGAGGAAGATTGACTGATTCCATAATAGACCACATTCACAACTGCTATGGCCTTGCAATCAGGCAAAATACAGGCAATCTTGAAGAAATGAGGAGAGCTATATGGGCTTTATATTTCCACACCGCATCCACGGATGAGCATCCACAACATGGTTTGTGCCCCAAAGGTGAAAACAGCTGGTGTAAATACAATAGGGGACTAACAACAGGAGAGAAATACATTCACCACCACAGTCTACCATCAGCCATCATGGCAGAAATAAAGCCCATTTTCAGAGATCTGGCTGACAGAAGTCTTCTGATGAAATGTCTTCACGGAAAAACGCAGAACCCCAACGAGTGCTTGAATAGTGTGATATGGCATCGTCTCCCAAAAACAGTGTTTGTCGGAATTAATACACTACATTTTGGTGTGTATGATGCTGTGGCAACCTTCAATCTTGGAAATATAACTAAATGCCAGGTCCTTCAAAAGTTGGGTATGTGTGTTGGTTCCCGTACGGTACGTGCTATGTTCTTTTTAGATCAGCACAGACTAAGGCATGCTGATAATATAATCAAGACATTAGTGAAAAAAGCAAGACAGGTGCAGAGGGGTGCCAAAAGAAGACTTGAAGATGATTATGAAGACTGTGAAGGGGGTATTAGCTACGGATCAGGAATGTTTTAATCTTCTTTCTCCGTTTCCCGTAAGTTTACTTTTTACTTCATCTAGGAACATTATCTCAGGTACTGGTCAACCTAGAAGTCTGAAATTTTTATGACGTAGTGACATAGGTCCCTATTACATACTGAAACAACGATTTTTTAATTACTTGATTTACAAAAGACTTAGGGGTGATAGTCTAGTAAAAAGCGATGGAAAAAATTTACTTAAAAATAAATGTACAATATCTCTGTAAGAAAATACTTTGACAATAAACTGTTGTTTCAGTATTGTTGTAACATATGAATGCACATACAGTAAAATTTTTACCTCCCTGTCTCCAGTAGTTTGTGAGAAAATGTTCCCTATAGTAGGCATATATTAACATTGCGGGGATAGGTGATTCCGTATGCCCTTAAACGCAAATATGGGTTAAACGCAAATATGGGAATAACGCAAATATGGGTTAAACGCAAATATGGGAATAACGCAAATATGGGAATAACGCAAATATGGGAATAACGCAAATATGGGAATAACGCAAATATGGGAATAACGCAAATATGGGAATAACGCAAATACGGGAATAACGCAAATACGGGAATAACGCAAATACGGGAATAACGCAAATACGGGAATAACGCAAATACGGGAAAAACGCAAATACGGGAAAAACGCAAATACGGGAAAAACGCAAATACGGGAAAAACGCAAATACGGGAAAAACGCAAATACGGGAAAAACGCAAATACGGGAAAAACGCAAATACGGGAAAAACGCAAATACGGGAAAAACGCAAATACGGGAAAAACGCAAATACGGGAAAAACGCAAATACGGGAAAAACGCAAATACGGGAAAAACGCAAATATGGGAAAAACGCAAATATGGGAAAAACGCAAATATGGGAAAAACGCAAATATGGGAAAAACGCAAATATGGGAAAAACGCAAATATGGGAAAAACGCAAATACGCGATAAACGCAAATACAGGATAAACACAAATACAGGATAAACGCAAATACGGGATAAATGCAAATATGGGAGAAGAGAAATTTGGGACACAACTTGACTAAAAGAAGGAATCGCTTGGGAGGATGGGTTCATGAGTAAGGCGGAATAATGCCAATAAACGCAAATATGGGAAAAACGCAAATATGGGAAAAACGCAAATATGGGAAAAACGCAAATATGGGAAAAACGCAAATATGGGAAAAACGCAAATATGGGAAAAACGCAAATATGGGAAAAACGCAAATATGGGAAAAACGCAAATATGGGAAAAACGCAAATATGGGAAAAACGCAAATATGGGAAAAACGCAAATATGGGAAAAACGCAAATATGGGAAAAACGCAAATATGGGAAAAACGCAAATATGGGAAAAACGCAAATATGGGAAAAACGCAAATATGGGAAAAACGCAAATATGGGAAAAACGCAAATATGGGAAAAACGCAAATATGGGAAAAACGCAAATATGGGAAAAACGCAAATATGGGAAAAACGCAAATATGGGAAAAACGCAAATATGGGAAAAACGCAAATATGGGAAAAACGCAAATATGGGAAAAACGCAAATATGGGAAAAACGCAAATATGGGAAAAACGCAAATATGGGAAAAACGCAAATATGGGAAAAACGCAAATATGGGAAAAACGCAAATATGGGAAAAACGCAAATATGGGAAAAACGCAAATATGGGAAAAACGCAAATACGGGAAAAACGCAAATACGGGAAAAACGCAAATACGGGAAAAACGCAAATACGGGAAAAACGCAAATACGGGAAAAACGCAAATACGGGAAAAACGCAAATATGGGAAAAACGCAAATATGGGAAAAACGCAAATATGGGAAAAACGCAAATATGGGAAAAACGCAAATATGGGAAAAACGCAAATATGGGAAAAACGCAAATATGGGAAAAACGCAAATATGGGAAAAACGCAAATATGGGAAAAACGCAAATATGGGAAAAACGCAAATATGGGAAAAACGCAAATATGGGAAAAACGCAAATATGGGAAAAACGCAAATACGGGAAAAACGCAAATACGGGAAAAACGCAAATACGGGAAAAACGCAAATACGGGAAAAACGCAAATACGGGAAAAACGCAAATACGGGAAAAACGCAAATACGGGAAAAACGCAAATACGGGAAAAACGCAAATACGGGAAAAACGCAAATACGGGAAAAACGCAAATACGGGAAAAACGCAAATACGGGAAAAACGCAAATACGGGATAAATGCAAATACAGGATAAACGCAAATGCGGAATAAATGCAAATATGGGAGAAGAGAAATTTGGGACACAACTTGTCTAAAAGAAGGAATCGGTTGGTAAGGTTTCTTCATGAGTAATGAGAAAAACGCAAATATGGGAAAAACGCAAATATGGGAAAAACGCAAATATGGGAAAAACGCAAATATGGGAAAAACGCAAATATGGGAAAAACGCAAATATGGGAAAAACGCAAATATGGGAAAAACGCAAATATGGGAAAAACGCAAATATGGGAAAAACGCAAATATGGGAAAAACGCAAATATGGGAAAAACACAAATATGGAAAAAACGCAAATATGGAAAAAACGCAAATATGGAAAAAACGCAAATATGGAAAAAACGCAAATATGGGAAAAACGCAAATATGGGAAAAACGCAAATATGGGAAAAACGCAAATATGGGAAAAACGCAAATATGGGAAAAACGCAAATACTGGTAAAACGCAAATACTGGTAAAACGCAAATACGCGATAAACGCAACAACGGGATAGATGCAAATACGGGAATAATGCAAATATGGGAGAAGAGAAATTTGGGACACAACTAAAAGAAGGAATCGCTTGGTAGGATGGGTTGATGAGTAAGGGGAATAACGCCAATAAACGCAAATATGGGTTAAACGCAAATATGGGAAAAACGCAAATATGGGAAAAACGCAAATATGGGAAAAACGCAAATATGGGAAAAACGCAAATATGGGAAAAACGCAAATATGGGAAAAACGCAAATATGGGAAAAACGCAAATATGGGAAAAACGCAAATATGGGAAAAACGCAAATATGGGAAAAACGCAAATATGGGAAAAACGCAAATATGGGAAAAACGCAAATATGGGAAAAACGCAAATATGGGAAAAACGCAAATATGGGAAAAACGCAAATATGGGAAAAACGCAAATATGGGAAAAACGCAAATATGGGAAAAACGCAAATATGGGAAAAACGCAAATATGGGAAAAACGCAAATATGGGAAAAACGCAAATATGGGAAAAACGCAAATATGGGAAAAACGCAAATATGGGAAAAACGCAAATATGGGAAAAACGCAAATATGGGAAAAACGCAAATATGGGAAAAACGCAAATATGGGAAAAACGCAAATATGGGAAAAACGCAAATATGGGAAAAACGCAAATATGGGAAAAACGCAAATATGGGAAAAACGCAAATATGGGAAAAACGCAAATATGGGAAAAACGCAAATATGGGAAAAACGCAAATATGGGAAAAACGCAAATATGGGAAAAACGCAAATATGGGAAAAACGCAAATACGGGAAAAACGCAAATACGGGAAAAACGCAAATACGGGAAAAACGCAAATACGGGAAAAACGCAAATACGGGAAAAACGCAAATACGGGAAAAACGCAAATACGGGAAAAACGCAAATATGGGAAAAACGCAAATATGGGAAAAACGCAAATATGGGAAAAACGCAAATATGGGAAAAACGCAAATATGGGAAAAACGCAAATATGGGAAAAACGCAAATATGGGAAAAACGCAAATATGGGAAAAACGCAAATATGGGAAAAACGCAAATATGGGAAAAACGCAAATATGGGAAAAACGCAAATATGGGAAAAACGCAAATATGGGAAAAACGCAAATATGGGAAAAACGCAAATATGGGAAAAACGCAAATACGGGAAAAACGCAAATACGGGAAAAACGCAAATACGGGAAAAACGCAAATACGGGAAAAACGCAAATACGGGAAAAACGCAAATACGGGAAAAACGCAAATACGGGAAAAACGCAAATACGGGAAAAACGCAAATACGGGAAAAACGCAAATACGGGAAAAACGCAAATACGGGAAAAACGCAAATATGGGAAAAACGCAAATACGGGAAAAACGCAAATACGGGAAAAACGCAAATACGGGATAAATGCAAATACAGGATAAACGCAAATGCGGAATAAATGCAAATATGGGAGAAGAGAAATTTGGGACACAACTTGTCTAAAAGAAGGAATCGGTTGGTAAGGTTTCTTCATGAGTAATGAGAAAAACGCAAATATGGGAAAAACGCAAATATGGGAAAAACGCAAATATGGGAAAAACGCAAATATGGGAAAAACGCAAATATGGGAAAAACGCAAATATGGGAAAAACGCAAATATGGGAAAAACGCAAATATGGGAAAAACGCAAATATGGGAAAAACGCAAATATGGGAAAAACACAAATATGGGAAAAACACAAATATGGAAAAAACGCAAATATGGAAAAAACGCAAATATGGAAAAAACGCAAATATGGGAAAAACGCAAATATGGGAAAAACGCAAATATGGGAAAAACGCAAATATGGGAAAAACGCAAATACTGGTAAAACGCAAATACTGGTAAAACGCAAATACGCGATAAACGCAACAACGGGATAGATGCAAATACGGGAATAATGCAAATATGGGAGAAGAGAAATTTGGGACACAACTAAAAGAAGGAATCGCTTGGTAGGATGGGTTGATGAGTAAGGGGAATAACGCCAATAAACGCAAATATGGGTTAAACGCAAATATGGGAAAAACGCAAATATGGGAAAAACGCAAATATGGGAAAAACGCAAATATGGGAAAAACGCAAATATGGGAAAAACGCAAATATGGGAAAAACGCAAATATGGGAAAAACGCAAATATGGGAAAAACGCAAATATGGGAAAAACGCAAATATGGGAAAAACGCAAATATGGGAAAAACGCAAATATGGGAAAAACGCAAATATGGGAAAAACGCAAATATGGGAAAAACGCAAATATGGGAAAAACGCAAATATGGGAAAAACGCAAATATGGGAAAAACGCAAATATGGGAAAAACGCAAATATGGGAAAAACGCAAATATGGGAAAAACGCAAATATGGGAAAAACGCAAATATGGGAAAAACGCAAATATGGGAAAAACGCAAATATGGGAAAAACGCAAATATGGGAAAAACGCAAATATGGGAAAAACGCAAATATGGGAAAAACGCAAATATGGGAAAAACGCAAATATGGGAAAAACGCAAATATGGGAAAAACGCAAATATGGGAAAAACGCAAATATGGGAAAAACGCAAATATGGGAAAAACGCAAATATGGGAAAAACGCAAATATGGGAAAAACGCAAATATGGGAAAAACGCAAATATGGGAAAAACGCAAATATGGGAAAAACGCAAATATGGGAAAAACGCAAATATGGGAAAAACGCAAATATGGGAAAAACGCAAATACGCGATAAACGCAAATACAGGATAAACACAAATACAGGATAAACACAAATACAGGATAAACACAAATACAGGATAAACGCAAATACGGGATAAATGCAAATATCGGAGAAGAGAAATTTGGGACACAACTTGACTAAAAGAAGGAATCGCTTGGTAGGATGGGTACATGAGTAAGGCGGAATAACGCCAATAAACGCAAATATGGGAAAAACGCAAATATGGGAAAAACGCAAATATGGGTTATAGGGATACGGAATCGGATTTTGGGGTAAAAAATCGAATTTTTTTTTATTGGCGTACTATATTCTGCCATGTTTCCTCTTTAAAATGACGTATCATACATAGCTCTACTACAATTATAACTATTTTATTTTTATATATTTGTGAGATCGGGTATTGCGCTTTAGTTATACACGTCTCTCGTGGCTGACCATGAACTTTTTGGCAGTACCTTTAAAGTGACATGAATTCAAATATCCCGGTTTCCAGCGACAATTTATACACTAGTTGCCCGAAAATGTTTCTCTCTGGTTTCCTCAAGTTACTCTTTGACTTTGTGGCGGGACTGTTTTGTAAACAGTGTGATATAAGAAAGTAGTTGTTGTTGAGTTATTTCGTATTTAGTGCTTCATTTTTCGCAGTGTAAATGCCTAGAGCTAAAGCAAAAGTATTTAAAAAGCGTGTGAACTGGCAAAAGAAAAGAAATAATGATTCATTAGCAAAGCAAAGCAGTTCATCATCATCACTGTTGGAAAATGTGTATCCACTTATTACTGATTTGCCGAACGAACTTACACCAAATGAAAACAGTGCTTCTCATAAAAAACTAAGAGATTTGGAAGAGAAATATAATTTACTTGATAGAGGGAATGAAGTTTTTGAACTCATTGATACGAATATATTGTGTGAAGCTCTTGAAAACAGTTTGTGCTGCAAAAAATGTCATGGAAACGTTTCTCTGAAAGTAGAATCCCATGTTGGCCTGGCTGCCCAGTTTAATTTAATATGCAGTGTTTGTAAATACAGCTGTAAGTTTCCAAGTTCGGTTTCAGTAACTGTAAATAATGGATACAAGAAAACTGAACTTTATAGTGTAAATATTAGGTTAGTTTATGGATTGCGAGCAATTGGTAAGGGCAAAGCAGCTGGTGATATGCTATGTGGTGTTCTAAATCTTCCAAGTGCACCTTCAAAGTTTGAAGCTTACAATTATGTACTAGGATCTGCAGTTGAAGATGTAGCACAGAAGTCAATGCAGGTTGCTGTGGAAGAAGCAGTGGAAGAAAATGACGGCAGTCGTGACCTCACAGTGGCGTTTGATGGCACGTGGCAGAAAAGGGGCCACACCTCCAACAACGGTGTTGTAACAGCAACTAGTGTTGATACTGGCAAGGTTATTGATGTTGCAATAATGTCTAAATACTGTAGGTGCACAGGCAGGCTGAAAAATGAACACAGTGATGACTGTATTGCTAATTATTATGGTAGTAGTGGTGGCATGGAGGTTGCTGGGGTGAAGAAAATTTTTCATCGCTCTTCACAGTGGTATAATGTTCGCTATGTCAAATATCTGGGAGATGGTGACTCTAAAGCATTCAAAGAAGTTTTGGAAAGCAAACCATATGGGAACAGTGTAAATATAAGCAAACTTGAATGTATAGGACATGTGCAGAAGAGAATGGGTGCCAGGCTGATAAGGTTAAAACCAATTATGAAAGGGAAAAAACTAGATGATGGGAAAACCTTGGATGGCAGAGGAAGATTGACTGATTCCATAATAGACCACATTCACAACTGCTATGGCCTTGCAATCAGGCAAAATACAGGCAATCTTGAAGAAATGAGGAGAGCTATATGGGCTTTATATTTCCACACCGCATCCACGGATGAGCATCCACAACATGGTTTGTGCCCCAAAGGTGAAAACAGCTGGTGTAAATACAATAGGGGACTAACAACAGGAGAGAAATACATTCACCACCACAGTCTACCATCAGCCATCATGGCAGAAATAAAGCCCATTTTCAGAGATCTGGCTGACAGAAGTCTTCTGATGAAATGTCTTCACGGAAAAACGCAGAACCCCAACGAGTGCTTGAATAGTGTGATATGGCATCGTCTCCCAAAAACAGTGTTTGTCGGAATTAATACACTACATTTTGGTGTGTATGATGCTGTGGCAACCTTCAATCTTGGAAATATAACTAAATGCCAGGTCCTTCAAAAGTTGGGTATGTGTGTTGGTTCCCGTACGGTACGTGCTATGTTCTTTTTAGATCAGCACAGACTAAGGCATGCTGATAATATAATCAAGACATTAGTGAAAAAAGCAAGACAGGTGCAGAGGGGTGCCAAAAGAAGACTTGAAGATGATTATGAAGACTGTGAAGGGGGTATTAGCTACGGATCAGGAATGTTTTAATCTTCTTTCTCCGTTTCCCGTAAGTTTACTTTTTACTTCATCTAGGAACATTATCTCAGGTACTGGTCAACCTAGAAGTCTGAAATTTTTATGACGTAGTGACATAGGTCCCTATTACATACTGAAACAACGATTTTTTAATTACTTGATTTACAAAAGACTTAGGGGTGATAGTCTAGTAAAAAGCGATGGAAAAAATTTACTTAAAAATAAATGTACAATATCTCTGTAAGAAAATACTTTGACAATAAACTGTTGTTTCAGTATTGTTGTAACATATGAATGCACATACAGTAAAATTTTTACCTCCCTGTCTCCAGTAGTTTGTGAGAAAATGTTCCCTATAGTAGGCATATATTAACATTGCGGGGATAGGTGATTCCGTATGCCCTTAAACGCAAATATGGGTTAAACGCAAATATGGGAATAACGCAAATATGGGAATAACGCAAATATGGGAATAACGCAAATATGGGAATAACGCAAATATGGGAATAACGCAAATATGGGAATAACGCAAATATGGGAATAACGCAAATACGGGAATAACGCAAATACGGGAATAACGCAAATACGGGAATAACGCAAATACGGGAATAACGCAAATACGGGAATAACGCAAATACGGGAATAACGCAAATACGGGAAAAACGCAAATACGGGAAAAACGCAAATACGGGAAAAACGCAAATACGGGAAAAACGCAAATACGGGAAAAACGCAAATACGGGAAAAACGCAAATACGGGAAAAACGCAAATACGGGAAAAACGCAAATACGGGAAAAACGCAAATACGGGAAAAACGCAAATACGGGAATAACGCAAATACGGGAAAAACGCAAATACGGGAAAAACGCAAATACGGGAAAAACGCAAATACGGGAAAAACGCAAATACGGGAAAAACGCAAATATGGGAAAAACGCAAATATGGGAAAAACGCAAATATGGGAAAAACGCAAATATGGGAAAAACGCAAATATGGGAAAAACGCAAATATGGGAAAAACGCAAATATGGGAAAAACGCAAATACGCGATAAACGCAAATACAGGATAAACACAAATACAGGATAAACGCAAATACGGGATAAATGCAAATATGGGAGAAGAGAAATTTGGGACACAACTTGACTAAAAGAAGGAATCGCTTGGGAGGATGGGTTCATGAGTAAGGCGGAATAATGCCAATAAACGCAAATATGGGAAAAACGCAAATATGGGAAAAACGCAAATATGGGAAAAACGCAAATATGGGAAAAACGCAAATATGGGAAAAACGCAAATATGGGAAAAACGCAAATATGGGAAAAACGCAAATATGGGAAAAACGCAAATATGGGAAAAACGCAAATATGGGAAAAACGCAAATATGGGAAAAACGCAAATATGGGAAAAACGCAAATATGGGAAAAACGCAAATATGGGAAAAACGCAAATATGGGAAAAACGCAAATATGGGAAAAACGCAAATATGGGAAAAACGCAAATATGGGAAAAACGCAAATATGGGAAAAACGCAAATATGGGAAAAACGCAAATATGGGAAAAACGCAAATATGGGAAAAACGCAAATATGGGAAAAACGCAAATATGGGAAAAACGCAAATATGGGAAAAACGCAAATATGGGAAAAACGCAAATATGGGAAAAACGCAAATATGGGAAAAACGCAAATATGGGAAAAACGCAAATACGGGAAAAACGCAAATACGGGAAAAACGCAAATACGGGAAAAACGCAAATACGGGAAAAACGCAAATACGGGAAAAACGCAAATA
This sequence comes from Schistocerca piceifrons, assembly GCF_021461385.2. Taxonomy (NCBI): domain Eukaryota; kingdom Metazoa; phylum Arthropoda; class Insecta; order Orthoptera; family Acrididae; genus Schistocerca; species Schistocerca piceifrons. The sequence goes on along the minus strand of NC_060146.1, from coordinate 156,006,349 downwards.
CGGGAAAAACGCAAATACGGGAAAAACGCAAATACGGGAAAAACGCAAATACGGGAAAAACGCAAATACGGGAAAAACGCAAATACGGGAAAAACGCAAATACGGGAAAAACGCAAATACGGGAAAAACGCAAATACGGGAAAAACGCAAATACGGGATAAATGCAAATACGGGATAAACGCAAATGCGGAATAAATGCAAATATGGGAGAAGAGAAATTTGGGACACAACTTGTCTAAAAGAAGGAATCGGTTGGTAAGGTTTCTTCATGAGTAATGAGAAAAACGCAAATATGGGAAAAACGCAAATATGGGAAAAACGCAAATATGGGAAAAACGCAAATATGGGAAAAACGCAAATATGGGAAAAACGCAAATATGGGAAAAACGCAAATATGGGAAAAACGCAAATATGGGAAAAACGCAAATATGGGAAAAACACAAATATGGAAAAAACGCAAATATGGAAAAAACGCAAATATGGAAAAAACGCAAATATGGAAAAAACGCAAATATGGGAAAAACGCAAATATGGGAAAAACGCAAATATGGGAAAAACGCAAATATGGGAAAAACGCAAATACTGGTAAAACGCAAATACTGGTAAAACGCAAATACTGGTAAAACGCAAATACGCGATAAACGCAACAACGGGATAGATGCAAATACGGGAATAATGCAAATATGGGAGAAGAGAAATTTGGGACACAACTAAAAGAAGGAATCGCTTGGTAGGATGGGTTGATGAGTAAGGGGAATAACGCCAATAAACGCAAATATGGGTTAAACGCAAATATGGGAAAAACGCAAATATGGGAAAAACGCAAATATGGGAAAAACGCAAATATGGGAAAAACGCAAATATGGGAAAAACGCAAATATGGGAAAAACGCAAATATGGGAAAAACGCAAATATGGGAAAAACGCAAATATGGGAAAAACGCAAATATGGGAAAAACGCAAATATGGGAAAAACGCAAATATGGGAAAAACGCAAATATGGGAAAAACGCAAATATGGGAAAAACGCAAATATGGGAAAAACGCAAATATGGGAAAAACGCAAATATGGGAAAAACGCAAATATGGGAAAAACGCAAATATGGGAAAAACGCAAATATGGGAAAAACGCAAATATGGGAAAAACGCAAATATGGGAAAAACGCAAATATGGGAAAAACGCAAATATGGGAAAAACGCAAATATGGGAAAAACGCAAATATGGGAAAAACGCAAATATGGGAAAAACGCAAATATGGGAAAAACGCAAATATGGGAAAAACGCAAATATGGGAAAAACGCAAATATGGGAAAAACGCAAATATGGGAAAAACGCAAATATGGGAAAAACGCAAATATGGGAAAAACGCAAATATGGGAAAAACGCAAATATGGGAAAAACGCAAATATGGGAAAAACGCAAATATGGGAAAAACGCAAATATGGGAAAAACGCAAATACGCGATAAACGCAAATACAGGATAAACACAAATACAGGATAAACACAAATACAGGATAAACACAAATACAGGATAAACGCAAATACGGGATAAATGCAAATATCGGAGAAGAGAAATTTGGGACACAACTTGACTAAAAGAAGGAATCGCTTGGTAGGATGGGTACATGAGTAAGGCGGAATAACGCCAATAAACGCAAATATGGGAAAAACGCAAATATGGGAAAAACGCAAATATGGGTTATAGGGATACGGAATCGGATTTTGGGGTAAAAAATCGAATTTTTTTTTATTGGCGTACTATATTCTGCCATGTTTCCTCTTTAAAATGACGTATCATACATAGCTCTACTACAATTATAACTATTTTATTTTTATATATTTGTGAGATCGGGTATTGCGCTTTAGTTATACACGTCTCTCGTGGCTGACCATGAACTTTTTGGCAGTACCTTTAAAGTGACATGAATTCAAATATCCCGGTTTCCAGCGACAATTTATACACTAGTTGCCCGAAAATGTTTCTCTCTGGTTTCCTCAAGTTACTCTTTGACTTTGTGGCGGGACTGTTTTGTAAACAGTGTGATATAAGAAAGTAGTTGTTGTTGAGTTATTTCGTATTTAGTGCTTCATTTTTCGCAGTGTAAATGCCTAGAGCTAAAGCAAAAGTATTTAAAAAGCGTGTGAACTGGCAAAAGAAAAGAAATAATGATTCATTAGCAAAGCAAAGCAGTTCATCATCATCACTGTTGGAAAATGTGTATCCACTTATTACTGATTTGCCGAACGAACTTACACCAAATGAAAACAGTGCTTCTCATAAAAAACTAAGAGATTTGGAAGAGAAATATAATTTACTTGATAGAGGGAATGAAGTTTTTGAACTCATTGATACGAATATATTGTGTGAAGCTCTTGAAAACAGTTTGTGCTGCAAAAAATGTCATGGAAACGTTTCTCTGAAAGTAGAATCCCATGTTGGCCTGGCTGCCCAGTTTAATTTAATATGCAGTGTTTGTAAATACAGCTGTAAGTTTCCAAGTTCGGTTTCAGTAACTGTAAATAATGGATACAAGAAAACTGAACTTTATAGTGTAAATATTAGGTTAGTTTATGGATTGCGAGCAATTGGTAAGGGCAAAGCAGCTGGTGATATGCTATGTGGTGTTCTAAATCTTCCAAGTGCACCTTCAAAGTTTGAAGCTTACAATTATGTACTAGGATCTGCAGTTGAAGATGTAGCACAGAAGTCAATGCAGGTTGCTGTGGAAGAAGCAGTGGAAGAAAATGACGGCAGTCGTGACCTCACAGTGGCGTTTGATGGCACGTGGCAGAAAAGGGGCCACACCTCCAACAACGGTGTTGTAACAGCAACTAGTGTTGATACTGGCAAGGTTATTGATGTTGCAATAATGTCTAAATACTGTAGGTGCACAGGCAGGCTGAAAAATGAACACAGTGATGACTGTATTGCTAATTATTATGGTAGTAGTGGTGGCATGGAGGTTGCTGGGGTGAAGAAAATTTTTCATCGCTCTTCACAGTGGTATAATGTTCGCTATGTCAAATATCTGGGAGATGGTGACTCTAAAGCATTCAAAGAAGTTTTGGAAAGCAAACCATATGGGAACAGTGTAAATATAAGCAAACTTGAATGTATAGGACATGTGCAGAAGAGAATGGGTGCCAGGCTGATAAGGTTAAAACCAATTATGAAAGGGAAAAAACTAGATGATGGGAAAACCTTGGATGGCAGAGGAAGATTGACTGATTCCATAATAGACCACATTCACAACTGCTATGGCCTTGCAATCAGGCAAAATACAGGCAATCTTGAAGAAATGAGGAGAGCTATATGGGCTTTATATTTCCACACCGCATCCACGGATGAGCATCCACAACATGGTTTGTGCCCCAAAGGTGAAAACAGCTGGTGTAAATACAATAGGGGACTAACAACAGGAGAGAAATACATTCACCACCACAGTCTACCATCAGCCATCATGGCAGAAATAAAGCCCATTTTCAGAGATCTGGCTGACAGAAGTCTTCTGATGAAATGTCTTCACGGAAAAACGCAGAACCCCAACGAGTGCTTGAATAGTGTGATATGGCATCGTCTCCCAAAAACAGTGTTTGTCGGAATTAATACACTACATTTTGGTGTGTATGATGCTGTGGCAACCTTCAATCTTGGAAATATAACTAAATGCCAGGTCCTTCAAAAGTTGGGTATGTGTGTTGGTTCCCGTACGGTACGTGCTATGTTCTTTTTAGATCAGCACAGACTAAGGCATGCTGATAATATAATCAAGACATTAGTGAAAAAAGCAAGACAGGTGCAGAGGGGTGCCAAAAGAAGACTTGAAGATGATTATGAAGACTGTGAAGGGGGTATTAGCTACGGATCAGGAATGTTTTAATCTTCTTTCTCCGTTTCCCGTAAGTTTACTTTTTACTTCATCTAGGAACATTATCTCAGGTACTGGTCAACCTAGAAGTCTGAAATTTTTATGACGTAGTGACATAGGTCCCTATTACATACTGAAACAACGATTTTTTAATTACTTGATTTACAAAAGACTTAGGGGTGATAGTCTAGTAAAAAGCGATGGAAAAAATTTACTTAAAAATAAATGTACAATATCTCTGTAAGAAAATACTTTGACAATAAACTGTTGTTTCAGTATTGTTGTAACATATGAATGCACATACAGTAAAATTTTTACCTCCCTGTCTCCAGTAGTTTGTGAGAAAATGTTCCCTATAGTAGGCATATATTAACATTGCGGGGATAGGTGATTCCGTATGCCCTTAAACGCAAATATGGGTTAAACGCAAATATGGGAATAACGCAAATATGGGAATAACGCAAATATGGGTTAAACGCAAATATGGGAATAACGCAAATATGGGAATAACGCAAATATGGGAATAACGCAAATATGGGAATAACGCAAATATGGGAATAACGCAAATATGGGAATAACGCAAATACGGGAATAACGCAAATACGGGAATAACGCAAATACGGGAATAACGCAAATACGGGAATAACGCAAATACGGGAATAACGCAAATACGGGAATAACGCAAATACGGGAATAACGCAAATACGGGAAAAACGCAAATACGGGAAAAACGCAAATACGGGAAAAACGCAAATACGGGAAAAACGCAAATACGGGAAAAACGCAAATACGGGAAAAACGCAAATACGGGAAAAACGCAAATACGGGAAAAACGCAAATACGGGAAAAACGCAAATACGGGAAAAACGCAAATACGGGAAAAACGCAAATACGGGAAAAACGCAAATACGGGAAAAACGCAAATACGGGAAAAACGCAAATACGGGAAAAACGCAAATACGGGAATAACGCAAATACGGGAAAAACGCAAATACGGGAAAAACGCAAATACGGGAAAAACGCAAATACGGGAAAAACGCAAATATGGGAAAAACGCAAATATGGGAAAAACGCAAATATGGGAAAAACGCAAATATGGGAAAAACGCAAATATGGGAAAAACGCAAATATGGGAAAAACGCAAATACGCGATAAACGCAAATACAGGATAAACACAAATACAGGATAAACGCAAATACGGGATAAATGCAAATATGGGAGAAGAGAAATTTGGGACACAACTTGACTAAAAGAAGGAATCGCTTGGGAGGATGGGTTCATGAGTAAGGCGGAATAATGCCAATAAACGCAAATATGGGAAAAACGCAAATATGGGAAAAACGCAAATATGGGAAAAACGCAAATATGGGAAAAACGCAAATATGGGAAAAACGCAAATATGGGAAAAACGCAAATATGGGAAAAACGCAAATATGGGAAAAACGCAAATATGGGAAAAACGCAAATATGGGAAAAACGCAAATATGGGAAAAACGCAAATATGGGAAAAACGCAAATATGGGAAAAACGCAAATATGGGAAAAACGCAAATATGGGAAAAACGCAAATATGGGAAAAACGCAAATATGGGAAAAACGCAAATATGGGAAAAACGCAAATATGGGAAAAACGCAAATACGGGAAAAACGCAAATACGGGAAAAACGCAAATACGGGAAAAACGCAAATACGGGAAAAACGCAAATACGGGAAAAACGCAAATACGGGAAAAACGCAAATACGGGAAAAACGCAAATACGGGAAAAACGCAAATACGGGAAAAACGCAAATACGGGAAAAACGCAAATATGGGAAAAACGCAAATACGGGAAAAACGCAAATACGGGAAAAACGCAAATACGGGATAAATGCAAATACAGGATAAACGCAAATGCGGAATAAATGCAAATATGGGAGAAGAGAAATTTGGGACACAACTTGTCTAAAAGAAGGAATCGGTTGGTAAGGTTTCTTCATGAGTAATGAGAAAAACGCAAATATGGGAAAAACGCAAATATGGGAAAAACGCAAATATGGGAAAAACGCAAATATGGGAAAAACGCAAATATGGGAAAAACGCAAATATGGGAAAAACGCAAATATGGGAAAAACGCAAATATGGGAAAAACGCAAATATGGGAAAAACACAAATATGGAAAAAACGCAAATATGGAAAAAACGCAAATATGGAAAAAACGCAAATATGGGAAAAACGCAAATATGGGAAAAACGCAAATATGGGAAAAACGCAAATACTGGTAAAACGCAAATACTGGTAAAACGCAAATACGCGATAAACGCAACAACGGGATAGATGCAAATACGGGAATAATGCAAATATGGGAGAAGAGAAATTTGGGACACAACTAAAAGAAGGAATCGCTTGGTAGGATGGGTTGATGAGTAAGGGGAATAACGCCAATAAACGCAAATATGGGTTAAACGCAAATATGGGAAAAACGCAAATATGGGAAAAACGCAAATATGGGAAAAACGCAAATATGGGAAAAACGCAAATATGGGAAAAACGCAAATATGGGAAAAACGCAAATATGGGAAAAACGCAAATATGGGAAAAACGCAAATATGGGAAAAACGCAAATATGGGAAAAACGCAAATATGGGAAAAACGCAAATATGGGAAAAACGCAAATATGGGAAAAACGCAAATATGGGAAAAACGCAAATATGGGAAAAACGCAAATATGGGAAAAACGCAAATATGGGAAAAACGCAAATATGGGAAAAACGCAAATATGGGAAAAACGCAAATATGGGAAAAACGCAAATATGGGAAAAACGCAAATATGGGAAAAACGCAAATATGGGAAAAACGCAAATATGGGAAAAACGCAAATATGGGAAAAACGCAAATATGGGAAAAACGCAAATATGGGAAAAACGCAAATACGCGATAAACGCAAATACAGGATAAACACAAATACAGGATAAACGCAAATACGGGATAAATGCAAATATGGGAGAAGAGAAATTTGGGACACAACTTGACTAAAAGAAGGAATCGCTTGGGAGGATGGGTTCATGAGTAAGGCGGAATAATGCCAATAAACGCAAATATGGGAAAAACGCAAATATGGGAAAAACGCAAATATGGGAAAAACGCAAATATGGGAAAAACGCAAATATGGGAAAAACGCAAATATGGGAAAAACGCAAATATGGGAAAAACGCAAATATGGGAAAAACGCAAATATGGGAAAAACGCAAATATGGGAAAAACGCAAATATGGGAAAAACGCAAATATGGGAAAAACGCAAATATGGGAAAAACGCAAATATGGGAAAAACGCAAATATGGGAAAAACGCAAATATGGGAAAAACGCAAATATGGGAAAAACGCAAATATGGGAAAAACGCAAATATGGGAAAAACGCAAATATGGGAAAAACGCAAATATGGGAAAAACGCAAATATGGGAAAAACGCAAATATGGGAAAAACGCAAATACGGGAAAAACGCAAATATGGGAAAAACGCAAATACGGGAAAAACGCAAATACGGGAAAAACGCAAATACGGGAAAAACGCAAATACGGGAAAAACGCAAATACGGGAAAAACGCAAATATGGGAAAAACGCAAATACGGGAAAAACGCAAATACGGGAAAAACGCAAATACGGGATAAATGCAAATACAGGATAAACGCAAATGCGGAATAAATGCAAATATGGGAGAAGAGAAATTTGGGACACAACTTGTCTAAAAGAAGGAATCGGTTGGTAAGGTTTCTTCATGAGTAATGAGAAAAACGCAAATATGGGAAAAACGCAAATATGGGAAAAACGCAAATATGGGAAAAACGCAAATATGGGAAAAACGCAAATATGGGAAAAACGCAAATATGGGAAAAACGCAAATATGGGAAAAACGCAAATATGGGAAAAACGCAAATATGGGAAAAACGCAAATATGGGAAAAACACAAATATGGAAAAAACGCAAATATGGAAAAAACGCAAATATGGAAAAAACGCAAATATGGAAAAAACGCAAATATGGGAAAAACGCAAATATGGGAAAAACGCAAATATGGGAAAAACGCAAATACTGGTAAAACGCAAATACTGGTAAAACGCAAATACGCGATAAACGCAACAACGGGATAGATGCAAATACGGGAATAATGCAAATATGGGAGAAGAGAAATTTGGGACACAACTAAAAGAAGGAATCGCTTGGTAGGATGGGTTGATGAGTAAGGGGAATAACGCCAATAAACGCAAATATGGGTTAAACGCAAATATGGGAAAAACGCAAATATGGGAAAAACGCAAATATGGGAAAAACGCAAATATGGGAAAAACGCAAATATGGGAAAAACGCAAATATGGGAAAAACGCAAATATGGGAAAAACGCAAATATGGGAAAAACGCAAATATGGGAAAAACGCAAATATGGGAAAAACGCAAATATGGGAAAAACGCAAATATGGGAAAAACGCAAATATGGGAAAAACGCAAATATGGGAAAAACGCAAATATGGGAAAAACGCAAATATGGGAAAAACGCAAATATGGGAAAAACGCAAATATGGGAAAAACGCAAATATGGGAAAAACGCAAATATGGGAAAAACGCAAATATGGGAAAAACGCAAATATGGGAAAAACGCAAATATGGGAAAAACGCAAATATGGGAAAAACGCAAATATGGGAAAAACGCAAATATGGGAAAAACGCAAATATGGGAAAAACGCAAATATGGGAAAAACGCAAATATGGGAAAAACGCAAATATGGGAAAAACGCAAATATGGGAAAAACGCAAATATGGGAAAAACGCAAATATGGGAAAAACGCAAATATGGGAAAAACGCAAATATGGGAAAAACGCAAATATGGGAAAAACGCAAATATGGGAAAAACGCAAATATGGGAAAAACGCAAATATGGGAAAAACGCAAATATGGGAAAAACGCAAATATGGGAAAAACGCAAATATGGGAAAAACGCAAATATGGGAAAAACGCAAATATGGGAAAAACGCAAATATGGGAAAAACGCAAATATGGGAAAAACGCAAATATGGGAAAAACGCAAATACGCGATAAACGCAAATACGCGATAAACGCAAATACAGGATAAACACAAATACAGGATAAACACAAATACAGGATAAACGCAAATACGGGATAAATGCAAATATCGGAGAAGAGAAATTTGGGACACAACTTGACTAAAAGAAGGAATCGCTTGGTAGGATGGGTACATGAGTAAGGCGGAATAACGCCAATAAACGCAAATATGGGAAAAACGCAAATATGGGAAAAACGCAAATATGGGTTATAGGGATACGGAATCGGATTTTGGGGTAAAAAATCGAATTTTTTTTTATTGGCGTACTATATTCTGCCATGTTTCCTCTTTAAAATGACGTATCATACATAGCTCTACTACAATTATAACTATTTTATTTTTATATATTTGTGAGATCGGGTATTGCGCTTTAGTTATACACGTCTCTCGTGGCTGACCATGAACTTTTTGGCAGTACCTTTAAAGTGACATGAATTCAAATATCCCGGTTTCCAGCGACAATTTATACACTAGTTGCCCGAAAATGTTTCTCTCTGGTTTCCTCAAGTTACTCTTTGACTTTGTGGCGGGACTGTTTTGTAAACAGTGTGATATAAGAAAGTAGTTGTTGTTGAGTTATTTCGTATTTAGTGCTTCATTTTTCGCAGTGTAAATGCCTAGAGCTAAAGCAAAAGTATTTAAAAAGCGTGTGAACTGGCAAAAGAAAAGAAATAATGATTCATTAGCAAAGCAAAGCAGTTCATCATCATCACTGTTGGAAAATGTGTATCCACTTATTACTGATTTGCCGAACGAACTTACACCAAATGAAAACAGTGCTTCTCATAAAAAACTAAGAGATTTGGAAGAGAAATATAATTTACTTGATAGAGGGAATGAAGTTTTTGAACTCATTGATACGAATATATTGTGTGAAGCTCTTGAAAACAGTTTGTGCTGCAAAAAATGTCATGGAAACGTTTCTCTGAAAGTAGAATCCCATGTTGGCCTGGCTGCCCAGTTTAATTTAATATGCAGTGTTTGTAAATACAGCTGTAAGTTTCCAAGTTCGGTTTCAGTAACTGTAAATAATGGATACAAGAAAACTGAACTTTATAGTGTAAATATTAGGTTAGTTTATGGATTGCGAGCAATTGGTAAGGGCAAAGCAGCTGGTGATATGCTATGTGGTGTTCTAAATCTTCCAAGTGCACCTTCAAAGTTTGAAGCTTACAATTATGTACTAGGATCTGCAGTTGAAGATGTAGCACAGAAGTCAATGCAGGTTGCTGTGGAAGAAGCAGTGGAAGAAAATGACGGCAGTCGTGACCTCACAGTGGCGTTTGATGGCACGTGGCAGAAAAGGGGCCACACCTCCAACAACGGTGTTGTAACAGCAACTAGTGTTGATACTGGCAAGGTTATTGATGTTGCAATAATGTCTAAATACTGTAGGTGCACAGGCAGGCTGAAAAATGAACACAGTGATGACTGTATTGCTAATTATTATGGTAGTAGTGGTGGCATGGAGGTTGCTGGGGTGAAGAAAATTTTTCATCGCTCTTCACAGTGGTATAATGTTCGCTATGTCAAATATCTGGGAGATGGTGACTCTAAAGCATTCAAAGAAGTTTTGGAAAGCAAACCATATGGGAACAGTGTAAATATAAGCAAACTTGAATGTATAGGACATGTGCAGAAGAGAATGGGTGCCAGGCTGATAAGGTTAAAACCAATTATGAAAGGGAAAAAACTAGATGATGGGAAAACCTTGGATGGCAGAGGAAGATTGACTGATTCCATAATAGACCACATTCACAACTGCTATGGCCTTGCAATCAGGCAAAATACAGGCAATCTTGAAGAAATGAGGAGAGCTATATGGGCTTTATATTTCCACACCGCATCCACGGATGAGCATCCACAACATGGTTTGTGCCCCAAAGGTGAAAACAGCTGGTGTAAATACAATAGGGGACTAACAACAGGAGAGAAATACATTCACCACCACAGTCTACCATCAGCCATCATGGCAGAAATAAAGCCCATTTTCAGAGATCTGGCTGACAGAAGTCTTCTGATGAAATGTCTTCACGGAAAAACGCAGAACCCCAACGAGTGCTTGAATAGTGTGATATGGCATCGTCTCCCAAAAACAGTGTTTGTCGGAATTAATACACTACATTTTGGTGTGTATGATGCTGTGGCAACCTTCAATCTTGGAAATATAACTAAATGCCAGGTCCTTCAAAAGTTGGGTATGTGTGTTGGTTCCCGTACGGTACGTGCTATGTTCTTTTTAGATCAGCACAGACTAAGGCATGCTGATAATATAATCAAGACATTAGTGAAAAAAGCAAGACAGGTGCAGAGGGGTGCCAAAAGAAGACTTGAAGATGATTATGAAGACTGTGAAGGGGGTATTAGCTACGGATCAGGAATGTTTTAATCTTCTTTCTCCGTTTCCCGTAAGTTTACTTTTTACTTCATCTAGGAACATTATCTCAGGTACTGGTCAACCTAGAAGTCTGAAATTTTTATGACGTAGTGACATAGGTCCCTATTACATACTGAAACAACGATTTTTTAATTACTTGATTTACAAAAGACTTAGGGGTGATAGTCTAGTAAAAAGCGATGGAAAAAATTTACTTAAAAATAAATGTACAATATCTCTGTAAGAAAATACTTTGACAATAAACTGTTGTTTCAGTATTGTTGTAACATATGAATGCACATACAGTAAAATTTTTACCTCCCTGTCTCCAGTAGTTTGTGAGAAAATGTTCCCTATAGTAGGCATATATTAACATTGCGGGGATAGGTGATTCCGTATGCCCTTAAACGCAAATATGGGTTAAACGCAAATATGGGAATAACGCAAATATGGGAATAACGCAAATATGGGTTAAACGCAAATATGGGAATAACGCAAATATGGGAATAACGCAAATATGGGAATAACGCAAATATGGGAATAACGCAAATATGGGAATAACGCAAATATGGGAATAACGCAAATACGGGAATAACGCAAATACGGGAATAACGCAAATACGGGAAAAACGCAAATACGGGAAAAACGCAAATACGGGAAAAACGCAAATACGGGAAAAACGCAAATACGGGAAAAACGCAAATACGGGAAAAACGCAAATACGGGAAAAACGCAAATACGGGAAAAACGCAAATACGGGAAAAACGCAAATACGGGAATAACGCAAATACGGGAAAAACGCAAATACGGGAAAAACGCAAATACGGGAAAAACGCAAATACGGGAAAAACGCAAATACGGGAAAAACGCAAATACGGGAAAAACGCAAATACGGGAAAAACGCAAATACGGGAAAAACGCAAATATGGGAAAAACGCAAATATGGGAAAAACGCAAATATGGGAAAAACGCAAATATGGGAAAAACGCAAATACGCGATAAACGCAAATACAGGATAAACACAAATACAGGATAAACGCAAATACGGGATAAATGCAAATATGGGAGAAGAGAAATTTGGGACACAACTTGACTAAAAGAAGGAATCGCTTGGGAGGATGGGTTCATGAGTAAGGCGGAATAATGCCAATAAACGCAAATATGGGAAAAACGCAAATATGGGAAAAACGCAAATATGGGAAAAACGCAAATATGGGAAAAACGCAAATATGGGAAAAACGCAAATATGGGAAAAACGCAAATATGGGAAAAACGCAAATATGGGAAAAACGCAAATATGGGAAAAACGCAAATATGGGAAAAACGCAAATATGGGAAAAACGCAAATATGGGAAAAACGCAAATATGGGAAAAACGCAAATATGGGAAAAACGCAAATATGGGAAAAACGCAAATATGGGAAAAACGCAAATATGGGAAAAACGCAAATATGGGAAAAACGCAAATATGGGAAAAACGCAAATATGGGAAAAACGCAAATATGGGAAAAACGCAAATATGGGAAAAACGCAAATATGGGAAAAACGCAAATACGGGAAAAACGCAAATACGGGAAAAACGCAAATACGGGAAAAACGCAAATACGGGAAAAACGCAAATACGGGAAAAACGCAAATACGGGAAAAACGCAAATACGGGAAAAACGCAAATATGGGAAAAACGCAAATACGGGAAAAACGCAAATACGGGAAAAACGCAAATACGGGATAAATGCAAATACAGGATAAACGCAAATGCGGAATAAATGCAAATATGGGAGAAGAGAAATTTGGGACACAACTTGTCTAAAAGAAGGAATCGGTTGGTAAGGTTTCTTCATGAGTAATGAGAAAAACGCAAATATGGGAAAAACGCAAATATGGGAAAAACGCAAATATGGGAAAAACGCAAATATGGGAAAAACGCAAATATGGGAAAAACGCAAATATGGGAAAAACGCAAATATGGGAAAAACGCAAATATGGGAAAAACGCAAATATGGGAAAAACGCAAATATGGGAAAAACGCAAATATGGGAAAAACGCAAATATGGGAAAAACACAAATATGGAAAAAACGCAAATATGGAAAAAACGCAAATATGGAAAAAACGCAAATATGGAAAAAACGCAAATATGGGAAAAACGCAAATATGGGAAAAACGCAAATATGGGAAAAACGCAAATACTGGTAAAACGCAAATACTGGTAAAACGCAAATACGCGATAAACGCAACAACGGGATAGATGCAAATACGGGAATAATGCAAATATGGGAGAAGAGAAATTTGGGACACAACTAAAAGAAGGAATCGCTTGGTAGGATGGGTTGATGAGTAAGGGGAATAACGCCAATAAACGCAAATATGGGTTAAACGCAAATATGGGAAAAACGCAAATATGGGAAAAACGCAAATATGGGAAAAACGCAAATATGGGAAAAACGCAAATATGGGAAAAACGCAAATATGGGAAAAACGCAAATATGGGAAAAACGCAAATATGGGAAAAACGCAAATATGGGAAAAACGCAAATATGGGAAAAACGCAAATATGGGAAAAACGCAAATATGGGAAAAACGCAAATATGGGAAAAACGCAAATATGGGAAAAACGCAAATATGGGAAAAACGCAAATACGCGATAAACGCAAATACAGGATAAACACAAATACAGGATAAACGCAAATACGGGATAAATGCAAATATGGGAGAAGAGAAATTTGGGACACAACTTGACTAAAAGAAGGAATCGCTTGGGAGGATGGGTTCATGAGTAAGGCGGAATAATGCCAATAAACGCAAATATGGGAAAAACGCAAATATGGGAAAAACGCAAATATGGGAAAAACGCAAATATGGGAAAAACGCAAATATGGGAAAAACGCAAATATGGGAAAAACGCAAATATGGGAAAAACGCAAATATGGGAAAAACGCAAATATGGGAAAAACGCAAATATGGGAAAAACGCAAATATGGGAAAAACGCAAATATGGGAAAAACGCAAATATGGGAAAAACGCAAATATGGGAAAAACGCAAATATGGGAAAAACGCAAATATGGGAAAAACGCAAATATGGGAAAAACGCAAATATGGGAAAAACGCAAATATGGGAAAAACGCAAATATGGGAAAAACGCAAATATGGGAAAAACGCAAATATGGGAAAAACGCAAATATGGGAAAAACGCAAATATGGGAAAAACGCAAATATGGGAAAAACGCAAATATGGGAAAAACGCAAATATGGGAAAAACGCAAATATGGGAAAAACGCAAATACGGGAAAAACGCAAATACGGGAAAAACGCAAATACGGGAAAAACGCAAATACGGGAAAAACGCAAATACGGGAAAAACGCAAATACGGGAAAAACGCAAATACGGGAAAAACGCAAATACGGGAAAAACGCAAATACGGGAAAAACGCAAATACGGGAAAAACGCAAATACGGGAAAAACGCAAATACGGGAAAAACGCAAATACGGGAAAAACGCAAATACGGGAAAAACGCAAATACGGGATAAATGCAAATACAGGATAAACGCAAATGCGGAATAAATGCAAATATGGGAGAAGAGAAATTTGGGACACAACTTGTCTAAAAGAAGGAATCGGTTGGTAAGGTTTCTTCATGAGTAATGAGAAAAACGCAAATATGGGAAAAACGCAAATATGGGAAAAACGCAAATATGGGAAAAACGCAAATATGGGAAAAACGCAAATATGGGAAAAACGCAAATATGGGAAAAACGCAAATATGGGAAAAACGCAAATATGGGAAAAACACAAATATGGAAAAAACGCAAATATGGAAAAAACGCAAATATGGAAAAAACGCAAATATGGGAAAAACGCAAATATGGGAAAAACGCAAATATGGGAAAAACGCAAATATGGGAAAAACGCAAATACTGGTAAAACGCAAATACTGGTAAAACGCAAATACGCGATAAACGCAACAACGGGATAGATGCAAATACGGGAATAATGCAAATATGGGAGAAGAGAAATTTGGGACACAACTAGTAGGATGGGTTGATGAGTAAGGGGAATAACGCCAATAAACGCAAATATGGGTTAAACGCAAATATGGGAAAAACGCAAATATGGGAAAAACGCAAATATGGGAAAAACGCAAATATGGGAAAAACGCAAATATGGGAAAAACGCAAATATGGGAAAAACGCAAATATGGGAAAAACGCAAATATGGGAAAAACGCAAATATGGGAAAAACGCAAATATGGGAAAAACGCAAATATGGGAAAAACGCAAATATGGGAAAAACGCAAATATGGGAAAAACGCAAATATGGGAAAAACGCAAATATGGGAAAAACGCAAATATGGGAAAAACGCAAATATGGGAAAAACGCAAATATGGGAAAAACGCAAATATGGGAAAAACGCAAATATGGGAAAAACGCAAATATGGGAAAAACGCAAATATGGGAAAAACGCAAATATGGGAAAAACGCAAATATGGGAAAAACGCAAATATGGGAAAAACGCAAATATGGGAAAAACGCAAATATGGGAAAAACGCAAATATGGGAAAAACGCAAATATGGGAAAAACGCAAATATGGGAAAAACGCAAATATGGGAAAAACGCAAATATGGGAAAAACGCAAATATGGGAAAAACGCAAATATGGGAAAAACGCAAATATGGGAAAAACGCAAATATGGGAAAAACGCAAATATGGGAAAAACGCAAATATGGGAAAAACGCAAATATGGGAAAAACGCAAATATGGGAAAAACGCAAATATGGGAAAAACGCAAATATGGGAAAAACGCAAATATGGGAAAAACGCAAATATGGGAAAAACGCAAATACGCGATAAACGCAAATACAGGATAAACACAAATACAGGATAAACACAAATACAGGATAAACACAAATACAGGATAAACGCAAATACGGGATAAATGCAAATATCGGAGAAGAGAAATTTGGGACACAACTTGACTAAAAGAAGGAATCGCTTGGTAGGATGGGTACATGAGTAAGGCGGAATAACGCCAATAAACGCAAATATGGGAAAAACGCAAATATGGGAAAAACGCAAATATGGGTTATAGGGATACGGAATCGGATTTTGGGGTAGAAAATCGAATTTTTTTTTATTGGCGTACTATATTCTGCCATGTTTCCTCTTTAAAATGACGTATCATACATAGCTCTACTACAATTATAACTATTTTATTTTTATATATTTGTGAGATCGGGTATTGCGCTTTAGTTATACACGTCTCTCGTGGCTGACCATGAACTTTTTGGCAGTACCTTTAAAGTGACATGAATTCAAATATCCCGGTTTCCAGCGACAATTTATACACTAGTTGCCCGAAAATGTTTCTCTCTGGTTTCCTCAAGTTACTCTTTGACTTTGTGGCGGGACTGTTTTGTAAACAGTGTGATATAAGAAAGTAGTTGTTGTTGAGTTATTTCGTATTTAGTGCTTCATTTTTCGCAGTGTAAATGCCTAGAGCTAAAGCAAAAGTATTTAAAAAGCGTGTGAACTGGCAAAAGAAAAGAAATAATGATTCATTAGCAAAGCAAAGCAGTTCATCATCATCACTGTTGGAAAATGTGTATCCACTTATTACTGATTTGCCGAACGAACTTACACCAAATGAAAACAGTGCTTCTCATAAAAAACTAAGAGATTTGGAAGAGAAATATAATTTACTTGATAGAGGGAATGAAGTTTTTGAACTCATTGATACGAATATATTGTGTGAAGCTCTTGAAAACAGTTTGTGCTGCAAAAAATGTCATGGAAACGTTTCTCTGAAAGTAGAATCCCATGTTGGCCTGGCTGCCCAGTTTAATTTAATATGCAGTGTTTGTAAATACAGCTGTAAGTTTCCAAGTTCGGTTTCAGTAACTGTAAATAATGGATACAAGAAAACTGAACTTTATAGTGTAAATATTAGGTTAGTTTATGGATTGCGAGCAATTGGTAAGGGCAAAGCAGCTGGTGATATGCTATGTGGTGTTCTAAATCTTCCAAGTGCACCTTCAAAGTTTGAAGCTTACAATTATGTACTAGGATCTGCAGTTGAAGATGTAGCACAGAAGTCAATGCAGGTTGCTGTGGAAGAAGCAGTGGAAGAAAATGACGGCAGTCGTGACCTCACAGTGGCGTTTGATGGCACGTGGCAGAAAAGGGGCCACACCTCCAACAACGGTGTTGTAACAGCAACTAGTGTTGATACTGGCAAGGTTATTGATGTTGCAATAATGTCTAAATACTGTAGGTGCACAGGCAGGCTGAAAAATGAACACAGTGATGACTGTATTGCTAATTATTATGGTAGTAGTGGTGGCATGGAGGTTGCTGGGGTGAAGAAAATTTTTCATCGCTCTTCACAGTGGTATAATGTTCGCTATGTCAAATATCTGGGAGATGGTGACTCTAAAGCATTCAAAGAAGTTTTGGAAAGCAAACCATATGGGAACAGTGTAAATATAAGCAAACTTGAATGTATAGGACATGTGCAGAAGAGAATGGGTGCCAGGCTGATAAGGTTAAAACCAATTATGAAAGGGAAAAAACTAGATGATGGGAAAACCTTGGATGGCAGAGGAAGATTGACTGATTCCATAATAGACCACATTCACAACTGCTATGGCCTTGCAATCAGGCAAAATACAGGCAATCTTGAAGAAATGAGGAGAGCTATATGGGCTTTATATTTCCACACCGCATCCACGGATGAGCATCCACAACATGGTTTGTGCCCCAAAGGTGAAAACAGCTGGTGTAAATACAATAGGGGACTAACAACAGGAGAGAAATACATTCACCACCACAGTCTACCATCAGCCATCATGGCAGAAATAAAGCCCATTTTCAGAGATCTGGCTGACAGAAGTCTTCTGATGAAATGTCTTCACGGAAAAACGCAGAACCCCAACGAGTGCTTGAATAGTGTGATATGGCATCGTCTCCCAAAAACAGTGTTTGTCGGAATTAATACACTACATTTTGGTGTGTATGATGCTGTGGCAACCTTCAATCTTGGAAATATAACTAAATGCCAGGTCCTTCAAAAGTTGGGTATGTGTGTTGGTTCCCGTACGGTACGTGCTATGTTCTTTTTAGATCAGCACAGACTAAGGCATGCTGATAATATAATCAAGACATTAGTGAAAAAAGCAAGACAGGTGCAGAGGGGTGCCAAAAGAAGACTTGAAGATGATTATGAAGACTGTGAAGGGGGTATTAGCTACGGATCAGGAATGTTTTAATCTTCTTTCTCCGTTTCCCGTAAGTTTACTTTTTACTTCATCTAGGAACATTATCTCAGGTACTGGTCAACCTAGAAGTCTGAAATTTTTATGACGTAGTGACATAGGTCCCTATTACATACTGAAACAACGATTTTTTAATTACTTGATTTACAAAAGACTTAGGGGTGATAGTCTAGTAAAAAGTGATGGAAAAAATTTACTTAAAAATAAATGTACAATATCTCTGTAAGAAAATACTTTGACAATAAACTGTTGTTTCAGTATTGTTGTAACATATGAATGCACATACAGTAAAATTTTTACCTCCCTGTCTCCAGTAGTTTGTGAGAAAATGTTCCCTATAGTAGGCATATATTAACATTGCGGGGATAGGTGATTCCGTATGCCCTTAAACGCAAATATGGGTTAAACGCAAATATGGGAATAACGCAAATATGGGAATAACGCAAATATGGGTTAAACGCAAATATGGGAATAACGCAAATATGGGAATAACGCAAATATGGGAATAACGCAAATACGGGAATAACGCAAATACGGGAATAACGCAAATACGGGAATAACGCAAATACGGGAATAACGCAAATACGGGAATAACGCAAATACGGGAATAACGCAAATACGGGAATAACGCAAATACGGGAATAACGCAAATACGGGAAAAACGCAAATACGGGAAAAACGCAAATACGGGAAAAACGCAAATACGGGAAAAACGCAAATACGGGAAAAACGCAAATACGGGAAAAACGCAAATACGGGAAAAACGCAAATACGGGAAAAACGCAAATACGGGAAAAACGCAAATACGGGAAAAACGCAAATACGGGAAAAACGCAAATACGGGAATAACGCAAATACGGGAAAAACGCAAATACGGGAAAAACGCAAATACGGGAAAAACGCAAATACGGGAAAAACGCAAATATGGGAAAAACGCAAATATGGGAAAAACGCAAATATGGGAAAAACGCAAATATGGGAAAAACGCAAATATGGGAAAAACGCAAATATGGGAAAAACGCAAATATGGGAAAAACGCAAATACGCGATAAACGCAAATACAGGATAAACACAAATACAGGATAAACGCAAATACGGGATAAATGCAAATATGGGAGAAGAGAAATTTGGGACACAACTTGACTAAAAGAAGGAATCGCTTGGGAGGATGGGTTCATGAGTAAGGCGGAATAATGCCAATAAACGCAAATATGGGAAAAACGCAAATATGGGAAAAACGCAAATATGGGAAAAACGCAAATATGGGAAAAACGCAAATATGGGAAAAACGCAAATATGGGAAAAACGCAAATATGGGAAAAACGCAAATATGGGAAAAACGCAAATATGGGAAAAACGCAAATATGGGAAAAACGCAAATATGGGAAAAACGCAAATATGGGAAAAACGCAAATATGGGAAAAACGCAAATATGGGAAAAACGCAAATATGGGAAAAACGCAAATATGGGAAAAACGCAAATATGGGAAAAACGCAAATATGGGAAAAACGCAAATATGGGAAAAACGCAAATATGGGAAAAACGCAAATGTGGGGGAAAACGCAAATGTGGGGGAAAACGCAAATGTGGGGGAAAACGCAAATGTGGGGGAAAACGCAAATGTGGGGGAAAACGCAAATGTGGGGGAAAACGCAAATGTGGGGGAAAACGCAAATGTGGGGGAAAACGCAAATGTGGGGGAAAACGCAAATGTGGGGGAAAACGCAAATGTGGGGGAAAACGCAAATGTGGGGGAAAACGCAAATGTGGGGGAAAACGCAAATGTGGGGGAAAACGCAAATGTGGGGGAAAACGCAAATGTGGGGAAAACGCAAATGTGGGGAAAACGCAAATGTGGGGAAAACGCAAATGTGGGGAAAACGCAAATGTGGGGAAAACGCAAATGTGGGGAAAACGCAAATGTGGGGAAAACGCAAATGTGGGGAAAACGCAAATGTGGGAAAAACGCAAATGTGGGAAAAACGCAAATGTGGGAAAAACGCAAATGTGGGAAAAACGCAAATGTGGGAAAAACGCAAATGTGGGAAAAACGCAAATGTGGGAAAAACGCAAATGTGGGAAAAACGCAAATGTGGGAAAAACGCAAATGTGGGAAAAACGCAAATGTGGGAAAAACGCAAATATGGGAAAAACGCAAATATGGGAAAAACGCAAATATGGGAAAAAAGCAAATATGGGAAAAACGCAAATATGGGAAAAACGCAAATATGGGAAAAACGCAAATATGGGAAAAACGCAAATATGGGAAAAACGCAAATATGGGAAAAATGCTAATACGAGATAAACACAAATACAGGATAAACACAAATACAGGATAAACACAAATACAGGATAAACGCAAATACGGGATAAACGCAAATACGGGATAAATGCAAATATGGGAGAAGAGAAATTTGGGACACAACTTGACTAAAAGAAGGAATCGCTTGGTAGGATGGATTCATGAGTAAGGGGAATAACGCCAATAAACGCAAATATGGGAAAAACGCAAATATGGGAAAAACGCAAATATGGGAAAAACGCAAATATGGGAAAAACGCAAATATGGGAAAAACGCAAATATGGGAAAAACGCAAATATGGGAAAAACGCAAATATGGGAAAAACGCAAATATGGGAAAAACGCAAATATGGGAAAAACGCAAATATGGGAAAAACGCAAATATGGGAAAAACGCAAATATGGGAAAAACGCAAATATGGGAAAAACGCAAATATGGGAAAAACGCAAATATGGGAAAAACGCAAATATGGGAAAAACGCAAATATGGGAAAAACGCAAATATGGGAAAAACGCAAATATGGGAAAAACGCAAATATGGGAAAAACGCAAATATGGAAAAAACGCAAATATGGGAAAAACGCAAATATGGGAAAAACGCAAATATGGAAAAAACGCAAATATGGAAAAAACGCAAATATGGAAAAAACGCAAATATGGAAAAAACGCAAATATGGAAAAAACGCAAATATGGAAAAAACGCAAATATGGAAAAAACGCAAATATGGAAAAAACGCAAATATGGAAAAAACGCAAATATGGAAAAAACGCAAATACTGGTAAAACGCAAATACGCGATAAACGCAACAACGGGATAGACGCAAATATGGGAATAATGCAAATATGGGAGAAGAGAAATTTGGGACACAACTTAACTAAAAGAAGGAATCGCTTGGTAGGATGGGCTCATGAGTAAGGGGAATAACGCCAATAAACGCAAATATGGGTTAAACGCAAATATGAGAAAAACGCAAATATGGGAAAAACGCAAATATGGGAAAAACGCAAATATGGGAAAAACGCAAATATGGGAAAAACGCAAATATGGGAAAAACGCAAATATGGGAAAAACGCAAATATGGGAAAAACGCAAATATGGGAAAAACGCAAATATGGGAAAAACGCAAATATGGGAAAAACGCAAATATGGGAAAAACGCAAATATGGGAAAAACGCAAATATGGGAAAAACGCAAATATGGGAAAAACGCAAATATGGGAAAAACGCAAATATGGGAAAAACGCAAATATGGGAAAAACGCAAATATGGGAAAAACGCAAATATGGGAAAAACGCAAATATGGGAAAAACGCAAATACGCGATAAACACAAATACAGGATAAACGCAAATACGGGATAAATGCAAATACAGGATAAACGCAAATACGGGATAAATGCAAATATGGGAGAAGAGAAATTTGGGACACAACTTGACTAAAAGAAGGAATCGGTTGGTAAGATTTCTTCATGAGTAATGAGAAAAACGCAAATGTGGGAAAAACGCTAATGTGGGAAAAACGCAAATGTGGGAAAAACGCAAATGTGGGAAAAACGCAAATGTGGGAAAAACGCAAATGTGGGAAAAACGCAAATGTGGGAAAAACGCAAATGTGGGAAAAACGCAAATGTGGGAAAAACGCAAATGTGGGAAAAACGCAAATGTGGGAAAAACGCAAATGTGGGAAAAACGCAAATGTGGGAAAAACGCAAATGTGGGAAAAACGCAAATGTGGGAAAAACGCAAATGTGGGAAAAACGCAAATGTGGGAAAAACGCAAATGTGGGAAAAACGCAAATGTGGGAAAAACGCAAATGTGGGAAAAACGCAAATGTGGGAAAAACGCAAATGTGGGAAAAACGCAAATGTGGGAAAAACGCAAATGTGGGAAAAACGCAAATGTGGGAAAAACGCAAATGTGGGAAAAACGCAAATGTGGGAAAAACGCAAATGTGGGAAAAACGCAAATGTGGGAAAAACGCAAATGTGGGAAAAACGCAAATGTGGGAAAAACGCAAATGTGGGAAAAACGCAAATGTGGGAAAAACGCAAATGTGGGAGAAACGCAAATGTAGGAAAAACGCAAATGTGGGAAAAACGCAAATGTGGGAAAAACGCAAATGTGGGAAAAACCCAAATGTGGGAAAAACCCAAATGTGGGAAAAACCCAAATGTGGGAAAAACCCAAATGTGGGAAAAACGCAAATGTGGGAAAAACGCAAATGTGGGAAAAACGCAAATGTGGGAAAAACGCAAATGTGGGAAAAACGCAAATGTGGGAAAAACGCAAATGTGGGAAAAACGCAAATGTGGGAAAAACGCAAATGTG
The DNA here is from genome assembly GCF_021461385.2 of Schistocerca piceifrons. NCBI lineage: Eukaryota > Metazoa > Arthropoda > Insecta > Orthoptera > Acrididae > Schistocerca > Schistocerca piceifrons. The sequence continues at coordinate 155,983,113 of NC_060146.1, read as the reverse complement.
GGAAAAACGCAAATGTGGGAAAAACGCATATATGGGAAAAACGCATATATGGGAAAAACGCATATATGGGAAAAACGCATATATGGGAAAAACGCATATATGGGAAAAACGCAAATATGGGAAAAACGCAAATATGGGAAAAACGCAAATATGGGAAAAACGCAAATATGGGAAAAACGCAAATATGGGAAAAACGCAAATATGGGAAAAACGCAAATATGGGAAAAACGCAAATATGGGAAAAACGCAAATATGGGAAAAACGCAAATATGGGAAAAACGCAAATATGGGAAAAACGCAAATATGGGAAAAACGCAAATATGGGAAAAACGCAAATATGGGAAAAACGCAAATATGGGAAAAACGCAAATATGGGAAAAACGCAAATATGGGAAAAACGCAAATACGGGAAAAACGCAAATACGGGAAAAACGCAAATACGGGAAAAACGCAAATACGGGATACACGCAAATACGGGATACACGCAAATACGGGATACACGCAAATACGGGATACACGCAAATACGGGATACACGCAAATACGGGATACACGCAAATACGGGATACACGCAAATACGGGATACACGCAAATACGGGATACACGCAAATACGGGATACACGCAAATACGGGATACACGCAAATACGGGATACACGCAAATACGGGATACACGCAAATACGGGATACACGCAAATACGGGATACACGCAAATATGGGATACACGCAAATATGGGATACACGCAAATACGGGATAAATGCAAATATGGGAGAAGAGAAATTTGGGACACAACTTGACTAAAAGAAGGAATCGCTTGGTAGGATGGGTTCATGAGTAAGGGGAATAACGCCAATATGGGAAAAACGCAAATATGGGAAAAACGCCAATATGGGAAAAACGCAAATATGGGAAAAACGCAAATATGGGAAAAACGCAAATATGGGAAAAACGCAAATATGGGAAAAACGCAAATATGGGAAAAACGCAAATATGGGAAAAACGCAAATATGGGAAAAACGCAAATATGGGAAAAACGCAAATATGGGAAAAACGCAAATATGGGAAAAACGCAAATATGGGAAAAACGCAAATATGGGAAAAACGCAAATATGGGAAAAACGCAAATATGGGAAAAACGCAAATATGGGAAAAACGCAAATATGGGAAAAACGCAAATATGGGAAAAACGCAAATATGGGAAAAACGCAAATATGGGAAAAACGCAAATATGGGAAAAACGCAAATATGGGAAAAACGCAAATATGGGAAAAACGCAAATATGGGAAAAACGCAAATATGGGAAAAACGCAAATATGGGAAAAACGCAAATATGGGAAAAACGCAAATATGGGAAAAACGCAAATATGGAAAAAACGCAAATATGGGAAAAACGCAAACATGGGAAAAACGCAAACATGGGAAAAACGCAAACATGGGAAAAACGCAAACATGGGAAAGACGCAAACATGGGAAAAACGCAAACATGGGAAAAACGCAAACATGGGAAAAACGCAAACATGGGAAAAACGCAAACATGGGAAAAACGCAAACATGGGAAAAACGCAAACATGGGAAAAACGCAAACATGGGAAAAACGCAAACATGGGAAAAACGCAAACATGGGAAAAACGCAAACATGGGAAAAACGCAAACATGGGTAAAACGCAAACATGGGTAAAACGCAAACATGGGTAAAACGCAAACATGGGTAAAACGCAAACATGGGTAAAACGCAAACATGGGTAAAACGCAAACATGGGTAAAACGCAAACATGGGTAAAACGCAAACATGGGTAAAACGCAAACATGGGTAAAACGCAAACATGGGAAAAACGCAAACATGGGAAAAACGCAAACATGGGAAAAACGCAAACATGGGAAAAACGCAAACATGGGAAAAACGCAAACATGGGAAAAACGCAAACATGGGAAAAACGCAAACATGGGAAAAACGCAAACATGGGAAAAAACGCAAATACGAGATAAACACAAATACAGGATAAACCCAAATACAGGATAAACGCAAATACGGGATAAACGCGAATACGGGATAAATGCAAATATGGGAGAAGAGAAATTTGGGACACAACTTGACTAAAAGAAGGAATCGCTTGGTAGGATGGGTTCATGAGTAAGGGGAATAACGCCAATAAACGCAGATATGGGAAAAACGCAAATATGGGAAAAACGCAAATATGGGAAAAACGCAAATATGGGAAAAACGCAAATATGGGAAAAACGCAAATATGGGAAAAACGCAAATATGGGAAAAACGCAAATATGGGAAAAACGCAAATATGGGAAAAACGCAAATATGGGAAAAACGCAAATATGGGAAAAACGCAAATATGGGAAAAACGCAAATATGGGAAAAACGCAAATATGGGAAAAACGCAAATATGGGAAAAACGCAAATATGGGAAAAACGCAAATATGGGAAAAACGCAAATATGGAAAAAACGCAAATATGGAAAAAACGCAAATATGGAAAAAACGCAAATATGGAAAAAACGCAAATATGGAAAAAACGCAAATATGGAAAAAACGCAAATATGGAAAAAACGCAAATATGGAAAAAACGCAAATATGGAAAAAACGCAAATATGGAAAAAACGCAAATACTGGTAAAACGCAAATACGCGATAAATGCAACAACGGGATAGACGCAAATATGGGAATAATGCAAATATGGCAGAAGAGAAATTTGGGACACAACTTAACTAAAAGAAGGAATCGCTTGGTAGGATGGGCTCATGAGTAAGGGGAATAACGCCAATAAACGCAAATATGGGTTAAACGCAAATATGGGAAAAACGCAAATATGGGAAAAACGCAAATATGGGAAAAACGCAAATATGGGAAGAACGCAAATATGGGAAAAACGCAAATATGGGAAAAACGCAAATATGGGAAGAACGCAAATATGGGAAGAACGCAAATATGGGAAAAACGCAAATATGGGAAGAACGCAAATATGGGAAGAACGCAAATATGGGAAGAACGCAAATATGGGAAAAACGCAAATATGGGAAAAACGCAAATATGGGAAAAACGCAAATATGGGAAGAACGCAAATATGGGAAAAACGCAAATGTGGGAAAAACGCATATATGGGAAAAACGCATATATGGGAAAAACGCATATATGGGAAAAACGCAAATATGGGAAAAACGCAAATATGGGAAAAACGCAAATATGGGAAAAACGCAAATATGGGAAAAACGCAAATATGGGAAAAACGCAAATATGGGAAAAACGCAAATATGGGAAAAACGCAAATATGGGAAAAACGCAAATATGGGAAAAACGCAAATATGGGAAAAACGCAAATATGGGAAAAACGCAAATATGGGAAAAACGCAAATATGGGAAAAACGCAAATATGGGAAAAACGCAAATATGGGAAAAACGCAAATATGGGAAAAACGCAAATATGGGAAAAACGCAAATACGCGATAAACACAAATACAGGATAAACACAAATACGGGATAAATGCAAATATGGGAGAAGAGAAATTTGGGACACAACTTGACTAAAAGAAGGAATCGGTTGGTAAGATTTCTTCATGAGTAATGAGAAAAACGCTAATATGGGAAAAACGCAAATGTGGGGAAGTGGCAAATGTGGGGAAGTGGCAAATGTGGGGAAGTGGCAAATGTGGGGAAGTGGCAAATGTGGGGAAGTGGCAAATGTGGGGAAGTGGCAAATGTGGGGAAGTGGCAAATGTGGGGAAGTGGCAAATGTGGGGAAGTGGCAAATGTGGGGAAGTGGCAAATGTGGGGAAGTGGCAAATGTGGGGAAGTGGCAAATGTGGGGAAGTGGCAAATGTGGGGAAGTGGCAAATGTGGGGAAGTGGCAAATGTGGGGAAGTGGCAAATGTGGGGAAGTGGCAAGTACGGGGAAGTGGCAAGTACGGGGAAGTGGCAAGTACGGGGAAGTGGCAAGTACGGGGAAGTGGCAAGTACGGGGAAGTGGCAAGTACGGGGAAGTGGCAAGTACGGGGAAGTGGCAAGTACGGGGAAGTGGCAAGTACGGGGAAGTGGCAAGTACGGGGAAGTGGCAAGTACGGGGAAGTGGCAAGTACGGGGAAGTGGCAAGTACGGGGAAGTGGCAAGTACGGGGAAGTGGCAAGTACGGGGAAGTGGCAAGTACGGGGAAGTGGCAAGTACGGGGAAGTGGCAAGTACGGGGAAGTGGCAAGTACGGGGAAGTGGCAAGTACGGGGAAGTGGCAAGTACGGGGAAGTGGCAAGTACGGGGAAGTGGCAAGTACGGGGAAGTGGCAAGTACGGGGAAGTGGCAAGTACGGGGAAGTGGCAAGTACGGGGAAGTGGCAAGTACGGGGAAGTGGCAAGTACGGGGAAGTGGCAAATACGGGGAAGTGGCAAATACGGGGAAGTGGCAAATACGGGGAAGTGGCAAATACGGGGAAGTGGCAAATACGGGGAAGTGGCAAATACGGGGAAGTGGCAAATACGGGGAAGTGGCAAATACGGGGAAGTGGCAAATACGGGGAAGTGGCAAATACGGGGAAGTGGCAAATACGGGGAAGTGGCAAATACGGGGAAGTGGCAAATACGGGGAAGTGGCAAATACGGGGAAGTGGCAAATACGGGGAAGTGGCAAATACGGGGAAGTGGCAAATACGGGGAAGTGGCAAATACGGGGAAGTGGCAAATACGGGGAAGTGGCAAATACGGGGAAGTGGCAAATACGGGGAAGTGGCAAATACGGGGAAGTGGCAAATACGGGGAAGTGGCAAATACGGGGAAGTGGCAAATACGGGGAAGTGGCAAATACGGGGAAGTGGCAAATACGGGGAAGTGGCAAATACGGGGAAGTGGCAAATACGGGGAAGTGGCAAATACGGGGAAGTGGCAAATACGGGGAAGTGGCAAATACGGGGAAGTGGCAAATACGGGGAAGTGGCAAATACGGGGAAGTGGCAAATACGGGGAAGTGGCAAATACGGGGAAGTGGCAAATACGGGGAAGTGGCAAATACGGGGAAGTGGCAAATACGGGGAAGTGGCAAATACGGGGAAGTGGCAAATACGAAGAAGTGGCAAATACGAAGAAGTGGCAAATACGAAGAAGTGGCAAATACGAAGAAGTGGCAAATACGAAGAAGTGGCAAATACGAAGAAGTGGCAAATACGAAGAAGTGGCAAATACGAAGAAGTGGCAAATACGAAGAAGTGGCAAATACGGGGAAGTGGCAAATACGGGGAAGTGGCAAATACGGGGAAGTGGCAAATACGGGGAAGTGGCAAATACGGGGAAGTGGCAAATACGGGGAAGTGGCAAATACGGGGAAGTGGCAAATACGGGGAAGTGGCAAATACGGGGAAGTGGCAAATACGGGGAAGTGGCAAATACGGGGAAGTGGCAAATACGGGGAAGTGGCAAATACGGGGAAGTGGCAAATACGGGGAAGTGGCAAATACGGGGAAGTGGCAAATACGGGGAAGTGGCAAATACGGGGAAGTGGCAAATACGGGGAAGTGGCAAATACGGGGAAGTGGCAAATACGGGGAAGTGGCAAATACGGGGAAAAGGCAAATACGGGGAAAAGGCAAATACGGGGAAAAGGCAAATACGGGGAAAAGGCAAATACGGGGAAAAGGCAAATACGGGGAAAAGGCAAATACGGGGAAAAGGCAAATACGGGGAAAAGGCAAATACGGGGAAAAGGCAAATACGGGGAAAAGGCAAATACGGGGAAAAGGCAAATACGGGGAAAAGGCAAATACGGGGAAAAGGCAAATACGGGGAAAAGGCAAATACGGGGAAAAGGCAAATACGGGGAAAAGGCAAATACGGGGAAAAGGCAAATACGGGGAAAAGGCAAATATGGGGAAAAGGCAAATATGGGGAAAAGGCAAATATGGGGAAAAGGCAAATATGGGGAAAAGGCAAATATGGGGAAAAGGCAAATATGGGGAAAAGGCAAATATGGGGTAAAGGCAAATATGGGGAAAACACAAATATGGGGAAAACACAAATATGGGGAAAACACAAATATGAAGAAAACACAAATATGGGGAAAACACAAATATGGGGAAAACACAAATATGAAGAAAACACAAATATGAAGAAAACACAAATGTGGGGAAAACGCAAACGTGGGGTTAATGAAGGTATAGGGAAAATGCAAATTTGGGGAAAACGCAAATGTGCGGCAAACGAAAATATGTGAAAAACCTAAACATGGGTAAAACGGAAACACGGGAGAAGATAAATTTGGGGTACAACTTGACTAAAAGGAGGGATCGGTTGGTAAAATGGGTTCATGAGTAATGGGAAAAACGCAAATATGGGAAAAACGCACATACGCGATAAACCCAAATACAGGATAAACGCAAATGCTGGATAAATGCAAATATGGGAGAGGAGAAATATAGGACACAACTTGTCTAAAAGAGGGACTCGGTTCGTAGGATGGGTTCATGAGTAATGGGAAAAAACGCGTATATGGGAAAAAACGCACATATGGGAAAAAACGCACATATGGGAAAAAACGCACATATGGAAAAAACGCACATATGGGAAAAAACGCACATATGGAAAAAACGCACATATGGAAAAAACGCACATATGGAAAAAACGCACATATGGAAAAAACGCACATATGGAAAAAACGCACATATGGAAAAAACGCACATATGGAAAAAACGCATATATGGAAAAAACGCATATATGGAAAAAACGCATATATGGAAAAAACACATATATGGGATAAACGCATATATGGGATAAACGCATATATGGGATAAACGCATTAAACGCATATATGGGATAAACGTAAAAACGGGATAAATGCAAATATGGGAACAATGCAAATACGGGATGAATGCAAATACGGGATGAATGCAAATACGGGAGAAGAGAAATTTGGGACACAACTTGACTTAAAGAAGGAATCGGTTGATAGGATGCGTTCATGAGTAATGGGAAAAGCGCATATATGGGAAAAGCGCAAATATGGGAAAAGCGCAAATATGGGAAAAGCGCAAATATGGGAAAAGCGCAAATATGGGAAAAGCGCAAATATGGGAAAAGCGCAAATATGGGAAAAGCGCAAATATGGGAAAAGCGCAAATGTGGGAAAAGCGCAAATGTGGGAAAAGCGCAAATGTGGGAAAAGCGCAAATGTGGGAAAAGCGCAAATGTGGGAAAAGCGCAAATGTGGGAAAAGCGCAAATGTGGGAAAAGCGCAAATGTGGGAAAAGCGCAAATGTGGGAAAAGCGCAAATGTGGGAAAAGCGCAAATGTGGGAAAAGCGCAAATGTGGGAAAAGCGCAAATGTGGAAAAAACGCAAATGTGGAAAAAACGCAAATGTGGAAAAAACGCAAACATGGGAAAAACGCAAACATGGGAAAAACGCAAACATGGGAAAAACGCAAACATGGGAAAAACGCAAACATGGGAAAAACGCAAACATGGGAAAAACGAAAACATGGGAAAAACGCAAACATGGGAAAAACGAAAACATGGGAAAAACGCAAACATGGGAAAAACGAAAACATGGGAAAAACGCAAACATGGGAAAAACGCAAACATGGGAAAAACGCAAACATGGGAAAAACGCAAACATGGGAAAAACGCAAACATGGGAAAAACGCAAACATGGGAAAAACGCAAACATGGGAAAAACGCAAACATGGGAAAAACGCAAACATGGGAAAAACGCAAACATGGGAAAAACGCAAACATGGGAAAAACGCAAACATGGGAAAAACGCAAACATGGGAAAAACGCAAACATGGGAAAAACGCAAACATGGGAAAAACGCAAACATGGGAAAAACGCAAACATGGGAAAAACGCAAACATGGGAAAAACGCAAACATGGGAAAAACGCAAATATGGGAAAAACGCAAATATGGGAAAAACGCAAATATGGGAAAAACGCAAATATGGGAAAAACGCAAATATGGGAAAAACGCAAATATGGGAAAAACGCAAATACGCGATAAACACAAATACAGGATAAACGCAAATACGGGAAAAATGCAAATACAGGATAAACGCAAATACGGGAAAAATGCAAATACAGGATAAACGCAAATACGGGATAAATGCAAATATGGGAGAAGAGAAATTTGGGACACAACTTGACTAAAAGAAGGAACCGGTTGGTAAGATTTCTTCATGAGTAATGAGAAAAACGCTGATATGGGAAAAACGCAAATATGGGAAAAACGCAAATATGGGAAAAACGCAAATATGGAAAAAACGCATATATGGAAAAAACGCATATATGGAAAAAACGCATATATGGAAAAAACGCATATATGGAAAAAACGCATATATGGGTTAAACGCATATATGGGTTAAACGCATATATGGGTTAAACGCATATATGGGTTAAACGCATATATGGGATAAACGCATATATGGGATAAACGCATATATGGGATAAACGCATATATGGGATAAACGCATATATGGGATAAACGCATATATGGGATAAACGCATATATGGGATAAACGCATATATGGGATAACCGCATATATGGGATAAACGCATATATGGGATAAACGCATATATGGGATAAACGTAAAAACGGGATAAATGCAAATACGGGAACAATGCAAATACGGGATGAATGCAAATATGGGATGAATGCAAATATGGGATGAATGCAAATACGGGATGAATGCAAATACGGGAGAAGAGAAATTTGGGACAACTTGACTAAAATAAGGAATTGGTTGGTAGGATGGGTTCATTAGTAATGGCAAGAACGCCAATAAACGCAAATATGGCAAAAACGCAAATATGGCAAAAACGCAAATATGGCAAAAACGCAAATATGGCGAAAACGCAAATATGGCGAAAACGCAAATATGGCGAAAACGCAAATATGGCGAAAACGCAAATATGGCGAAAACGCAAATATGGCGAAAACGCAAATATGGCAAAAACGCAAATATGGCAAAAACGCAAATATGGCAAAAACGCAAATATGGCAAAAACGCAAATATGGCAAAAACGCAAATATGGCAAAAACGCAAATATGGCAAAAACGCAAATATGGCAAAAACGCAAATATGGCAAAAACGCAAATATGGCAAAAACGCAAATATGGCAAAAACGCAAATATGGCAAAAACGCAAATATGGCAAAAACGCAAATATGGCAAAAACGCAAATATGGCAAAAACGCAAATATGGCAAAAACGCAAATATGGCAAAAACGCAAATATGGCAAAAACGCAAATATGGCAAAAACGCAAATATGGCAAAAACGCAAATATGGCAAAAACGCAAATATGGCAAAAACGCAAATATGGCAAAAACGCAAATATGGCAAAAACGCAAATATGGCAAAAACGCAAATATGGCAAAAACGCAAATATGGCAAAAACGCAAATATGGGGAAAACGCAAATATGGGGAAAACGCAAATATGGGGAAAACGCAAATATGGGGAAAACGCAAATATGGGGAAAACGCAAATATGGGGAAAACGCAAATATGGGGAAAACGCAAATATGGGGAAAACGCAAATATGGGGAAAACGCAAATATGGGGAAAACGCAAATATGGGGAAAACGCAAATATGGGGAAAACGCAAATATGGGGAAAACGCAAATATGGGGAAAACGCAAATATGGGGAAAACGCAAATATGGGGAAAACGCAAATATGGGGAAAACGCAAATATGGGGAAAACGCAAATATGGGGAAAACGCATATATCGGTAAAACGCATATATCGGTAAAACGCATATATCGGTAAAACGCATATATCGGTAAAACGCATATATCGGTAAAACGCATATATCGGTAAAACGCATATATCGGTAAAACGCATATATCGGTAAAACGCATATATCGGTAAAACGCATATATCGGTAAAACGCATATATCGGTAAAACGCATATATCCGTAAAACGCATATATCGGTAAAACGCACATATCGGTAAAACGCATAAATGGGAATAACGCAAATACGGGAAAAACGCTAATACGGGAAAAACGCTAATACGGGAAAAACGCTAATACGGGAAATACGCTAATGTGGGAAGGACGCAAATATGGGAAAAACGCAAATACAGGAAAAACACAAATATGGCATAAACGCAAATACGGCATAAACGCAAATACGGCATAAACGCAAATACGGCATAAACGCAAATACGGCATAAACGCAAATACGGCATAAACGCAAATACGGCATAAACGCAAATACGGCATAAACGCAAATACGGCATAAACGCAAATACGGTATAAACGCAAATATGGGAGAAAGAGAAATTTGGGACACAACTTGACTTAAAGAAGGAATCGGTTGGTAGGATGCGTTCATGAGTAATCGGAAAATCGCGAGTATGGGAAAAGCGCATATATGGGAAAAGCGCAAATATGCGAAAAGCGCAAATATGCGAAAAGCGCAAATATGCGAAAAGCGCAAATATGGGAAAAGCGCAAATATGGGAAAAGCGCAAATATGGGAAAAGCGCAAATATGGGAAAAGCGCAAATATGGGAAAAGCGCAAATATGGGAAAAGCGCAAATATGGGAAAAGCGCAAATATGGGAAAAGCGCAAATATGGGAAAAGCGCAAATATGGGAAAAGCGCAAATATGGGAAAAGCGCAAATATGGGAAAAGCGCAAATATGGGAAAAGCGCAAATATGGGAAAAGCGCAAATATGGGAAAAGCGCAAATATGGGAAAAGCGCAAATATGGGAAAAGCGCAAATATGGGAAAAGCGCAAATATGGGAAAAGCGCAAATATGGGAAAAGCGCAAATATGGGAAAAGCGCAAATATGGGAAAAGCGCAAATATGGGAAAAGCGCAAATATGGGAAAAGCGCAAATATGGGAAAAGCGCAAATATGGGAAAAGCGCAAATATGGGAAAAGCGCAAATATGGGAAAAGCGCAAATATGGGAAAAGCGCAAATATGGGAAAAGCGCAAATATGGGAAAAGCGCAAATATGGGAAAAGCGCAAATATGGGAAAAGCGCAAATATGGGAAAAGCGCAAATATGGGAAAAGCGCAAATATGGGAAAAGCGCAAATATGGGAAAAGCGCAAATATGGGAAAAGCGCAAATATGGGAAAAACGCAAATATGCGAAAAACGCAAATATGGGAAAAACGCAAATATGGGAAAAACGCAAATATGGGAAAAACGCAAATATGGGAATGGTTGGTTGGTTGGTTGTTTGAGATTAAAGGGACCAAACAGCAAGGTCATCAGTCCCTTGTTTCAAATAGACTCCGTTCTGCTAACGGGACATCTCAGTATAGTCAGAAAAATAAAACGGATAAAGGGGAAACGTAAAAGGGCAGTCACGTTGTCATTAGTAAAAACAAATGAGGGAAGTTGGCAAGAGAACGAACCCAACACTATGCTGAAACAGCATAGGCAAGACCACCTGTGACTTAAAAGGTGCAACTGCTATAATGCAGAAAGTGCGTATGGGAATAGAAAAACTAACCAAGCCTTAAAAAGAAGGGGTAAAAACAGAGTAAAAGGGAAAGAAAAGAGAATTCCGGTCAGGGAGGTGAATCGGGAATCTCTGAACACTGCCTACAGTGGGAGACACCCAAACACTCACCGCCCTGCCCCAACACCAGAGGGAGATTAAAAACTTTAAAACTGAGAATAAAAACCACTCTCCCAGAGGAAATCTAGAACCAGAGAGACCATTCGGGAATCGTCAGCCAATATCAAAGGTAAAGTGTGGGGGAGTCTGTACTTAGCACGCAGAGCCAAAAGAAGGGGGCATTCAACCAAAATGTGGGCCACTGACTGGAAGGCTCCACAACCACATAGCGGGGGTGGCTCATCACGCAGAAGGAAACCATGGGTCAGCCTGGTATGGCCAATGCGGAGACGACACAGTGTGGTCGAGTCCTTGCGGGAGAGGCTAAAGGAAGAACGCCATGGGCCTGTATTCACCTTAATGGCACGAAGTTTATTAGACAGTGGAGTAGCCTCCCAAGAATTGGCCCATGACTGTGCAAAGTGGGATTTGATGTGAAGCCGTAAATCCGCTGCAGGAGGGGTTACAGAAAACGGGGGGTAAGTAACTGCTCCCCCAGCCAAACGATCAGCGAGCTCATTACCCGGGATACCCACATGGCCCGGGACCCATAGGAAGTCAATGGAACAAGCAGCACGGTGAAGATCAGCGAGATGGTCATGGATGGCAGAGACCAAGGGATGGCGCGAAAAACACCGGTCAATAGCAAGAAGGCCACTCATTGAGTCCGTACATAACAAAACGCGGTTGTGTTGGGATTGTTTAATAAAGGTAAGGGCCCGGGAAATTGCCATCAATTCCGCAGTAAACACCCCACATGAGGGTGGCAGTAGATGATTTTCCGTTCCAACAAAGGACGTGAAGGCATACCCAACATGATCAGCAGATTTAGAGCCATCAGTGTAAAAAACAACAGCATCCCGAAACTCCCATAAAATTTGGCGGAAAAAGGAACGGAACACCACCGGGGGGATGGAATCTTTCGGACCGCGGCGGAGATCCATCCGAATTCGAGGCCGAGGAACTAACCAAGGAGGGGTGGAGGGGAGGGAGCGAGGAAGACAGGACAAAGAAGGAAGCCGAAAATCACGGGTAAGAGACGCAAGGCGCAGCCCAACCGGTAAACCCGCCCGAGGGCGGGAGTCAGGCGGACGACGTCCATGGTCTGGGAATAGGATAGAATAGGAAGGATGAGCGGGAGAAGAACGGATAGTAAGGGCATAAGACACCAGAAGCTGTGACCGCCGAACAGAAAGGGGGGGGGGGGATCCCAGCTTCAACCAGGAGACTATCAACAGGGCTAGTAGGGAAGGCACCGGTGGCCAAACGGATACCACGATGGTGGACTGGATCCAGCACGTGCAGCGTGGAAGGAGCAGCTGAACCATAAACTTGACAACCATAGTCCAAACGTGACAGAACTAGAGCACGATAAAGACGGAGGAGGAGGGAACGGTCCGCACCCCAGGAGGAGTGGGCAAGGAAGCGAAGGACATTGAGTTTACGGAAACATCCTACCTTCAGGAGTCTGATATGGGGCAGCCAAGTGAGCTTGTTGTCGAAAAGAAGACCTAGGAAACGAAACTGTGGAACCACAGGCAATCTTTGTGCAGCGAGATAGAGCTCTGGATCAGGGTGGACCGTAGTACGGCGACAGAAGTGGACCACCCGCGATTTTAAAGGAGAGAATTGAAACCCGTGGGAGAGGGTCCATGCAGAGGCACGCCGTATAGCCACCTGGAGCTGCCGTTCTGCAGATGGCATCGAGGAGGAACTAACCCAAATGCAGAAATCATCCACATACAGGGCAGGGGCGACCAAGGGACCGACAGAGGCCACAAGTCCATCGATAGCAATGAGGAAAAGAAGGACACTCAAGACAGAACCCTGTGGGATGCCCGTCTCCTGGGTCCGTGGAGAACTAAAAGCAGTACCAACTCGAACTCTGAATGACCGATGGATCAGGAACTGGCGGATAAAAATCGGGAGTGGGCCCCGAAGACCCCACTGATGAAGGGTTAGTAAGATGTGATGGCGCCAGGCCGTGTCATAGGCCTTGCGAAGGTCAAAAAACACTGCAACCAAATGGCGGCGCTGGGAAAAAGCCTGCCGAACTGCGGATTCCAAGCGAAGCAAATGATCGATTGGAGATCGTCCCTCTCGAAAGCCACACTGGTAAGGGGACAATAGATCCCGAGATTCGAGGACCCAAGTGAGCCGACGGGCTACCAGCCGTTCAAGTAACTTACAACCAACATTGGTCAAACTAATTGGCCGATAGCTATCAACAGATAGGGGGTTCTGACCAGGCTTAAGGACAGGAACCACAATGCTATCCCTCCACTGAGAAGGGAAGTCACCCTGGAGCCAGATACGGTTAAACACCCGAAGAAGATGGTGCCGTTGTGGAGCACTGAGATGTTGAAGCAGCTGGTTATGAATGGAATCTGGGCCAGGAGCCGTATCATGAGAAGCAGATAGAGCAGAAAGAAATTCCCATTCAATGAAAGGTTCGTTGTAAGATTCTGACTCACAAGTGGTGAAACATAAGGTGACAGCTTCAGCCTGCTGTTTTTGATGAAGGAAAGCAGCTGGATAGGAGGCCGACGCTGATGCCACTGCAAAATGGGTCGCAAGATGTTCTGCGAGAACTAATGGGTCCGTACAAATGCCATCTGGGAGGTGAAGGCCTGGGAGGGTGGACTGCCGATGGCAACCTTGGAGAGAGCGAAGTGTAGCCCATACCCGTGACAGAGGGACAGTGGAACCAAGGGAAGAAACGAATCGTTCCCAACATATCCGCTTGCTCTGTTTGATTAAATAACGGGCTTTAGCGCGAAGGCGCTTAAAGGTAGAAAGGCTGGCTACAGATGGGTGCCTCTTAAAGTGTTGCAAAGCTCGACGGCGATCACGGATGGCAATGGCAATGGCCGTACTCCACCACGGGACTTGCCGACGACGAAATTGTCCAGATGAGCGCGGGACAGCAAGGTTAGCAGCGCGAACAATCGCGTCAGACACGTCACGTAGGACGTCATCAATACAACCCGACAAAGAGGGAGAAAACTCGACCTGTGCAGTATATAGAGGCCAATCGGCGCGGTGGAAAGACCAACGAGGTAACCTCTCCATCGGGGAGCGGGAAGGGAGCGTGATAATCAACGGGAAATTGTCACTATCACAAAGGTCGTCGTGTGGCGACCAGTGTAATGAAGGGAGGAGAGAGGGAGAAGAAAGAGAAAGATCAATGGCAGAAAAGGTACCATGACCAGCACTGAAATGAGTAGGGGAGCCATCATTAAGAAGCCACAGGTCGTGGTCTGCAATAAATTGGTCGATAAGAAGACCTCGTCTAGATGGAAAGGCACTGCCCCACAAAGGATGATGAGCATTAAAATCCCCAAGGAGGAGGAAGGGAGGAGGAAGTTGCTGAAGAAGGGTGGTTAAGGCAGCAGGTGTAAGAGTCCTGTCAGGAGGGAGATAAAGATTGCATACTGTGACTGCAGAGTCTAAGTGGACCCTAACAGCAACTGCTTCCAATGTAGTTTGGAGAGGAATCCACGTGCTAGCAATGTCTGTACGGACCAACGTACAAACGCCACCAGAAGCCCGCAAGGGTCCGACCCGATTTCTACAGAAAACACGGAACCCACGGAGGGTCGGTGAGTGAGCATCAGTAAAATGAGATTCCTGGTGAACCACACAAGCTGCTGAGTAGGACGAAAGAAGGGATTTCAATTCCGGAAGGTGACGATAGTAGCCATTACAATTCCATTGGAGAACCACAGAACGATGGTTTAAATGAGGGCTGAACACGCTAAATCCAGTCATACCGCCGGGTCCCCACCCGTCACCGACAAGGAGGGGGCGACATCCATAAACGACAGGTCAGAATCCGGTTGTGAAGCCGGGGAAGGGACCTCCGGTGACACCAGAGGCTCTTTGTCCCGGGACTTATGTTTCTTCTTCTTTTCAGGCTGAGATCGAGGAGGGCTGTGTGGCATAATGGAGCCAGCTGCAGCAAGATCAGGAACAGAAAGAGACCGGGCGACCTGGGGGCCGATAGACCGCGGCTCTCGCGGTCGCCGCGCTGCAGCAGACCTTTGACCTGGAAGGTGCCGGGAAGGGGCATCCCGGGAGAGGCGCCCTTGACCGGCAGACGCCGAAGGAGTGGGACACTTCTCCGGCTGGGGAGGGGGAGCAGCGCCCAGAGGAGAAGGTGTGGGAGCCGCAGGGGAGGGGGGAAGGAGAGGGGTCCGGGACGGGGGTAAGGAAGGGGGAGGAAGGGATGAAGATGTAACCAAGGCGTAACTAGATGTCATGGACACAGGGTGCAATCGTGCATATTTCTTACGGGCCTCTGTGTAGCTTAAACGATCAAGAGACTTATACTCCTGTATCTTTTTTTCTTTCTTATAGACTGGGCGATCTGCTGAACGTGGAGAATGACTACCATGACAATTTACACATACAGGAGGGGGAACACAGGGACTCCCCTCATGGAGTGGACGTCCACAGTCACCACAGAGAGGGTCCTGGGTACAGCGAGAAGACATGTGGCCAAAACGCAAGCACTTAAAACACCGCATAGGAGGTGGGATGTACGGCTTCACATCACAGCGATAGACCATAATCTTAACTTTCTCAGGAAGGGTATCCCCTTCAAAGGCCAGGATAAAGGCACCAGTATCAATACGATTATCTTTAGGACCCTTCTGAACACGCCGAACAAAGTGAACACCCCGCCGTCCGAGATTGTCCCGAAGTTCCTCATCAGTTTGAAGGATGAGGTCTCTGTGAAAAATCACACCTTGTACCATATTTAGAGACTGGTGAGGGGTAATGGACACGGGAATTATGCCAAGATGGGTACAGGCACGAAGGGCCGCAGATTGGGCAGCCGAAGCAGTTTTTATCAGTAACGAACCCGACCGCATCTTGCTCAGGGAGTCCACTTCGCCGAACTTGTCTTCAATGTGTTCCACAAAGAATAAAGGTTTGACACTGGTGAAAGTATCTCCATCAGTCCTGGTGCAAACTAGATAACGGGGGAAAGGCTTTGCCCCTAGACGACGGGCCTGACCCTCCTCCCAGGGGGTAGCCATGGAAGGGAAGGCCGAAGGGGCAAGAGAAGCAGCACTTGAGGAATCAGTACCACGCAGAGAGACGGCCGCAGAAGAGCGGCCAGAGGTTTGGACCCTTATGCGTTTCATCTGCATAGCATCCGCCCTGATACCACCCACTCCGATCAGGGGCTCTCCTCACGGGCGCCACCCAGCCACAGCAAGGGCCGTCTGGCACGGCGGCCATTGCCGGGAGTTCCGATGCTCCAAAATTACGAGCAACCACTCCAAGGCATGCATAAGGAGGTCACAGCTCAGGTATCAGAAGTGTGATCCCTGTGTGTTCAGGGGGCTCAACCAAAAGGGTACATAGTGACCCCACCACACGGGCTGGCTACCGTGCTGGCTATGCACCCTAGCATCAGACAACGACGTAGAAGAAAAGGTGGAATATACTAGGAGGGCACACGTCGGAGACACTAGGTAAGGTGCTCTTCCCCAAATGGCTCACACTACGGAAGAGAAATTTTGGAATGGAGGTCAAACCCCAGAGGGGGACCAAGGAATGCCAAAAGGACGAGATGATTACGCAACAAAGCCGGAGTGTAAAACCAACAGAACCAGGAGGATAGCGGGGGCCAACATAAGCAAGGACACCAATAGAGGGAGAGGAGAGGGCGACGGGAAAGGGGTATGGAGGGGAAAGGAGGAGAAGGTAAAGGAAATGCAGCCCGGGAGAGAAAGAAGGCTGCAATGGCTCGGGGCCCCGTGCTCGCCACGCACGTATCCACAAAAGGGTTGTGGACCCCCTGGGGGGGCAAATATGGGAAAAACGCAAATATGGGAAAAACGCAAATATGGGAAAAACCGCAAATATGGGAAAAAACGCAAATATGGGAAAAAACGCAAATATGGGAAAAAACGCAAATATGGGAAAAAACGCAAATATGGGAAAAAACGCAAATATGGGAAAAAACGCAAATATGGGAAAAAACGCAAATATGGGAAAAAACGCAAATATGGGAAAAAACGCAAATATGGGAAAAAACGCAAATATGGGAAAAAACGCAAATATGGGAAAAAACGCAAATATGGGAAAAAACGCAAATATGGGAAAAAACGCAAATATGGGAAAAAACGCAAATATGGGAAAAAACGCAAATATGGGAAAAAACGCAAATATGGGAAAAAACGCAAATATGGGAAAAAACGCAAATATGGGAAAAAACGCAAATATGGGAAAAAACGCAAATATGGGAAAAAACGCAAATATGGGAAAAAACGCAAATATGGGAAAAAACGCAAATATGGGAAAAAACGCAAATATGGGAAAAAACGCAAATATGGGAAAAAACGCAAATATGGGAAAAAACGCAAATATGGGAAAAAACGCAAATATGGGAAAAAACGCAAATATGGGAAAAAACGCAAATATGGGAAAAACGCAAATATGGGAAAAACGCAAATATGGGAAAAACGCAAATATGGGAAAAACGCAAATATGGGAAAAACGCAAATATGGGAAAAACGCAAATATGGGAAAAACGCAAATACGGGAAAAACGCAAATACGGGAAAAACGCAAATACGGGAAAAACGCAAATACGGGAAAAACGCAAATACGGGAAAAACGCAAATACGGGAAAAACGCAAATACGAGATAAACGCAAATACGAGATAAACACAAATACGGGATAAACGCAAATACGGGATAAATGCAAATATGGGAGAAGAGAAATTTGGGACACAACTTGACTGAAAGAAGGAATCGCTTGGTAGGATGGGTTCATGAGTAATGGGAATAACGCCAATAAACGCAAATGTGGGGAAAACGCAAAAGTGGGGAAGACGCAAACGTGGGGAAGACGCAAACGTGGGGAAGACGCAAACGTGGGGAAGACGCAAACGTGGGGAAGACGCAAACGTGGGGAAGACGCAAACGTGGGGAAGACGCAAACGTGGGGAAGACGCAAACGTGGGGAAGACGCAAACGTGGGAAAAAACGCAAACGTGGGTAAAAACGCAAACGTGGGGAAAAACGCAAACGTGGGGAAAAACGCAAACGTGGGGAAAAACGCAAACGTGGGGAAAAACGCAAACGTGGGGAAAAACGCAAACGTGGGGAAAAACGCAAACGTGGGGAAAAACGCAAACGTGGGGAAAAACGCAAACGTGGGGAAAAACGCAAACGGGAAAAACGCAAACGTGGGGAAAAACGCAAACGTGGGGAAAAACGCAAACGTGGGGAAAAACGCAAACGTGGGGAAAAACGCAAACGTGGGGAAAAACGCAAACGTGGGGAAAAACGCAAACGTGGGGAAAAACGCAAACGTGGGGAAAAACGCAAACGTGGGGAAAACGCAAACGTGGGGAAAACGCAAACGTGGGGAAAACGCAAACGTGGGGAAAACGCAAGTATGGGGAAAACGCAAATATGGGGAAAACGCAAATATGGGGAAAACGCAAATATGGGGAAAACGCAAATATGGGGAAAACGCAAATATGGGGAAAACGCAAATATGGGGAAAACGCAAATATGGGGAAAACGCAAATATGGGGAAAACGCAAATATGGGGAAAACGCAAATATGGGGAAAACGCAAATATGGGGAAAACGCAAATATGGGGAAAACGCAAATATGGGGAAAACGCAAATATGGGGAAAACGCAAATATGGGGAAAACGCAAATATGGGGAAAACGCAAATATGGGGAAAACGCAAATATGGGGAAAACGCAAATATGGGGAAAACGCAAATATGGGGAAAACGCAAATATGGGGAAAACGCAAATATGGGGAAAACGCAAATATGGGGAAAACGCAAATATGGGGAAAACGCAAATATGGGGAAAACGCAAATATGGGGAAAACGCAAATATGGGGAAAACGCAAATATGGGGAAAACGGAAATATGGGGAAAACGGAAATATGGGGAAAACGGAAATATGGGGAAAACGGAAATATGGGGAAAACGGAAATATGGGGAAAACGGAAATATGGGGAAAACGGAAATATGGGGAAAACGGAAATATGGGGAAAACGGAAATATGGGGAAAACGGAAATATGGGGAAAACGGAAATATGGGGAAAACGGAAATATGGGGAAAACGGAAATATGGGGAAAACGGAAATATGGGGAAAACGGAAATATGGGGAAAACGGAAATATGGGGAAAACGCAAATATGGGGAAAACGGAAATATGGGGAAAACGGAAATATGGGGAAAACGCAAATATGGGGAAAACGCAAATATGGGGAAAACGCAAATATGGGGAAAACGCAAATATGGGGAAAACGCAAATATGGGGAAAACGCAAATATGGGGAAAACGCAAATATGGGGAAAACGCAAATATGGGGAAAACGCAAATATGGGGAAAACGCAAATATGGGGAAAACGCAAATATGGGGAAAACGCAAATATGGGGAAAACGCAAATATGGGGAAAACGCAAATATGGGGAAAACGCAAATATGGGGAAAACGCAAATATGGGGAAAACGCAAATATGGGGAAAACGCAAATATGGGGAAAACGCAAATATGGGGAAAACGCAAATATGGGGAAAACGCAAACGTGGGGTAAATGAAGGTATAGGGAAAATGCAAATTTGGGGAAAACGCAAATGTGGGGCAAACGAAAATATGTGAAAAACCTAAACATGGGTAAAACGGAAACACGGGAGAAGATAAATTTGGGGTGCAACTTGACTAAAAGGAGGGATCGGTTGGTAAAATGGGTTCATGAGTAATGCGAAAAACGCAAATATGGGAAAAACGCAAATACGCGATAAACCCAAATACATGATAAACGCAAATGCGGGATAAATGCAAATATGGGAGAGGAGAAATATAGGACACAACTTGTCTAAAAGAAGGAATCGGTTCTTAGGATGGGTTCATGAGTAATGGGAAAAAACGCGTATATGGGAAAAAACGCTTATATGGGAAAAACGCGTATATGGGAAAAAACGCATATATGGGAAAAAACGCATATATGGGAAAAAACGCATATATGGGAAAAAACGCATATATGGGAAAAAACGCATATATGGGAAAAAACGCATATATGGAAAAAAACGCATATATGGAAAAAAACGCATATATGGAAAAAAACGCATATATGGAAAAAAACGCATATATGGAAAAAAACGCATATATGGAAAAAAACGCATATATGGAAAAAAACGCATATATGGAAAAAAACGCATATATGGAAAAAACGCATATATGGAAAAAACGCATATATGGAAAAAACGCATATATGGAAAAAACGCATATATGGAAAAAACGCATATATGGAAAAAACGCATATATGGAAAAAACGCATATATGGAAAAAACGCATATATGGGATAAACGCATGTATGGGATAAACGCATATATGGGATAAACGCATATATGGGATAAACGCATATATGGGATAAACGCATATATGGGATAAACGCATATATGGGATAAACGCATATATGGGATAAACGCATATATGGGATAAACGCATATATGGGATAAACGCATATATGGGATAAACGCATATATGGGATAAACGCATATATGGGATAAACGCATATATGGGATAAAGGCATATATGGGATAAAGGCATATATGGGATAAACGTAAAAACGGGTTAAATGCAAATACGGGATGAATGCAAATACGGGATGAATGCAAATACGGGATGAATGCAAATGCGGGATGAATGCAAATATGGGATGAATGCAAATACGGGAGAAGAGAAATTTGGGACAACTTGACTAAAATAAGGAATTGGTTGGTAGGATGGGTTCATTAGTAATGGCAAGAACGCCAATAAACGCAAATGTGGCAAAAACGCAAATGTGGCAAAAACGCAGACGTGGCAAAAACGCAAACGTGGCAAAAACGCAAACGTGGCAAAAACGCAAACGTGGCAAAAACGCAAACGTGGCAAAAACGCAAACGTGGCAAAAACGCAAACGTGGCAAAAACGCAAACGTGGCAAAAACGCAAACGTGGCAAAAACGCAAACGTGGCAAAAACGCAAACGTGGCAAAAACGCAAACGTGGCAAAAACGCAAACGTGGCAAAAACGCAAACGTGGCAAAAACGCAAACGTGGCAAAAACGCAAACGTGGCAAAAACGCAAACGTGGCAAAAACGCAAACGTGGCAAAAACGCAAACGTGGCAAAAACGCAAACGTGGCAAAAACGCAAACGTGGCAAAAACGCAAACGTGGCAAAAACGCAAACGTGGCAAAAACGCAAACGTGGCAAAAACGCAAACGTGGCAAAAACGCAAACGTGGCAAAAACGCAAACGTGGCAAAAACGCAAACGTGGCAAAAACGCAAACGTGGCAAAAACGCAAACGTGGCAAAAACGCAAACGTGGCAAAAACGCAAACGTGGCAAAAACGCAAACGTGGCAAAAACGCAAACGTGGCAAAAACGCAAACGTGGCAAAAACGCAAACGTGGCAAAAACGCAAACGTGGCAAAAACGCAAACGTGGCAAAAACGCAAACGTGGCAAAAACGCAAACGTGGCAAAAACGCAAACGTGGCAAAAACGCAAACGTGGCAAAAACGCAAACGTGGCAAAAACGCAAACGTGGCAAAAACGCAAACGTGGCAAAAACGCAAACGTGGCAAAAACGCAAACGTGGCAAAAACGCAAACGTGGCAAAAACGCAAACGTGGCAAAAACGCAAACGTGGCAAAAACGCAAACGTGGCAAAAACGCAAACGTGGCAAAAACGCAAACGTGGCAAAAACGCAAACGTGGCAAAAACGCAAACGTGGCAAAAACGCAAACGTGGCAAAAACGCAAACGTGGCAAAAACGCAAACGTGGCAAAAACGCAAACGTGGCAAAAACGCAAACGTGGCAAAAACGCAAACGTGGCAAAAACGCAAACGTGGCAAAAACGCAAACGTGGCAAAAACGCAAACGTGGCAAAAACGCAAACGTGGCAAAAACGCAAACGTGGCAAAAACGCAAACGTGGCAAAAACGCAAACGTGGCAAAAACGCAAACGTGGCAAAAACGCAAACGTGGCAAAAACGCAAACGTGGCAAAAACGCAAACGTGGCAAAAACGCAAACGTGGCAAAAACGCAAACGTGGCAAAAACGCAAACGTGGCAAAAACGCAAACGTGGCAAAAACGCAAACGTGGCAAAAACGCAAACGTGGCAAAAACGCAAACGTGGCAAAAACGCAAACGTGGCAAAAACGCAAACGTGGCAAAAACGCAAACGTGGCAAAAACGCAAACGTGGCAAAAACGCAAACGTGGCAAAAACGCAAACGTGGCAAAAACGCAAACGTGGCAAAAACGCAAACGTGGCAAAAACGCAAACGTGGCAAAAACGCAAACGTGGGAAAAACGCAAACGTGGGAAAAACGCAAACGTGGGAAAAACGCAAACGTGGGAAAAACGCAAACGTGGGAAAAACGCAAACGTGGGAAAAACGCAAACGTGGGAAAAACGCAAACGTGGGAAAAACGCAAACGTGGGAAAAACGCAAACGTGGGAAAAACGCAAACGTGGGAAAAACGCAAACGTGGGAAAAACGCAAACGTGGGAAAAACGCAAACGTGGGAAAAACGCAAGCGTGGGAAAAACGCAAGCGTGGGAAAAACGCAAGCGTGGGAAAAACGCAAGCGTGGGAAAAACGCAAGCGTGGGAAAAACGCAAGCGTGGGAAAAACGCAAGCGTGGGAAAAACGCAAGCGTGGGAAAAACGCAAGCGTGGGAAAAACGCAAGCGTGGGAAAAACGCAAACGTGGGAAAAACGCAAACGTGGGAAAAACGCAAACGTGGGAAAAACGCAAACGTGGGAAAAACGCAAACGTGGGAAAAACGCAAACGTGGGAAAAACGCAAACGTGGGAAAAACGCAAACGTGGGAAAAACGCAAACGTGGGAAAAACGCAAACGTGGGAAAAACGCAAACGTGGGAAAAACGCAAACGTGGGAAAAACGCAAACGTGGGAAAAACGCAAACGTGGGAAAAACGCAAACGTGGGAAAAACGCAAACGTGGGAAAAACGCAAACGTGGGAAAAACGCAAACGTGGGAAAAACGCAAACGTGGGAAAAACGCAAACGTGGGAAAAACGCAAACGTGGGAAAAACGCAAACGTGGGAAAAACGCAAACGTGGGAAAAACGCAAATATGGGAAAAACGCAACTACGGGAAAAACGCAACTACGGGAAAAACGCAAATACGGGATAAACGCAAATACGGGATAAACGCAAATACGGGATAATCGCAAATACGGGATAAACGCAAATACGGGAAAAACGCAAATACGGGAAAAACGCAAATACGGGAAAAACGCAAATACGGGAAAAACGCAAATACGGGAAAAACGCAAAAACGGGAAAAACGCAAAAACGGGAAAAACGCAAATATGGGAAAAACGCAAATATGGGAAAAACGCAAATATGGGAAAAACGCAAATATGGGAAAAACGCAAATATGGGAAAAACGCAAATATGGGAAAAACGCAAATATGGGAAAAACGCAAATATGGGAAAAACGCAAATATGGGAAAAACGCAAATATGGGAAAAACGCAAATATGGGAAAAACGCAAATATGGGAAAAACGCAAATATGGGAAAAACGCAAATATGGGAAAAACGCAAATATGGGAAAAACGCAAATATGGGAAAAACGCAAATATGGGGAAAACGCAAATATGGGAAAAACGCAAATATGGGGAAAACGCAAATATGGGGAAAACGCAAATATGGGGAAAACGCAAATATGGGGAAAACGCAAATATGGGGAAAACGCAAATATGGGGAAAACGCAAATGATTGGAAAACGCAAATATGGGGAAAACGCAAATATGGGGAAAACGCAAATGAGGGGAAAACGCAAATGAGGGGAAAACGCAAATGAGGGGAAAACGCAAATGAGGGGAAAACGCAAATGAGGGGAAAACGCAAATGAGGGGAAAACGCAAATGAGGGGAAAACGCAAATGAGGGGAAAACGCAAATGAGGGGAAAACGCAAATGAGGGGAAAACGCAAATGAGGGGAAAACGCAAATGAGGGGAAAACGCAAATGAGGGGAAAACGCAAATGAGGGGAAAACGCAAATGAGGGGAAAACGCAAATGAGGGGAAAACGCAAATGAGGGGAAAACGCAAATGTGGGGAAAACGCAAATGTGGGGAAAACGCAAATGTGGGGAAAACGCAAATGTGGGGAAAACGCAAATGTGGGGAAAACGCAAATATGTGAAAAACATAAACATGGGTAAAACGGAAACACGGGAGTAGATAAATTTGGGGTACAACTTGACTAAAAGGAGGGATCGGTTGGTAAGATGGCTTCATGAGTAATGGGGAAAACGCAAATATGGGAAAAAACGCAAATATGGGAAAAAACGCGTATATGGGAAACAACGCGTATATGGGAAACAACGCGTATATGGGAAACAACGCGTATATGGGAAAAAACGCGTATATGGGAAACAACGCGTATATGGGAAACAACGCGTATATGGGAAACAACGCGTATATGGGAAACAACGCGTATATGGGAAACAACGCGTATATGGGAAACAACGCGTATATGGGAAACAACGCGTATATGGGAAACAACGCGTATATGGGAAACAACGCGTATATGGGAAACAACGCGTATATGGGAAACAACGCGTATATGGGATAAACGCGTATATGGGAAACAACGCGTATATGGGATAAACGCGTATATGGGATAAACGCGTATATGGGAAACAACGCGTATATGGGATAAACGCGTATATGGGATAAACGCGTATATGGGAAACAACGCGTATATGGGAAACAACGCGTATATGGGAAACAACGCGTATATGGGAAACAACGCGTATATGGGAAACAACGCGTATATGGGAAACAACGCGTATATGGGAAACAACGCGTATATGGGAAACAACGCGTATATGGGAAACAACGCGTATATGGGAAACAACGCGTATATGGGAAACAACGCGTATATGGGAAACAACGCGTATATGGGAAACAACGCGTATATGGGAAACAACGCGTATATGGGAAACAACGCGTATATGGGAAACAACGCGTATATGGGAAACAACGCGTATATGGGAAACAACGCGTATATGGGAAACAACGCGTATATGGGAAACAACGCGTATATGGGAAACAACGCGTATATGGGAAACAACGCGTATATGGGAAACAACGCGTATATGGGAAACAACGCGTATATGGGAAACAACGCGTATATGGGAAACAACGCGTATATGGGAAACAACGCGTATATGGGAAACAACGCGTATTTGGGAAACAACGCGTATTTGGGAAACAACGCGTATATGGGATAAACGCGTATATGGGATAAACGCGTATATGGGATAAACGCGTATATGGGATAAACGCGTATATGGGATAAACGCGTATATGGGATAAACGCGTATATGGGATAAACGCGTATATGGGATAAACGCGTATATGGGATAAACGCGTATATGGGATAAACGCGTATATGGGATAAACGCGTGTATGGGATAAACGCGTGTATGGGATAAACGCATGTATGGGATAAACGCATGTATGGGATAAACGCATGTATGGGATAAACGCATGTATGGGATAAACGCATGTATGGGATAAACGCATGTATGGGATAAACGCATGTATGGGATAAACGCATGTATGGGATAAACGCATGTATGGGATAAACGCATGTATGGGATAAACGCATGTATGGGATAAACGCATGTATGGGATAAACGCATATATGGGATAAACGCATATATGGGATAAACGCATATATTGGATAAACGCATATATGGGATAAACGCAAACATGGGATAAACGCATATATGGGATAAACGTAAAAAACGGGATACATGCAAATACAGGATGAATGCAAGTACGGGAGAAGAGAAATTTGGGACAACTTGACTAAAATAAGGAATTGGTTGGTAGGATGGGTTCATTAGTAATGGCAAGAACGCCAATAAACGCGAATATGGGAAAAACGCAAATATGGGAAAGACGCAAATATGGGAAAGACGCAAATATGGGAAAGACGCAAATACAGGAAAAACACAAATATGGCATAAACGCAAATACGGCATAAACGCAAATATGGGAGAAGAGAAATTTGGGACACAACTTGACTAAAAGAAGGAATCGGTTGGTAGGATGCGTTCATGAGTAATCGGAAAATCGCGAATATGGGAAAAACGCATATATGGGAAAAACACATATATGGGAAAAACGCATATATGGGAAAAACAAATATATGGGAAAAACAAATATATGGGAAAAACGCATATACGCGATAAACGCAAATGTGGGATAAACGCAAATATGGGATAAATGCGAATTTGGATAAATGCAAATATGGGGAAGAGAAATTTAGGACGCAACTTGGCTAAAGGAAGGAATCGGTTGGTAGGATGTGTTCACGAGTAATAGGAAAAACGCATATATCGGATAAATGCATATATGGGAAAAAGGCAAATAGGCGGAACAACGCCGATACGCGGAACAACGCCGATACGCGGAACAACGCCGATACGCGAAACAACGCCGATACGCGAAACAACGCCGATACGCGAAACAACGCCGATACGCGAAACAACGCCGATACGCGAAACAACGCCGATACGCGAAACAACGCCGATACGCGAAACAACGCCGATACGCGAAACAACGCCGATACGCGGAACAACGCCGATACGCGGAACAACGCCGATACGCGGAACAACGCCGATACGCGGAACAACGCAAACACGGGAAAAACGCAAATACGGGAAAAACGCAAATACGGGAAAAACGCAAATACGGGAAAAACGCAAATACGGGAAAAACGCAAATACGGGAAAAACGCAAATACGGGAAAAACGCAAATACGGGAAAAACGCAAATACGGGAAAAACGCAAATACGGGAAAAACGCAAATACGGGAAAAACGCAAATACGGGAAAAACGCAAATACGGGAAAAACGCAAATACGGGAAAATCGCAAATACGGGAAAATCGCAAATACGGGAAGAACGCAAATACGGGAAAACGCAAATACGGGAAAACGCAAATACGGGAAAATCGCAAATACGGGAAAATCGCAAATACGGGAAAACGCAAATACGGGAAAACGCAAATACGGGAAAACGCAAATACGGGAAAACGCAAATACGGGAAAACGCAAATACGGGAAAACGCAAATACGGGAAAACGCAAATACGGGAAAACGCAAATACGGGAAAACGCAAATACGGGAAAACGCAAATACGGGAAAACGCAAATACGGGAAATCGCAAATATGGGAAATCGCAAATATGGGAAATCGCAAATATGGGAAATCGCAAATATGGGAAAAACGCAAATATTGGAAAAACGCAAATATGGGAAAAACACAAATACGAGATACACACAAATACGGGATAAATGCAAATATGGGAGAAGAGAAATTTGGGACACAACTTGACTAAAAGAAAGAATCGCTTGGTAGGATGGGTTCATGAGTAATGGGAATAACGCCAATAAACGCAAATGTGGGGAAAACGCAAATGTGGGAAAAACGCAAATGTGGGAAAAACGCAAATGTGGGAAAAACGCAAATGTGGGAAAAACGCAAATGTGGGAAAAACGCAAACGTGGGAAAAACGCAAACGTGGGAAAAACGCAAACGTGGGAAAAACGCAAACGTGGGAAAAACGCAAACGTGGGAAAAACGCAAACGTGGGAAAAACGCAAACGTGGGAAAAACGCAAACGTGGGAAAAACGCAAACGTGGGAAAACCGCAAACGTGGGAAAACCGCAAACGTGGGAAAACCGCAAACGTGGGAAAACCGCAAACGTGGGAAAACCGCAAACGTGGGAAAACCGCAAACGTGGGAAAACCGCAAACGTGGGAAAACCGCAAACGTGGGAAAACCGCAAACGTGGGAAAACCGCAAACGTGGGAAAACCGCAAACGTGGGAAAACCGCAAACGTGGGAAAACCGCAAACGTGGGAAAACCGCAAACGTGGGAAAACCGCAAACGTGGGAAAACCGCAAACGTGGGAAAACCGCAAACATGGGAAAACCGCAAACATGGGAAAACCGCAAACATGGGAAAACCGCAAACATGGGAAAACCGCAAACATGGGAAAACCGCAAACATGGGAAAACCGCAAACATGGGAAAACCGCAAACATGGGAAAACCGCAAACATGGGAAAACCGCAAACATGGGAAAACCGCAAACATGGGAAAACCGCAAACATGGGAAAACCGCAAACATGGGAAAACCGCAAACATGGGAAAACCGCAAACATGGGAAAACCGCAAACATGGGAAAACCGCAAACATGGGAAAACCGCAAACATGGGAAAACCGCAAACATGGGAAAACCGCAAACATGGGAAAACCGCAAACATGGGAAAACCGCAAACATGGGAAAACCGCAAACATGGGAAAACCGCAAACATGGGAAAACCGCAAACATGGGAAAACCGCAAACATGGGAAAACCGCAAACATGGGAAAACCGCAAACATGGGAAAACCGCAAATATGGGAAAAACGCAAATACGAGATAAACACAAATACAGGATAAACGCAAATACGGGAAAAATGCAAATATGGGAGAAGAGAAAATTGGGACACAACTTGACTAAAAGAAGGAATCTGTTGGTTAGATTTCTTCATGAGTAATGAGAAAAACGCAAATATGGGAAAAACGCAAATATGGGAAAAACGCAAATATGGGAAAAACGCAAATATGGGAAAAACGCAAATATGGGAAAAACGCAAATATGGGAAAAACGCAAATATGGGAAAAACGCAAATATGGGAAAAACGCAAATATGGGAAAAACGCAAATATGGGAAAAACGCAAATATGGGAAAAACGCAAATATGGGAAAAACGCAAATATGGGAAAAACGCAAATATGGGAAAAACGCAAATATGGGAAAAACGCAAATATGGGAAAAACGCAAATATGGGAAAAACGCAAATACGGGAAAAACGCAAATATGGGAAAAACGCAAATACGGGAAAAACGCAAATACGGGAAAAACGCAAATACGGGATAAACACATATACGGTATAAATGCAAATACGGGTTAAATACAAATACGGGAGAAGAGAAATTTGGGACACTACTTGACTAAAAGAAGGAATCGCTTGGTAGGATGGGTTCATGAGTAATGGGAATAACGCCAATAAACGCAAATGTGGGGAAAACGCAAATGTGGGGAAAACGCAATTGTGGGGAAAACGCAAATGTGGGGAAAACGCAAATGTGGGGAAAACGCAAATGTGGGGAAAACGCAAATGTGGGGAAAACGCAAATGTGGGGAAAACGCAAATGTGGGGAAAACGCAAATGTGGGGAAAACGCAAATGTGGGGAAAACGCAAATGTGGGAAAACGCAAATGTGGGGAAAACGCAAATGTGGGGAAAACGCAAATGTGGGGAAAACGCAAATGTGGGGAAAACGCAAATGTGGGGAAAACGCAAATGTGGGAAAGACGCAAATATGGGAAAGACGCAAATATGGGAAAGACGCAAATATGGGAAAGACGCAAATATGGGAAAGACGCAAATATGGGAAAGACGCAAATATGGGAAAGACGCAAATATGGGAAAGACGCAAATATGGGAAAGACGCAAATATGGGAAAGACGCAAATATGGGAAAGACGCAGATATGGGAAAGACGCAAATATGGGAAAGACGCAAATATGGGAAAGACGCAAATATGGGAAAGACGCAAATATGGGAAAGACGCAAATATGGGAAAGACGCAAATATGGGAAAGACGCAAATATGGGAAAGACGCAAATATGGGAAAGACGCAAATACAGGAAAAACACAAATATGTCATAAACGCAAATACGGCATAAACGCAAATACGGCTTAAACGCAAATACGGCATAAACGCAAATATGGGAGAAGA
This sequence comes from Schistocerca piceifrons, assembly GCF_021461385.2. NCBI lineage: Eukaryota > Metazoa > Arthropoda > Insecta > Orthoptera > Acrididae > Schistocerca > Schistocerca piceifrons. The sequence goes on along the minus strand of NC_060146.1, from coordinate 155,952,666 downwards.
GAAATTTGGGACACAACTTGACTAAAAGAAGGAATCGGTTGGTAGGATGCGTTCATGAGTAATCGGAAAATCGCGAATATGGGAAAAACGGATATATGGGAAAAACACATATATGGGAAAAACAAATATATGGGAAAAACACATATATGGGAAAAACAAATATATGGGAAAAACAAATATATGGGAAAAACAAATATATGGGAAAAACAAATATATGGGAAAAACAAATATATGGGAAAAACAAATATATGGGAAAAACGCATATACGCGATAAACGCAAATGTGGGATAAACGCAAATATGGGATAGATGCGAATTTGGATAAATGCAAATATGGGGAAGAGAAATTTAGGACGCAACTTGGCTAAAGGAAGGAATCGGTTGGTAGGATGTGTTCACGAGTAATAGGAAAAACGCATATATCGGATAAATGCATATATGGGAAAAACGCATATATCGGATAAACGCATATATGGGAAAAAGGCAAATAGGCGGAACAACGCCGATACGCGGAACAACGCCGATACGCGGAACAACGCAAACACGGGAAGAACGCAAACACGGGAAGAACGCAAATACGGGAAAAACGCAAACACGGGAAAAACGCAAACACGGGAAAAACGCAAATACGGGAAAAACGCAAACACGGGAAAAACGCAAATACGGGATAAATGCAAATACGGGATAAATGCAAATACGGGAGAAGAGAAATTTGGGACACAACTTGACTAAAAGAAGGAATCGCTTGGTAGGATGGGTTCATGAGTAATGGGAATAACGCCAATAAACGCAAATGTGGGAAAAACGCAAATGTGGCGAAAAACGCAAATGTGGCGAAAAACGCAAATGTGGCGAAAAACGCAAATGTGGCGAAAAACGCAAATGTGGCGAAAAACGCAAATGTGGCGAAAAACGCAAATGTGGCGAAAAACGCAAATGTGGCGAAAAACGCAAATGTGGCGAAAAACGCAAATGTGGCGAAAAACGCAAATGTGGCGAAAAACGCAAATGTGGCGAAAAACGCAAATGTGGCGAAAAACGCAAATGTGGCGAAAAACGCAAATGTGGCGAAAAACGCAAATGTGGCGAAAAACGCAAATGTGGCGAAAAACGCAAATGTGGCGAAAAACGCAAATGTGGCGAAAAACGCAAATGTGGCGAAAAACGCAAATGTGGCGAAAAACGCAAATGTGGCGAAAAACGCAAATGTGGCGAAAAACGCAAATGTGGCGAAAAACGCAAATGTGGCGAAAAACGCAAATGTGGCGAAAAACGCAAATGTGGCGAAAAACGCAAATCTACATCTACATCTACATCTACGTCCATACTCCGCAAGCCACCTGACGGTGTGTGGCGGAGGGTACCTTCAGTACCTCTATCGGTTCTCCCTTCTATTCCAGTCTCGTATTGTTCGTGGAAAGAAGGACTGTCGGTATGCCACTGTGTGGGCTCTAATCTCTCTGGTTTTATCCTCATGGTCTCTTCGCGAGATATACGTAGGAGGGAGCAATATACTGCTTGACTCTTCGGTGAAGGTATGTTCTCGAAACTTCAATAAAAGCCCGTACCGAGCTACTGAGCGTCTCTCCTGCAGAGTCTTCCACTGGAGTTTATCTATCATCTCCGTAACGCTTTCGCGATTACTAAATGATCCTGTAACGAAGCGCGCTGCTCTCCGTTGGATCTTCTCTATCTCTTCTATCAACCCTATCTGGTACGGATCCCACACTGCTGAGCAGTATTCAAGCAGTGGGCGAACAAGCGTACTGTAACCTACTTCCTTTGTTTTCGGATTGCATTTCCTTAGGATTCTTCCAATGAATCTCAGTCTGGCATCTGCTTTACCGACGATCAACAATATATGATCATTCCATTTTAAATCACTCCTAATGCGTACTCCCAGATAATTTATGGTATTAACTGCTTCCAGTTGCTGACCTGCTATTTTGTAGCTAAATGATAAAGGATCTATCTTTCTGTATATTCGCAGCACATTACACTTGTCTACATTGAGATTCAATTGCCATTCCCTGCACCATGCGTCAATTCGCTGCAGATCCTCCTGCATTACAATACAATTTTCCATTGTTACAACCTCTCGGTACACCACAGCATCATCTGCAAAAAGCCTCAGTGAACTTCCGATGTCATCCACCAGGTCATTTATGTATATTGTGAATAGCAACGGTCCTATGACACTCCCCTGCGGCACACCTGAAATCACTCTTACTTCGGAAGACTTCTCTCCATTGAGAATAACATGCTGCGTCCTGTTATCTAGGAACTCCTCAATCCAATCACACAATTGGTCTGATAGTCCATATGCTCTTACTTTGTTCATTAAACGACTGTGGGGAACTGTATCGAACGCCTTGCGGAAGTCAAGAAACACGGCATCTACCTGTGAACCAGTGTCTATGGCCCTCTGAGTCTCGTGGACGAATAGCGCGAGCTGGGTTTCACATGACCGTCTTTTTCGAAACCCATGCTGATTCCTACAGAGTAGATTTCTAGTCTCCAGAAAAGTCATTATACTCGAACACAATACGTGTTCCAAAATTCTGCAACTGATCGACGTTAGAGATATAGGTCTATAGTTCTGCACATCTGTCCGACGTCCCTTCTTGAAAACGGGGATGACCTGCGCCCTTTTCCAATCCTTTGGAACGCTACGCTCTTCTAGAGACCTACGGTACACCGCTGCAAGAAGGGGGGCAAGTTCCTTCGCGTACTCTGTGTAAAACTGAACTGGTATCCCATCAGGTCCAGAGGCCTTTCCTCTTTTGAGCGATTTTAATTGTTTCTCTATCCCTCTGTCGTCTATTTCGATATCTACCATTTTGTCATCTGTGCGACAATCTAGAGAAGGAACTACAGTGCAATCTTCCTCTGTGAAACAACTTTGGAAAAAGACATTTAGTATTTCGGCCTTTAGTCTTCATCCTCTGTTTCAGTACCATTTTGGTCACAGAGTGTCTGGACATTTTGTTTTGATCCACCTACCGCTTTGACATAAGACCAAAATTTCTTAGGATTTTCTGCCAAGTCAGTACATAGAACTTTACTTTCGAATTCATTGAACGCCTCTCGCATAGCCCTCCTCACACTACATTTCGCTTCGCGTAATTTTTGTTTGTCTGCAAGGCTTTGGCTATGTTTATGTTTGCTGTGAAGTTCCCTTTGCTTCCGCAGCAGTTTTCTAACTCGGTTGTTGTACCACGGTGGCTCTTTCCCATCTCTTACGATCTTGCTTGGCACATACTCATCTAACGCATAATGTACGACGGTTTTGAACTTCGTCCACTGATCCTCAACACTATCTGTACTTGAGACAAAACTTTTGTGTTGAGCCAACAGGTACTCTGAAATCTGCTTTTTGTCACTTTTTCTAAACAGAAAAATCTTCCTACCCTTTTTAATATTCCTATTTACGGCTGAAATCATCGATGCCGTAACCGCTTTATGATCGCTGATTCCCTGTTCTGCGTTAACTTTTTCAAATAGTTCGGGTCTGTTTGTCACCAGAAGGTCTAATATGTTATCCCCACGAGTCGGTTCTCTGTTTAACTGCTCAAGGTAGTTTTCAGATAAAGCACTTAAAAAAATTTCACAGGATTCTTTGTCCCTGCCACCCGTTATGAACGTTTGAGTCTCCCAGTCTATATCTGGCAAATTAAAATCTCCACCCAGAACTATAACATGGTGGGGAAATCTACTCGAAATATTTTCCAAATTATCCTTCAGGTGCTCAGCCACAACAGCTGTTGAGCCAGGGGGCCTATAGAGACATCCAATTACCATGTCTGAGCCTGCTTTAACCGTGACCTTCACCCAAATCATTTCACATTTCGGATCTCCGTCAATTTCCTTCGATACTATTGCACTTCTTATCGCTATAAACACGCCTCCCCCTTCACTGTTCAGCCTGTCTCTACGGTATACATTCCAATCTGAGTTTAGGATTTCATTACTGTTTACGTCTGGTTTCAGCCAACTTTCTGTCCCTAGTACTATATGGGCATTGTGACCGTTTATTAATGAGAGCAGTTCTGGGACCTTTCTATAGACGCTCCTGCAGTTTACTATTAGCACATTAATTTTGTTATTCCCTGTTGCATTTTGCCTACTCCTACCTTGCCGCGTCTCAGGAGGCGTCTTGTCTGGCCTAGGGAGGGGATTCTCTAACCTAAAAAACCCCCATGTGCACTCCACACGTACTCCGCTACCCTTGTAGCCGCTTCCGGCGTGTAGTGCACGCCTGACCTATTCAGGGGGACCCTACATTTCTCCACCCGATAGCGGAGGTCGAGAAATTTGCACCCCAGATCTCCGCAGAATCGTCTGAGCCTCTGGTTTAAGCCTTCCACTCGGCTCCAAACCAGAGGACCGCGATCGGTTCTGGGAACGATACTACAAATTGTTAGCTCTGATTCCACCCCGCGAGCGAGGCTTTCCGCCTTCACCAATTCCGCCAACCGCCTGTACGAACTGAGGATGACCTCTGAACCCAGACGGCAGGAGTCATTGGTGCCGACATGAGCAACAATTTGCAGTCGGGTGCACCCAGTGCTCTCTATCGCCGCCGGTAGGGCCTCCTCCACATCTCGGATGAGGCCCCCCGGCAAGCAGACAGAGTGAACACTGGCCTTCTTCCCCGACCTTCCCGCTATTTCCCTAAGGGGCTCCATCACCCACCTAACGTTGGAGCTCCCAATAACTAATAAACCCCTCCCCCCCTGTGCCTGCTCGGACCTTGCTGAAGGAGCAGCCACATGTCCACTCACAGGCAGAGCGGGCGATGCCACACGGCCAGCCTCCACATTGACCCTCCGCCTCGTGCGCCGCGAACGCCGCTGAACCCGCCACTCCCCTTGGGGAGAGGGTGGCCCAACTGCGCCCGGTACCGGCGAAGATGTCTCGACAGCAGGGACAGTGTGTGAAGCATGTAACACCTGAGGTGTACCCTGCGACGCACCAGACTCCCCACTGCCGCTACACTCCGAGGCAGCAGCCTGAAGACGGCTGACCGCGGCCATCAACGTGCTCAGCTGTTCGCGAACAGTGGCCAGCTCCTCCTGCGTCCGTACACAGCAGTCACACATCCTATCCATCCTAAGGAATCAATTTACTGAAGAGAGTTGTTCAACCTTTAACTAGACTGCTAATTCACTAAAGGCGGCTGTTTATTCACTAAACTGGGGTTGCTAGCCACTTCTTGTAGAAAACAATGAAAATTGCACTACCTGTCTCTGTCTCTGTGCTGTATTGAAAACAAACACTAGCACTACTGGCACTATGGCTGACTAAAGGGACTCTCTGACTGTATTCAAAACAAACACGAAATCTATGGAACACTATTAATAGCACCAGACAATTAAATGTGGCGAAAAACGCAAATGTGGGAAAAGACGCAAATGTGGGAAAAGACGCAAATGTGGGAAAAGACGCAAATGTGGGAAAAGACGCAAATGTGGGAAAAGACGCAAATGTGGGAAAAGACGCAAATGTGGGAAAAGACGCAAATGTGGGAAAAGACGCAAATGTGGGAAAAGACGCAAATGTGGGAAAAGACGCAAATGTGGGAAAAGACGCAAATGTGGGAAAAGACGCAAATGTGGGAAAAGACGCAAATGTGGGAAAAGACGCAAATGTGGGAAAAGACGCAAATGTGGGAAAAGACGCAAATGTGGGAAAAGACGCAAATGTGGGAAAAGACGCAAATGTGGGAAAAGACGCAAATGTGGGAAAAGACGCAAATGTGGGAAAAGACGCAAATGTGGGAAAAGACGCAAATGTGGGAAAAGACGCAAATGTGGGAAAAGACGCAAATGTGGGAAAAGACGCAAATGTGGGAAAAGACGCAAATGTGGGAAAGACGCAAATGTGGGAAAGACGCAAATGTGGGAAAGACGCAAATGTGGGAAAGACGCAAATGTGGGAAAGACGCAAATGTGGGAAAGACGCAAATGTGGGAAAGACGCAAATGTGGGAAAGACGCAAATGTGGGAAAGACGCAAATGTGGGAAAGACGCAAATGTGGGAAAGACGCAAATGTGGGAAAGACGCAAATGTGGGAAAGACGCAAATGTGGGAAAGACGCAAATGTGGGAAAGACGCAAATGTGGGAAAGACGCAAATGTGGGAAAGACGCAAATGTGGGAAAGACGCAAATGTGGGAAAGACGCAAATGTGGGAAAGACGCAAATGTGGGAAAGACGCAAATGTGGGAAAGACGCAAATGTGGGAAAGACGCAAATGTGGGAAAGACGCAAATGTGGGAAAGACGCAAATGTGGGAAAGACGCAAATGTGGGAAAGACGCAAATGTGGGAAAGACGCAAATGTGGGAAAAACGCAAATGTGGGAAAAACGCAAATGTGGGAAAAACGCAAATACGGGAAAAACGCAAATACGGGAAAAACGCAAATACGGGAAAAACGCAAATACGGGAAAAACGCAAATACGGGATAAACGCAAATACGGGATAAACGCAAATACGGGATAAACGCAAATACGGGATAAACGCAAATACGGGATAAACGCAAATACGGGATAAACGCAAATACGGGATAAACGCAAATACGGGATAAACGCAAATACGGGAGAAGAGAAATTTGGGACACAACTTGACTAAAAGATGGAATCGGTTGGTAAGATTTCTTCATGAGTAATAGGAAAAACGCAAATATGGGAAAAACGCAAATATGGGAAAAACGCAAATACGGGAAAAACGCAAATACGGGAAAAACGCAAATACGGGAAAAACGCAAATACGGGAAAACGCAAATACGGGAAAAACGCAAATACGGGAAAAACGCAAATACGGGGAAAACGCAAATATGGGGAAAACGCAAATATGGGGAAAACGCAAATATGGGGAAAACGCAAATATGGGGAAAACGCAAATATGGGGAAAACGCAAATATGGGGAAAACGCAAATATGGGGAAAACGCAAATATGGGGAAAACGCAAATATGGTAAAACGCAAATATGGGGAAAACGCAAATATGGGGAAAACGCAAATATGGGGAAAACGCAAATATGGGGAAAACGCAAATATGGGGAAAACGCAAATATGGGGAAAACGCAAATATGGGGAAAACGCAAATATGGGGAAAACGCAAATATGGGGAAAACGCAAATATGGGGAAAACGCAAATATGGGGAAAATGAAGGTATAGGGAAAATACAAATTTGGGGAAAACGCAAATGTGGGACAAACGAAAATATGTGAAAAACCTAAACATGGGTAAAACGGAAACACGGGAGAAGATAAATTTGGGGTACAACTTGACTAAAAGGAGGGATCGGTTGGTAAGATGGGTTCATGAGTAATGGGGAAAACGCAAATGTGGGAAAAACGCAATTATGGGAAAAACGCAAATGTGGGAAAAACGCAATTATGGGAAAAACGCAAATACGGGAAAAACGCATATACGGGAAAAACGCATATACGGGAAAAACGCATATACGGGAAAAACGCATATACGGGAAAAACGCATATACGGGAAAAACGCATATACGGGAAAAACGCATATACGGGAAAAACGCATATACGGGAAAAACGCATATACGGGAAAAACGCATATATCGGTAAAACGCATATATCGGTAAAACGCATATACGGGAAAAACGCTAATACGGGAAAAACGCTAATACGGGAAAAACGCTAATACGGGAAAAACGCAAATATGGGAAAAACGCAAATACAGGAAAAACACAAATATGGCATAAACGCAAATATGGGAGAAGAGAAATTTGGGACACAACTTGACTAAAAGAAGGAATCACTTGGTAGGATGGGTTAATAAGTAATGGGAATAACGCCAATAAACGCAAATATGGGAAAAACGCAAATGTGGGGAAAACGCAAATGTGGGGAAAAACGCAAATGTGGAGAAAAACGCAAATGTGGGGAAAAACGCGTATATGGGTAAAAGCGCGAATATGGGATAAACGCGAATATGGGATAAACGCATATACGGGATAAACGAATATACGCGATAAACGCATATACGCGATAAACGCATATACGCGATAAACGCATATACGCGATAAACGCATATACGCGATAAACGCATATACGCGATAAACGCATATACGCGAAAAACGCATATACGCGAAAAACGCATATACGGGAAAAACGCATATACGGGAAAAACGCATATACGGGAAAAACGCTTATATCGGTAAAACGCATATATCGGTAAAACGCATATATCGGTAAAACGCATATATCGGTAAAACGCATATATCGGTAAAACGCATATATCGGTAAAACGCATATATCGGTAAAACGCATACATGGGAATAACGCATATACGGGAAAAACGCTAATGTGGGAAAAACGCAAATATGGGAAAAACGCAAATACAGGAAAAACACAAATATGGCATAAACGCAAATACGGCATAAACGCAAATAAGGCATAAACGCAAATAAGGCATAAACGCAAATAAGGCATAAACGCAAATAAGGCATAAACGCAAATACGGCATAAACGCAAATACGGCATAAACGCAAATACGGCATAAACGCAAATACGGCATAAACGCAAATACGGCATAAACGCAAATACGGCATAAACGCAAATACGGCATAAACGCAAATACGGCATAAACGCAAATACGGCATAAACGCAAATACGGCATAAACGCAAATACGGCATAAACGCAAATACGGCATAAACACAAATATGGGAGAAGAGAAATATGGGACACAACTTGACTAAAAGAAGGAATCGGTTGGTAGGATGCGTTCATGAGTAATCGGAAAATCGCGAATATGGGAAAAACGCATATATGGGAAAAACGCATATATGGGAAAAACGCATATATGGGAAAAACGCATATATGGGAAAAACAAATATATGGGAAAAACGCATATACGCGATAAACGCAAATGTTGGATAAACGCAAATACGGGATAAACGCAAATATGGGATAAATGCGAATTTGGATAAATGCAAATATGGGGGAAGAGAAATTTGGGACGCAACTTGGCTAAAGGAAGGAATCGGTTGGTAGGATGTGTTCACGAGTAATAGGAAAAACGCATATATCGGATAAATGCATATATGGGAAAAACGCATATATCGGATAAACGCATATATGGGAAAAAGGCAAATAGGCGGAACAACGCCGATACGCGGAACAACGCCGATACGCGGAACAACGCCGATACGCGGAACAACGCCGATACGCGGAACAACGCCGATACGCGGAACAACGCCGATACGCGGAACAACGCAAATACGGGAAAAACGCAAATACGGGGAAAAAGAAAATACGGGGAAAAAGAAAATACGGGGAAAAAGAAAATACGGGGAAAAAGAAAATACGGGGAAAAAGAAAATACGGGGAAAAAGAAAATACGGGGAAAAAGAAAATACGGGGAAAAAGAAAATACGGGGAAAAAGAAAATACGGGGAAAAAGAAAATACGGGGAAAAAGAAAATACGGGGAAAAAGAAAATACGGGGAAAAAGAAAATACGGGGAAAAAGAAAATTCGGGGAAAAAGAAAATTCGGGGAAAAAGAAAATTCGGGGAAAAAGAAAATTCGGGGAAAAAGAAAATTCGGGGAAAAAGAAAATATGTGAAAAACGCAGATATTGGAAAAAAGCAAATATATGAAAAAAGCAGATACGGGAAAAACGCAAATACGCAATAAACCCAGATACGGGATAAACGCAAATACGGGTTAAATGCATATATGGGAGAAGATAAATTTGGGACACAACTTCACTAAAAGAAGGAATCGGTTGGTAGGATGGGTTCATGAGTAATGTGAAAGACGCATATACGGGAAAAACGCATATACGGGATAAACGCAAACACGGGATAAACGCAAATACGGGATAAACGCAAATACGGGATAAACGCAAATACGGGATAAACGCAAATACGGGATGAAGGCAAATAGAGGTGAAGAAAAATTTGGGAAACACCTTGACTAAAAGAAGGAATTGGTTGGTAGGATGGGTTCAAGAGTAATGGGAAAAACGCAAATATATAAAAAGCGCAAATGAGGGCAAAACGCAAATACGTGAAGAAGGCAAATACGTGAAGAAGGCAAATACGTGAAGAAGGCAAATACGGGAAGAAGGCAAATACGGGAAGAAGGCAAATACGGGAAGAAGGCAAATACGGGAAGAAGGCAAATACGGGAAGAAGGCAAATACGGGAAGAAGGCAAATACGGGAAGAAGGCAAATACGGGAAGAAGGCAAATACGGGAAGAAGGCAAATACGGGAAGAAGGCAAATACGGGAAGAAGGCAAATACGGGAAGAAGGCAAATACGGGAAGAAGGCAAATACGGGAAGAAGGCAAATACGGGAAGAAGGCAAATACGGGAAGAAGGCAAATACGGGAAGAAGGCAAATACGGGAAGAAGGCAAATACGGGAAGAAGGCAAATACGGGAAGAAGGCAAATACGGGAAGAAGGCAAATACGGGAAGAAGGCAAATACGGGAAGAAGGCAAATACGGGAAGAAGGCAAATACGGGAAGAAGGCAAATACGGGAAGAAGGCAAATACGGGAAGAAGGCAAATACGGGAAGAAGGCAAATACGGGAAGAAGGCAAATACGGGAAGAAGGCAAATACGGGAAGAAGGCAAATACGGGAAGAAGGCAAATACGGGAAGAAGGCAAATACGGGAAGAACGCAAATACGGGAAGAACGCAAATACATGATAAACGCAATTACTGGATAAACGCAAATACTGGATAAACGCAAATACGGGATAAACGCAAATACTGGATAAACGCAAATACTGTGTAAGTAGGCTGTTTATGTTTTCTTTATGTAAGTAGGCTGTTTAGCTTTTTTATTGGTAACGCCACCTCTGTATGAAAATCACTGGCTGTGCTGTGTGCAGTCCGTGGCAGCTTTGCATTGTTGTAATACTCGCCATTGTAGTGTTGGGCAGCGGCAGCTGGCTGTGAACAGCGCGTAACGTTGCGCAGTTGGAGGTGAGCCGCCAGCAGTGGTGGATGTGGGGAGAGAGATGGCTGAGATTTGTAAATTGTCATGAACTGCTATATTTATATATGATGATATCAAGGTAAATACATTGTTTGTTCTCTACTAATATCTTTCATTTGCTAACTATCCCTATCAGTAGTTAGTGCCTTCCATAGTTTGAATCTTTTGTTTAGCTGGCAGTAGTGGCGCTCGCTGTATTGCAGTAGCTTGAGCAGCGAAGATTTTTGTGAGGTAAGTGATTTGTGAAAGGTATAGTTCAATGTTAGTCAGGGCCATTCTTTTGTAGGGAATTGTGAAAGTCAGATTGCGTTGCGCTAACAAAATATTGTGTGTCAGTTTAAGCACAGTCATGTATAAATTGTTCAAAGGGGACGTTTCATATGTCGACCCTTAGCCGAGGATACCTCACTGGAATCTTCTGATTTTTCTTGTAGTTTGTGTAATTAGTGTAGATTTTGTTTATTGCTAGCGTGTAATTATAGAGAGAATTTCCTTTGTAGTTGCAGTCTTTCATTGTTGTACAGTAAAACAGTTGTGGCATGCATATAGATTTGCACCAAGTATTTCGCAGCTACGCTTGCAATTAACTAGATATTATTTTCAGTGCTATGTTAATGTGTTCTCCTATTTTTGCGCTTCAAATTGTGCTTTTCTGTGTTATCGTGTGAAATATTGTGACAATTATGGCGTGTGAAAAACGTAACACTAGGCTCCAAAGTAAATTGAGAAATGATAGTGACGACGAGCGTAGCTTGCCAGCACCACTGGGTAATGAATTAACTAATGTTCAAAGTAGTAATTTGGTAATTGCGCATAGGGAAATGGAGCGGGCGGCAAACAATGGTGTGGACAGTGAAACAATTAGTGAAGAGGGAAGCATTATCGATCGATCGGTCGGCAACAGCTCGCCTCAGAAATCCGAAATGACAGGACACAATTTTGCAAATACTGTAGATTCAGGTTTTGCGTCCTCACCGTTTTGTCAAATGAGTCAAGACACATTTTCCGCTTGTCAAAATGTGAATGTTGCCGGTGTAAATTCACTGCCGAAAAGCACTGACGAACATGTTTCAGACACCAGTGCATTGTTATTACAATTAATGCAAGAAATGGAACAAAATCTTCAAAAGTTAGACACCACGCTTGACCAAACACGTGAAGATTTAACTACTGAGTTACATAAAATCGAATCGAAATGTCAAAAAGTCTGTAATGACGTAAAAACACAAATTTGTGAGCATTTCCAACCTATTTTTTCGCGTCATGAAAATGCATTACAGAATCACGAAGCAGCCATAAAAGAACTGCAAACTATTGTTCATGAAAATCACGACACCCTGCAAGCTAAAATTGACTCAGTTGCATCTACCGATTCGGTTACGCAACTTGCAAAAACTCAGGAAAACTTAAAGGACACAGTAGATTCGATTTCAACACAAATGGACACTCTGAAACTTGGTTCAGAAAAACACACTGAGGAAATGTGTTCACTATCGGAGAAAGTAGCCGAACTTTCGGATCAGGTCACTAACTTATCTACAAAGGTAGATGATGATCTGAATAACACAACACCTGTAGCCTTCACTGACACTGAAGAGTATGTAGAAATTAGAAAATTCAAACAAAATCAAAATCAAATCAATACACAGTACAAAAGAGAAATCCGGGAAGTGCAAGATCAGTTGGCACAAGTAGTACAAGAATTACGTATTTCAGAGGATACTCGCGCCCCAATACGGGAAGAGGGACACAGAAATACGGAACAGCCACAAAATAGTAACACAGGGCATTTCGGAAGTTATGAAAGAAATTGGCAATGTGCACCGAATTTTGAGATGGAACGGCCGACACGACCTAACAATGACCGATATGCGACTCGCCGACATGATGATTTTGACTATAAGCTGTTAATTACTACATGTAAATTCAAAACATTTAAGAATTCTGGCAACGACATTCATCCACAAGCATGGCTCCATCAATTCTCGCATTGTTATCCTCCGAACTGGTCATTAGAGCACAGATTAGAATTTATGTGTGGCTACTTAGAGAATGAACCAGCTGTAAGAATGCGATCGGTCATTCACGATTGTCACAGTGAAGGAGAATTTTATCATGCCTTCCTCTCAGCATATTGGTCTCAAGCCACACAAGACCACGTAAAACATGGCATCATAATGATGAAACATTTCGAACAATCTGAATTCTCCAGTCTTGTGAAATATTTTGAAGACATGTTGCACAAGAATCAATATCTTTCAAACCCATACAGCCCCTCAGAACTCATCCGCATTTGCTTACTCAAATTGCCTGAACATTTACGACATATTATTTTAGCAGGACGTTGCAAAGATGACATTGAAGCATTTCAGGGTCTGTTACAAGAATTGGAAATTGACACTGACAATCGGGGAACGCGGAAACAGGAGCACAACAATTACAGGTCACATCTGTCACAATTCCACGATGAAAGAAGTAATAACTGGACACGACAAGGCTATTCTCACAACACATATCGTGACCAAAACAGACACCACCCGTATGACAACCGTTGGCAGAGTAGTAATAACTACAGGGAAAGATCACCTCTCCGTGGTAATGACTATCACAGAGACAATCAGAGAAACAGACAATATGGGAACCAAAACAATCATTATCAAGGGAGACAGAATAACTTTAGACGCAACGGTCCAGCGCGCAGTTACGATTCAGGGAGAAATTCTCCACCACTTAACCGACAAGAAAGAAACTACAGGAACTATCGACATGACGACAGACGATGTGATCGTAACGACAGACCTGAATTGCATCAGAACTGGCGGGATTTAAACAGGGCAGGGCCCTCTCGTCACGGTGAATTTGTAGAAGTTAGGTCTCCAAATCCCAATAACGACGCTCGCCAACAAAGAGACAATAGGCAATGACTCACACCGCTGGGAGCCACAAAACGTTCTTATGACACTAACGACGCAGCTGCCGTAGCTAGTAATTACGTAAAAATGGAAGACATTAGGGACATCTTACTCCAAGAACACGACGTAAAACATAACAACATTGAATATCCTGTGATTCACATTACAGTAAATGACGTAAAATTTACGGCAGTACTTGACTCTGGCAGTCCCATTTCAGTAATCAGTGAAACAGCCTTTAGTAAATGCAACAAATCGAACGATTGCCCCACACTTCCGTTACGTAAGATTAAATTACAAGGTGCAATCTCTGGAAAAAGTGTAGATGTACGCCAACAAACCAATTTAGAATTCTTTTGTCAAAGCCACAGCTTCTCTATGAACTTTCTCATTGTTCCATTATTGTCGACGGAAATTATATTGGGAGTAGACTTTTTGAATGAATACAAAGCAATCTTAAACTTTCACGACGCTGAAATAAGTTTAGAGAAGGAAGGTAAGTCAATAGCTTTGAAATTTGAAGATTGGCTCTCAAACCATGACGAAGAAATCAATCGGCTTTACCTTCTGTTAGACAACAGTTCGGAATTTTCTACGGAACTAGACACTAACAATCACTCTGCAAGTACTGACAGGGATGATATCGACGGCGCATTTGACACTAATAAGTTAATTCAGAATAAAATTTAAACAATTGAGAATTGTAATGACACTGATAGGCAGGACCTTTTTGAAATTTTACAAGCACATTCCACAGTTTTTACTCACAAAACAGGAACAATCAAGGGATTTCAATACCAATTTCGTGTTCGTGAGCATACTAAATTTTGTGTTAGACCATACGTAATTCCGGCGCGTTATAGGGACCGTGTTAGAACAGAAATACAATCTCTGCTTGACGAGGGCATTATTGAGCCTGCAGTAAGCTCATACAACAATCCGTTACATGTTGTTGAGAAGAAAAATGGATCGATCAGGCTTGTCTTAGATTCGAGACAAATCAATACGATCATTATTCCTGAAACAGACAGGCCGCAAACGTTGGAAGAACTTCTTCAAAATTTTAATGGTGTAAAAGTGTTGTCTTCCATTGATCTCAGATCCAGCTTTTATCAGATCGAACTTCATCCAGAATGTAGAAAATACACAGCTTTCCTTTGTTTCGGCGTTTGTTATCAGTTTCGGAAACTTCCCTTTGGTTTGAACATTTCTTCAGCAGCATTCATTCGCGGGCTAAATTCCATATTACCTGAGTTCTTAAAACGTCACGTCACCTTATATGTGGACGATATTCTAATAGCAGAAGCTTCATGGGAACTACATAATCGCATCCTCAACAGTTTGTTACGTATTTTTGCAGAATCTGGAATTACAGTTAACTTGGAAAAGTCTGAATTCGGTAGGTCAAAGGTGAGGTTTTTGGGACATATTATTTCTTCTGAAGGCATTCAGCCGGATCCTGAAAAGTTAGAAGCAATCAGAGCCATTCCAGTTCCATCCACAAAAAGACAAGTTCGCAGTTTTATAGGTCTCGTAAATTTTTACCGTCGTTTTCTGAATATGCAAATTCTTGTTACACCAAAACTTTGTTCTCTCACTGGAAAAAACACTATTTGGAACTGGGACGAACAAGCACAGTTGGAATTCAATTCTTTGAAAGAATCGCTACTTAACGCGACAATACTAGCTCATCCAGATCTGTCACAAGATTTCTGCCTTAGCACGGATTCTTCTAAAGTCGGACTTGGTGCCCATTTATTTCAAGAAGCCACAGAAAATGACACTACTGTTCAGAAAACCATTGCTTTTGCTAGCCGAGTGCTAACCAAATCTGAAAAAAATTATTCCGTTACTGAATTAGAAGCTTTAGCTATCGTTTGGGCATTTAACAAATTCCGTTTCTTTCTTTCTGGTAAGCACGTAAAAGTATACAGTGATCATCGTGCATTACAATTTCTTATGTCCTCAAAATTAAATCATGACAGGTTAAAACGTTGGGCATTGTTTCTGCAAGAATTCCGCTTCACAATAGTCTACATTCCCGGCAAGGAGAACATTGTTGCGGACGCACTGTCACGCGCACCGGCTGGGCTTGAGAAAAGTAACACAGAAGGCAACCTCGAGAAAAATTTCAGTATTCTTTACATTCAGAAAGTCGCCTTTGAAAACTTCATCACCACATCTTTAAAGGACATTGCTCATGAACAAGATAAAGATCCGATTTGGAAAGACATCAAGAGCAAATAGCATGGAAAGACACACACACAGATTCGGCATTATTACCTGGTTAGAAACAACATACTCTTCAAACGCTGCACTGTTGATGACAAGCTATGGGTACTTTGCATTCCTGACGATTTTGTTAATAAGCTCATTTGGTACATTCATTTCAGCTACGCACATTTTGGTCCACGAAAATGTTATCATATTCTTCGAACGACTTGTTATTTTAACAATATGGAAAAAAAGAATTCGAAGCGTCTTGTCTATTTGTAAACTTTGTCAAAAGGCGAAACCATCTACTGTCTCACATCGTGCTCCGTTGTTTCCTATTATTCCTTCTAAATTAAAAGAATTTGCTGCTGTTGATCTCTTGGGACCACTTGTCAGAACATCTAATGGATTTTCGTACGTTCTAGTCGCTGTTGAACTTACTTCAAAATTTGTTTCTTTCACACCGTTACGTAAAGCCACTGGACGGTCTGTATCCAACGCCTTTGTTAAAAATTTCTTACGTGAAGTTGGACACGTTAGTAAAGTCATTTCAGATAACGGACCGCAATTCAGATCTGCTGTTTGGTCACGCATGCTTCGCAACCATAAAATCAAACCTGTTTTTATTTCATTGTACTCACCACATTGTAACCCGTCTGAACGGATTATGAAAGAAATCAATAAGCTTTGCAGACTTTGTCACAGAAAGCATCAGCATTGGGACAGATATTTACACTTATTTCAAAATGTGCTGAATGAAATGCCTCATGATTCCACTGCTTTACCACCTACTCTTGTACTGAAGAATGAAGAACCACCGAACAGTATCAGAGAGCTTGTACCTTTCCCGAATACACGTAAACTTCGACACAAAGACATAATTGATTTGGCTCTTAAAAATATAAAATCTGCAGCAGACAAAAGGAGAAAACTACACGGTAAATCAAATGCAAAGAAATTGTATATTGGTCAGAAAGTTCTCATTAAAGCTCATTCATTGTCACATAAGAAGAAACACTTGAGTCACAAATTCTTTCTAGTTTACAATGGACCTTACAGAATCCGACGTATACCACATGATAATTGTGTTGAAGTTGAAACTCTGCGTACTAGGAAGAGTAAAGGTTTACACCACATTTCACATGTAAAACCATTTATTGAGAGATAATCTGCTTTTTAACTTTGTCTTTGCCATAAAACGTTTCACTTCACGTTACTAGTATGCTTAAGAAACTGTTAACATACAACAATGTTTGAAGTTAAATATCCAGTCTAGAACCTAGGGAACATTTTTAAACAGAAATTACGAATGCATTGTTATAGTGAACAGACGTTACAGTGTTATTGTGTGTGTACATTCTTGCTTGTTTGTTGCACGATTACGTAACGACTATAAGGCTCACATACTTAGAACATTTACCAGTACTGCTAATGAGATTTTAATGCAACATTTTGGTTTATTTGAAAATACATTCTGAATTTAAAGTGCTTTCTGTGAGATACCAGATGACGCAGTGTTAGTTTATGTGACAGTTACACGATTTTATCACGACGCTACTAATGAGTGACAATTTACAATGTTGCTTTTGCAGTGTTTCTGTTTTATATCCGCACAGTTTTTCTGAATTCTTCTGGAAAGCAAAACATGTTTTAGTTGTAAGCTACAATGTGAGGGCCTTTTTCTTAGCACAACAATACCTTACAGTATAGTATTTTCTTGATCACAGTAATGTACATAATAATTATGATATCTATACACAAAGCATTTCACTTTCGTTTCTGATGGGGTAAGTACATTGACTTCTGCAAAACTTAGCTTTCGGAGGACGATAATTACGACACTTCCACAGAATTATCTTACAGCAAGACGCACATTTAGGGCTACAGGACACGCATTTGAGTGATTAATTTTGTACGTAAAACATTTATTTTTAAAGATATTTGAAGTACAATGATACAAAGGTTTTCAGTGATACATTTCATTTCATTGCTGTAATCTGTAACACCTGAGGGTATAATTACATTAATCCTCAGGGGGGTACACGCTTACTCTGTGTACCATGTGTTTGGCAAGCACAAGGAGCCCTAGCTAATATGGTATTTGCTTATACAACTTTACACATCGGTACCATATTTCTCTAACACACAAATTACACAGCTATCTGATCATTTGACAGAGAAACAAACATTCTTTTTACTATGTCAGTGACACATGTTTACGCAATTACACAGTTGGATAACTTCACACTTATGAAATTGTATTTTGTCTGTACTTTGTGAAATGCTCATATTTTTTCGGAATCATTGTGATACTATGAGAGCTTTGAATGATGTATTTGGTAAGGGATCATGATTTTTAAAGTACGTTTGAGGCAGCTGACACTTTTGACATGAGCAGAGAATTTTTTAATTATTGGAGGAAGCTACGACGATTTTGAGATTTGACTGAGGTGTTATGAGGTTATTTTTACGACGACGATGTGTATTATGCTGCTGAGGTATGTTTATGATTACTAAGCTGGTGCTATATAAGGAATTTGGTTATGCTATGTATTTATTATGATGAAATATTGAAGTGTCGTCGCAAGGTTGACGTGTCGACGAATATAAATATGTGTAATAAGGTAAGGAGTAATGAATAGTGATTAGGGACTCTGACTTATGGAAAAGGATGTTGGAAACCAAGAATCGTACTTTAGAATTCTGAAATGTGTGTACATGTGTGAATCATGTGTGAATGTATCACAATGCCACTGAAAATTTTTTTGGACACTGTTATATTCATAGGATTTTGTTTCTACACATTTGCAAAGTAAATTCTCGACCTGTGAAATTTTGTATATATGACTGTTACTGTAGCGGAAACTGCTGTCGTAAATATTTCTGTACGAAAGTTAAGTGACCACCTGCACATAATGCGTCGTGGGCACCCAGGTGTGTCAGACGCCTGGAGAACAAGCCATTAGTGTGAGTGCCTCGTCAGAAGCACAGGTAGAAAAAAAAAAGAAAGGGAAGGCCATTGTCTGCGCTACTGACATCTCCTTGTTGAAAGCATACTGTGGAGCTCGTAATTTATGATATTTACAGAAATGCCTAATGAAACGATGAGAAACATTTCACAGCTATTGCCTTGCTAGTTAAGAAAAATGCCATATGGCTTGCTTTATGTATTTATTTACACATTTTGTTTAATATCAAGTTTCTAGCTGCACTGCAGCATTGGTTAAAATAAAATTTTATAGATGTACTAATATAAATATTTTCTGTCTACAGATCGAGTATATAATAATTTTTTTCAAAAAAATGAGGGAGCACAAAGCGACATTTACCTTCACAGGAACTGCATTCATAATTTTCTTTTCAAGTACTTGGTAATTTCTTTTGTAGAATAAATTGTGATGCATCACTCTAATGTTAAGATGTGACATAGGTATTAGACATGGCCATTTTAGTGTAATATTTTTTCTGCTTGCGCTATGTCATGTTTAGGTATAAGTTGCTGCTGTTTGCCAGGCATAGTGTTATTGAATTTGACTTTTGCTAATTTATACTGTAGCTTGCTTTGCAATTTTCCATTTTTTTCATTGCTGTTTATAATAATTGTTTTACGTGCTGCTGCATTGCCTCGTCCCTTAGTTTAGCATCTGAGCTCAGTAGATTTAAGTTAGCTTAAGAGGGGGTAGACTATATGAGAAACTGACTATGGAGAATAGGTAAAGAATGCATTGCGAAGTTATATAAAAAGGGTTTGGGCCCAAATGAGTATTGTACAATCAGAAATAATTATTTTGAAAGAAATATGAACAGAATACAGAAAGCATGCTTGGATAAGATTTTTTTGGTGGAAGCAAAGGTTGAAATAAGACGAAAGATCTATGGAATGAAGTTTTGGGATGGACTGCAGTACCAAATGTTACACTGAAAACGAACCCTGTCCTTTCCTTTTGTGTTATCCCAGTATGTGTTTGTGTACCCTTGTGTATTTGTTTTCTTCCTGTCTCTGTGTAGTTTCATAGAATTTTTTCTTCTTTTAATATTAAGCTACATTCACTATGATGAGGAATACTGTTATCCTCAAATACAATTGGCATTAATAATGTGTTATTTACTTTGTAAAGATGTTTAGACATTATTTACTGTGTTTTGTGTTAATGCTCATGTGTGAAGTTGATGTTTCGAAAGTTATTCTGATCTTTTATGTATTTACTTATGTCATAATTCCTGTAACACTGATGTATATGTTTATTTCTATTCTTTTGTAAAGCCCCTATTACTACAAATGTTATCTGTATTATTATGTTTTTAATGATGTGTTTTGTACCTTTGTTATTGTATTCTTATGTTATAAAATTGTAATTGTCACCAGTTCATGATATTATTAACTTGTAAGTTACATTTCACTGCACACGTTTCTGTTGGTCATAGTATATGGACAATATGTGAGAAGTTGGGACTGTTAGTGTTTGCACGTGTGTTAATAATTCAGCAAGGTACTGGATAACAGCATTGCTTGTTCTAAGGACAATTCCAAAAACTTTGTGAGTGCACAAGTGGTGGTTTATGGACTTGCTATATTCTCCGCAAGACTCTTCGATGGTGA
The DNA here is from genome assembly GCF_021461385.2 of Schistocerca piceifrons. NCBI lineage: Eukaryota > Metazoa > Arthropoda > Insecta > Orthoptera > Acrididae > Schistocerca > Schistocerca piceifrons. Next base: position 155,931,954 of record NC_060146.1, on the reverse strand, counting down.
ATGAGCACCTGCACAATCGCAACAGATGGCTGCTGGACATTCTACAAGGACTACAGTGGGTCTGCACCTCTGGTGGCCCACCAATACCATTATTTCTACAAGGCCTGCAGTGGGTCTGCACCTCTGGTGGCCCACCAATACCGTAATCTCTACCAGGACTACAGTGGGTCTGTTCTGTGGTGACCTACCTACCAATATTCTTCAAAACTTCGAATGACTCTGCTGTGGGTTTGCTCCATTGTGACCCATTACTTGTCTGCATGTCAAGAGTCAGCACTGTCTTTCCATTGGAAGGACAACACTACTTCTTCAAGACTGCATGGAAATCCACTACTTCCGTGTGCATTTTCTTTTACTGCTCAGACTTTGAGAAAAACACTGCTATTCTACTGTTATGTACGATTAGGACTGTCTTTATGGACTGTGAGAAAATTTGAGCTTTTGACCAACGTTGTACCAATAAGTGTGTGCATTTGATATCTTTGTTATTGTAATTATGAAAAATTTTTTCAAATCTGTATTGGGCACTGCCCAAACCAATTTGTAAAATTTTTTGTGGAGAGCATGGGGGCTATGTAAGTAGGCTGTTTATGTTTTCTTTATGTAAGTAGGCTGTTTAGCTTTTTTATTGGTAACGCCACCTCTGTATGAAAATCACTGGCTGTGCTGTGTGCAGTCCGTGGCAGCTTTGCATTGTTGTAATACTCGCCATTGTAGTGTTGGGCAGCGGCAGCTGGCTGTGAACAGCGCGTAACGTTGCGCAGTTGGAGGTGAGCCGCCAGCAGTGGTGGATGTGGGGAGAGAGATGGCTGAGATTTGTAAATTGTCATGAACTGCTATATTTATATATGATGATATCAAGGTAAATACATTGTTTGTTCTCTACTAATATCTTTCATTTGCTAACTATCCCTATCAGTAGTTAGTGCCTTCCATAGTTTGAATCTTTTATTTAGCTGGCAGTAGTGGCGCTCGCTGTATTGCAGTAGCTTGAGCAGCGAAGATTTTTGTGAGGTAAGTGATTTGTGAAAGGTATAGTTCAATGTTAGTCAGGGCCATTCTTTTGTAGGGAATTGTGAAAGTCAGATTGCGTTGCGCTAACATAATATTGTTTGTCAGTTTAAGCACAGTCATGTATAAATTGTTCAAAGGGGACGTTTCAACTGGATAAACGCAAATACTGGATAAACGCAAATACTGGATAAACGCAAATACTGGATAAACGAAAATACTGGATAAACGAAAATACGGGACAAATGCAAATGTGGGAGAAGAGAAATTTGGGACACAACTTGACTAAAAGAAAGAATCGGTTGGTAGGATGGGTTCAAGAGTAATGGGGAACAACGCAAATATGGGGAGAAACGCAAATATGGGGAGAAACGCAAATATGGGGAGAAACGCAAATATGGAGAGAAACGCAAATATGGAGAGAAACGCAAATATGGAGAGAAACGCAAATATGGAGAGAAACGCAAATATGGAGAGAAACGCAAATATGGGGAGAAACGCAAATATGGGGAGAAACGCAAATATGGGGAGAAACGCAAATATGGGGAGAAACGCAAATATGGGGAGAAACGCAAATATGGGGAGAAACGCAAATATGGGGAGAAACGCAAATATGGGGAGAAACGCAAATATGGGGAGAAACGCAAATATGGGGAGAAACGCAAATATGGGGAGAAACGCAAATATGGGGAGAAACGCAAATATGGGGAGAAACGCAAATATGGGGAGAAACGCAAATATGGGGAGAAACGCAAATAGGGGGAGAAACGCAAATAGGGGGAGAAACGCAAATATGGGGAGAAACGCAAATATGGGGAGAAACGCAAATATGGGGAGAAACGCAAATATGGGGAGAAACGCAAATATGGGGAGAAACGCAAATATGGGGAGAAACGCAAATATGGGGAGAAACGCAAATATGGGGAGAAACGCAAATATGGGGAGAAACGCAAATATGGGGAGAAACGCAAATATGGGGAGAAACGCAAATATGGGGAGAAACGCAAATATGGGGAGAAACGCAAATATGGGGAGAAACGCAAATATGGGGAGAAACGCAAATATGGGGAGAAACGCAAATATGGGGAGAAACGCAAATATGGGGAGAAACGCAAATATGGGGAGAAACGCAAATATGGGGAGAAACGCAAATATGGGGAGAAACGCAAATATGGGGAGAAACGCAAATATGGGGAAAAACGCAAATATGGGGAAAAACGCAAATATGGGGAAAAACGCAAATATGGGGAAAAACGCAAATATGGGGAAAAACGCAAATATGGGGAAAAACGCAAATATGGGGAAAAACGCAAATATGGGGAAAAACGCAAATATGGGGAAAAACGCAAATATGGGGAAAAACGCAAATATGGGGAAAAACGCAAATATGGGGAAAAACGCAAATATGGGGAAAAACGCAAATATGGGGAAAAACGCAAATATGGGAAAACCGCAAATATGGGAAAAACGCAAATATGGGAAAAACGCAAATATGGGAAAAACGCAAATATGGGAAAAACGCAAATATGGGAAAAACGCAAATATGTGAAAAACGCAAATATGTGAAAAACGCAAATATGTGAAAAACGCAAATATGGGAAAAACGCAAATATGGGAAATCGCAAATATGGGAAAAACGCAAATATGGGAAAAACGCAAATATGGGAAAAACGCAAATATGGGAAAAACGCAAATATGGGAAAAACGCAAATATGGGAAAAACGCAAATATGGGAAAAACGCAAATATGGGAAAAACGCAAATATGGGAAAAACGCAATTATGGGAAAAACGCAAATATGGGAAAAACGCAAATATGGGAAAAACGCAAATACGGGATAAACGCAAATACGGGATAAAAGACAAATACTTGATTAACGCAAATACGGGAGAATGCAAATACGGGATGAACCCAAATACGGGATAAATGCTAATACGGGGTAAATGAAAATATGGGAGATGAGAAATTTGGGACACAACTTGACTATAAGAAGGAATCGGTTGGTAGGATGGGTTCATGAGTAATGGGAAAAACGCATATATGGGAAAAAGGCAAATACGGGAAAAATGCAAATATGGGGTAAAACAAATACTTCATAAACACAAATACGGGATGAACCCAAATACCGGATAAACGCTAATATGGGATAAATGAAAATATGGGAGAAGAGAAATTTGGGACACAACTTGACTGACAGGAAGAATCGGTTGGTAGGATGGGTTCAAGTGTAATGGGGAAAACGCAATTATGGGGAAAACGCAATTACGGGGAAAACGCAATTACGGGGAAAACGCAATTACGGGGAAAACGCAATTACGGGGAAAACGCAAATATGGGGAAAACGCAAATATGGGGAAAACGCAAATATGGGAAAGATGCAAATACATGATAAACGCAAATACGCGATAAACGCAAATACGTGATAAACGCAAATATGGGGATAAATTCAAATACAGGATAAACCCAAATACATGATAAATGAAAATACGTGATAAACGCAAATACGGGATGAACGCAAATACGGGATGAACGCAAATATGCGATAAAGGCAAATACGGGATGAATGCAAATATGGGAGAAGAGAAATTTGTTACACAACTTGACTAAGAAAAGGAATTGGTTGGTAGGATGCGTTCATGAGTAATCGGAAAAACGCAAATGTGGGGAAAAACGCAAATGTGGGGAAAAACGCAAATGTGGGGAAAAACGCAAATGTGGGGAAAAACGCAAATGTGGGGAAAAACGCAAATGTGGGGAAAAACGCAAATGTGGGGAAAAACGCAAATATGGGAAAAACGCAAATATGGGAAAAACGCAAATATGGGAAAAACGCAAATATGGGAAAAACGCAAATATGGGAAAAACGCAAATATGGGAAAAACGCAAATATGGGAAAAACGCAAATATGGGAAAAACGCAAATATGGGAAAAACGCAAATATGGGAAAAACGCAAATATGGGAAAAACGCAAATACGGGATAAAAACAAATACTTGATAAACGCAAATACGAGATGAATGCAAATACGGAATGAACCAAATACGGGATAAATGCTAATACGGGGTAAATGAAAATATGGGAGAAGAGAAATTTGGGACACAACTTGACTATGGTTGGTTCAAATGGCTCTAAGCACTATGGGACTCAACTGCTGAGGTCATTAGTCCCCTAGAACTTAGAACTAGTTAAACCTAACTAACCTAAGGACATCACAAACACACATGCCCGAGGCAGGATTCGAACCTGCGACCGTAGCAGTATTGCGGTTCCAGACTGCAGCGCCTTTAACCGCACGGCCACTTCAGCCGGCAACTTGACTATAAGAAGGAATCGGTTGGTAGGATGGGTTCATGAGTAATGGGAAAAACGCAAATATGGGAAATACGCAAATATGGGAAATACGCAAATATGGGAAAAACGCAAATATGGGAAAAACGCAAATATGGGAAAAACGCAAATATGGGAAAAACGCAAATATGGAAAAACCCAAATATGGGAAAAACGCAAATACGGGAAATACGCAAATACGGGAAATACGCAAATACGGGAAAAACGCAAATACGGGAAAAACGCAAATACGGGAAAAACGCAAATACGGGAAAAACGCAAATACGGGAAAAACGCAAATACGGGAAAAACGCAAATACGGGAAAAACGCAAATACGGGAAAAACGCAAATACGGGAAAAACGCAAATACGGGAAAAACGCAAATACGGGAAAAACGCAAATACGGGAAAAACGCAAAAATAGGAAAAACCCAAAAATAGGAAAAACCCAAAAATAGGAAAAACCCAAAAATAGGAAAAACCCAAAAATAGGAAAAACCCAAAAATAGGAAAAACCCAAAAATAGGAAAAACCCAAAAATAGGAAAAACCCAAAAATAGGAAAAACGCAAATGTGAGAGAAACAGTAGCATGGGAAAAACAGAGATATGGGAAAGGGGAAATTTGGTACACAACTTGACTAAAAGAAGGAATCCGTTGGTAGGATGGCCTCATGAGTAATGGGAAAACGCGAATGTGGGAAAAACGCGAATGTGGGAAAAACGCGAATGTGGGAAAAACGCGAATGTGGGAAAAACGCGAATGTGGGAAAAACGCGAATGTGGGAAAAACGCGAATGTGGGAAAAACGCGAATGTGGGAAAAACGCGAATGTGGGAAAAACGCGAATGTGGGAAAAACGCGAATGTGGGAAAAACGCGAATGTGGGAAAAACGCGAATGTGGGAAAAACGCGAATGTGGGAAAAACGCGAATGTGGGAAAAACGCGAATGTGGGAAAAACGCGAATGTGGGAAAAACGCGAATGTGGGAAAAACGCGAATGTGGGAAAAACGCGAATGTGGGAAAAACGCGAATGTGGGAAAAACGCGAATGTGGGAAAAACGCGAATGTGGGAAAAACGCGAATGTGGGAAAAACGCGAATGTGGGAAAAACGCGAATGTGGGAAAAACGCGAATGTGGGAAAAACGTGAATATGGGAATACGCAAATACAGGAAAAACGCAAATACGCGATAAAAGCATAGACGGGATAAACCCAAATACTGGACAAACCCAAATTCGGGATAAACGCAAATATGGGATGGACGCAAATACATGATAATCACAAATACGGGATAAATGCAAATATGGGAGAAGAGAAATATGGGACACAACTTCACTAAAAGAAGGAATCGGTTGGTAGGATGGGTTCATGAGTAATGGGAAAAACGCATATATGGGAAAAAGGCAAATACGGGAAAAATGCAAATATGGGGTAAAACAAATACTTCATAAACACAAATACGGGATGAACCCAAATACCGGATAAACGCTAATACGGGATAAATGAAAATATGGGAGAAGAGAAATTTGGGACACAACTTGACTGACAGGAAGAATCGGTTGGTAGGATGGGTTCAAGTGTAATGGGAAAAACGCAATTACGGGGAAAACGCAATTACGGGGAAAACGCAATTACGGGGAAAACGCAATTACGGGGAAAACGCAATTACGGGGAAAACGCAATTACGGGGAAAACGCAATTACGGGGAAAACGCAAATACGGGAAAACGCAAATATGGGAAAACGCAAATATGGGAAAACGCAAATATGGGAAAACGCAAATATGGGAAAACGCAAATATGGGAAAACGCAAATATGGGAAAACGCAAATATGGGAAAACGCAAATATGGGAAAACGCAAATATGGGAAAACGCAAATATGGGAAAACGCAAATATGGGAAAACGCAAATATGGGAAAACGCAAATATGGGAAAAATGCAAAGACCGGAAAGATGCAAATACATGATAAACGCAAATACGCGATAAACGCAAATACGTGATAAACGCAAATATGGGGATAAATTCAAATACAGGATAAACCCAAATACATGATAAATGAAAATACGTGATAAACGCAAATACGGGATGAACGCAAATACGGGATGAACGCAAATACGGGATGAACGCAAATACGGGATGAACGCAAATATGCGATAAAGGCAAATACGGGATAAATGCAAATATGGGAGAAGAGAAATTTGTTACACTACTTGTCTAAGAAAAGGAATTGGTAGGATGCGTTCATGAGTAATGGGAAAAACGCATACATGGGAAAAACGCATATATGGAAAAAAACATGTATTGGAATACGAATATACGGGAAAAACGCAAATACGGGAAAAACGCAAATACGGGAAAAACGCAAATACGGGAAAAACGCAAATACGGGAAAAACGCAAATACGGGAAAAACGCAAATACGGGAAAAACGCAAATACGGGAAAAACGCAAATACGGGAAAAACGCAAATACGGGAAAAACGCAAATACGGGAAAAACGCAAATACGGGAAAAACGCAAATACGGGAAAAACGCAAATACGGGAAAAACGCAAATACGGGAAAAACGCAAATACGGGAAAAACGCAAATATGGGAAAAACGCAAATATGGGAAAAACGCAAATATGGGAACGCAAATATGGGAAAAGGCAAATATGGGAAAAGGCAAATGCGCGATAAAAGCAAATACGCGATAAACGCAAATACGGGATAAATGCAATTATGGGAGAAGAGAAATTTGTTACACAACTTGACTAAGAAAAGGAATTGGTTGGTAGGATGCGTTCATGAGTAATCGGAAAAACGCCAATATGGGAAAAACGCATAAATGGGAAAAACGCATAAATGGGAAAAACGCATAAATGGGAAAAACGCAAAAGTGGGAAAAACGCAAAAATGGGAAAAACGCAAAAATGGGAAAAACGCAAAAATGGGAAAAACGCAAATATGGGAAAAACGCAAATATGGGAAAAACGCAAATATGGGAAAAACGCAAATATGGGAAAAACGCAAATATGGGAAAAACGCAAATATGGGAAAAACGCAAATATGGGAAAAACGCAAATATGGGAAAAACGCAAATATGGGAAAAACGCAAATATGGGAAAAACGCAAATATGGGAAAAACGCAAATATGGGAAAAACGCAAATATGGGAAAAACGCAAATATGGGAAAAACGCAAATATGGGAAAAACGCAAATATGGGAAAAACGCAAATATGGGAAAAACGCAAATATGGGAAAAACGCAAATATGGGAAAAACGCAAATATGGGAAAAACGCAAATATGGGAAAAACGCAAATATGGGAAAAACGCAAATATGGGAAAAACGCAAATATGGGAAAAACGCAAATATGGGAAAAACGCAAATATGGGAAAAACGCAAATATGGGAAAAACGCAAATATGGGAAAAACGCAAATATGGGAAAAACGCAAATATGGGAAAAACGCAAATATGGGAAAAACGCAAATATGGGAAAAACGCAAATATGGGAAAAACGCAAATATGGGAAAAACGCAAATATGGGAAAAACGCAAATATGGGAAAAACGCAAATATGGGAAAAACGCAAATATGGGAAAAACGCATATATGGGAAAAACGCAAATATGGGAAAAACGCAAATATGGGAAAAACGCAAATATGGGAAAAACGCAAATATGGGAAAAACGCAAATATGGGAAAAACGCAAATATGGGAAAAACGCAAATATGGGAAAAACGCAAATATGGGAAAAACGCAAATATGGGAAAAACGCAAATATGGGAAAAACGCAAATATGGGAAAAACGCAAATACGGGATAAAAACAAATACTTGATAAACGCGAATACGAGATGAATGCAAATACGGAATGAACCAAATACGGGATAAATGCTAATACGGGGTAAATGAAAATATGGGAGAAGAGAAATTTGGGACACAACTTGACTATGGTTGGTTCAAATGGCTCTAAGCACTATGGGACTCAACTGCTGAGGTCATTAGTCCCCTAGAACTTAGAACTAGTTAAACCTAACTAACCTAAGGACATCACAAACACACATGCCCGAGGCAGGATTCGAACCTGCGACCGTAGCAGTATTGCGGTTCCAGACTGCAGCGCCTTTAACCGCACGGCCACTTCAGCCGGCAACTTGACTATAAGAAGGAATCGGTTGGTAGGATGGGTTCATGAGTAATGGGAAAAACGCCAATATGGGAAATACGCAAATATGGGAAATACGCAAATACGGGAAATACGCAAATACAGGAAATACGCAAATACAGGAAATACGCAAATACGGGAAAAACGCAAATACGGGAAAAACGCAAATACGGGAAAAACGCAAATACGGGAAAAACGCAAATACGGGAAAAACGCAAAAATAGGAAAAACGCAAAAATAGGAAAAACCCAAAAATAGGAAAAACCCAAAAATAGGAAAAACGCAAATGTGAGAGAAACAGTAGCATGGGAAAAACAGAGATATGGGAAAGGGGAAATTTGGTACACAACTTGACTAAAAGAAGGAATCCGTTGGTAGGATGGCCTCATGAGTAATGGGAAAACGCAAATGTGGGAAAAACGCGAATGTGGTAAAAACGCGAATGTGGTAAAAACGCGAATGTGGTAAAAACGCGAATGTGGTAAAAACGCGAATGTGGAAAAAACGCGAATGTGGAAAAAACGCGAATGTGGAAAAAACGCGAATGTGGAAAAAACGCGAATGTGGTAAAAACGCGAATGTGGAAAAAACGCGAATGTGGAAAAAACGCGAATGTGGTAAAAACGCGAATGTGGTAAAAACGCGAATGTGGTAAAAACGCGAATGTGGTAAAAACGCGAATGTGGTAAAAACGCGAATGTGGTAAAAACGCGAATGTGGTAAAAACGCGAATGTGGTAAAAACGCGAATGTGGTAAAAACGCGAATGTGGTAAAAACGCGAATGTGGTAAAAACGCGAATGTGGTAAAAACGCGAATGTGGTAAAAACGCGAATGTGGTAAAAACGCGAATGTGGTAAAAACGCGAATGTGGTAAAAACGCGAATGTGGTAAAAACGCGAATGTGGTAAAAACGTGAATATGGGAATACGCAAATACAGGAAAAACGCAAATACGCGATAAAAGCATAGACGGGATAAACCCAAATACTGGATAAACCCAAATTCGGGATAAACGCAAATATGGGATGGACGCAAATACATGATAATCACAAATACGGGATAAATGCAAATATGGGAGAAGAGAAAACTTCACTAAAAGAAGGAATCGGTTGGTAGGATGGGTTCATGAGTAATGGGAAAAACGCAAATATGGGAAAAACGCAAATATGGGAAAAACGCAAAAATGATAAAATGCAAATATGGGAAAAACCCAAATATGGCAAAATCTGGGACACAACTTGACTAAAAGATTGTATATGGGAAAACGCAAATATGGGAAAAACGTAAAAATGCGAAAAACGCATACACTGGAAAAACGGATACACGGGAAAAAGGGATACACGGGAAAAACGCAAAAGTGGGAAAAGCGCAAAAGTGGGAAAAGCGCAAAAGTGGGAAAAGCGCAAAAGTGGGAAAAGCGCAAATACGGGAAAAACGCAAATACGGGAAAAACGCAAATACGGGAAAAACGCAAATACGGGATTAACGCATATTGGGGAGAAGACAAATTTGGGTCACAACTTGACTAAAAGAATGAATATGGGAAAAACGAAATTATGGGAAATACGTAAATATGCGAAAAACGCACATATGGGAATAACGCATATGTGGGAAAAACGAATATACAGGAAACGCATATACGAGAAAAACGCCAATACGGGAAAGACGGGAAAAACGGAAGTACGGGATATGCGCAAATACATGATAAACCCAAATACGGGATAATCGCAAATACGGGATAAACGGAAATACGGGATAGACGATAATATGAGGTGAACGCAAATACGGGCTAAACGCAAATACGGGATGAATGCAAATATGGGAGAAGAGAAATTTGTGACAGAACTTGAGTAAAAGAAGAATCGGTTGGTAGAATTGGTTGATGAATTACGGGTGAAACGCAAATATGGGAGAAACGCAAATATGGCAAAGACGCAAATACGTGATAAACGAAAATTCAGGATAAACGCAAATTCGGAACACACGCAAATTCGCGATGGACGCAAATATGGATGTAGAGAAATTTGGGACACAACTTGACTAAAAGAAGGATTCGGTTGGTAGGATGGGTTCATGAGTAATGGGAAAAACGCAAATATGGGGAATGCGCAGGTACGGTGGGGGGGGGGACGCAGGTACGGGGGGGGGGGGGGGAGCGCAAGTACGGGGAAAACGAAAATGTGGGGAAAACGAAAATGTGGGGAAAACGAAAATGTGGGGAAAACGAAAATGTGGGGAAAACGAAAATGTGGGGAAAACGAAAATGTGGGGAAAACGAAAATGTGGGGAAAACGAAAATGTGGGGAAAACGAAAATGTGGGGAAAACGAAAATGTGGGGAAAACGAAAATGTGGGGAAAACGAAAATGTGGGGAAAACGAAAATGTGGGGAAAACGAAAATGTGGGGAAAACGAAAATGTGGTGTAAGTAGGCTTTTAGGTTTTTTTATTGGTAATGCCACCTTTGTGTAAAAATCACTGGCTGTGCTGAGTGCAGTCTGTGGGTAGTTTTCATTGTTGTCTGCCACTGTTGTGTTGGGCAGCTAGATGTGAACAACGCATAGCGTTGTGCAGTTGGAGGTGAGCTGCCAGCAGTGGTGGATGTGGAGAGAGAAATGGAGGAGTTTTCATATTTGTAAGAATGGATGTTATGAACTCCTATATATATATATATATAATGACTTTAGAAGATATTAAGGTAAATACATTGTTTGTTCTCTATTAAAATCTTTCATTTGCTAACTATGCCTATCAGTAGTTAGTGCCTTCCGTAGTTTGAATCTTTTATTTAGCTGGCAGTAGTGGCTCTAGCTTTATTGCAGTAGGTCGAGTAACCAAGATTTTTGTGAGGTAAGTGACTTGGGAAACATATAGGTTAATGTTAGTCAGGGCCATTCTTTTGTAGGGATTTTTGGAAGTCAGATTGCATTGCGCAAAAAATATTGTGTGTCAGTTTAAGCACGGTCTTGTATAAATTTTTCCAAGGGGACGTTTCATATGGCGACCCTACCAGGATACCTCACTGGAATCTTCTGATTTTTTCTTGTAGTTTGTGTAATTAGTGTAGCTTTTGTTTATTGCTAGCGCATAATTGTAGAGAGAATCTCCTTTGTAGTTGCAGTCTTTCATTGTTGTTGTGGCATATATGTTAATTTGCACCAAGTATTTCGCAGCTGCGCTTGCAATTAACTAGATATTATTTTCAGTGCTATGTTAATGTGTTCTCTTATTTTTGCTCTACAAATTGTGTTTTTCTGTGTTATCGTGCAAAATATTGTGACAATAATGGCGTGTGAAAAACGTAGCACTAGGCTCCAAAGTAAACTGAGAAATAATAGTGACGACGAGCGTAGCTTGCCAGCACCACTGTGTAATGAATTAACAGACGTTCAAAGTAGTAATTTGGTAACTGTGCATAGGGAAATGGAGCGGGCTGCAAACAATGGTGTAGACAGTGAAACAGGTAGTGAACAGGGAAGCATTATCGATCGATCGCTCGGCAACAGCTTGCCTCAGGAATCCGAAATGACAGGACACAATTTTGCAAATACTGTAGATTCAGGTTTTGCGCCCTCACCGTTTTCTCTAATGAGTCAAGACACATTTTCCGCTTGTCAAAATGTGAATGTTGCCGGTGCAAATTCACTGCCGAAAAGCACTGAGGAACATGTTTCAGACACCAGTGCATTGTTATTACAATTAATGCAACAAATGGGACAATAGCTTGAAAAGTTAGACACAATGGAACAAAATCAGACACAAACACAGCAAAAGTTCGACACAATGGAACAAAATCAGACACAAACACCGCAAAAGCTTCAAAAGTTAGACACAGTGGAACAAAATCTTAAAAAGTTAGACTCATTGGAACAAACTCTTGAACAAACACGTGAAGATTTAACTACTGAGTTACATAACATTGAATCGAAATGTCAAAAAGTCTGTAATGACGTAAAAACTCAAATTTGTGAGCATTTTCAACCTATTTTTTCGCAGCATGAAAGTGCATTACAGAATCACGAAGCAGCCATAAAAGAACTGCAAATTATTGTTCATGAAAATTATGAGACCTTGTGGGCTAAAATTGACTCAGTTGCATCTACCGATTTGGTTACGCAACTTGCAAAAACTTAAAGGACACAGTAGATACTCTGAAACTTGGTTCAGAAAAACACACTGAGGAAATAAGTACACTATCGGAGAAAGTAGCCGAACTTTTGGATCAGTTCACTAACTTATCTACAAAGGTTGATGATGATCTGAATGACACAAGACCTGTAGCCATCACTGACACAGAAGAGTATGAACAAATTAAGAAATTCAAACAAAATCAGAATCAAATTAATACGCAACACCAAAGAGAAATCCGGGAAGTACAAGATCAGTTGGCACAAGTAATGCAAAAATTACAAATTTCAGAGGACACTCGCGCTCCAACATGGGAAGAGGGACTTAGAAATACGGAAAAGCCGCAAAATAATAACACAGGGCATTTCGGAAGTTATGAAAGAAATTGGTAATGTGCACCGAATTTTGAGATGGAACGGCTGACACGACCTAACAATGACCGATATGTGACTCGCCGACATGATGATTTTGACTATAAGCTGTTCATTACTACACGTAAATTCAAAACATTTAAGAATTCTGGCAACGACATTCATCCACAAGCATGGCTTCATCAATTCTCTCATTGTTTTCCTGCCAACTGGTCATTGGAACACATTAGAATTTATGTGTGGTTAATTAGAGAATGAACCAGCTATAAGAATGCAATCGGTCATTCACGATTGTCACAGTGAAGGAGAATTTTATCATCTCTCTGCGTATTGGTCTCAAGCTACACAAGACCAAATAAAACATTGCATCATAATAATGAAACACTTCGAACAATCTGAATTTTCCAGTCTTGTGAAATATTTTGAAGACATGTTGCATAAGAATCAGTATCTTTCAAACCCATACAGCCCCTCAGAACTCATCCGCATTTGCTTACTCAAATTGCCTGAACATTTACGACATATTATAGCAGGACGTTGCAAAGACGACATTGAAGCTTTTCAAGGACTCTTACAAGAATTAGAAATTGACACAGAAAGTCGCGGGATGCGAAAACAGGAAAACAATCACTACAGGTCACATCCGTCACAATTCCGTGACGACAGAAGCAATAACTGGACACGACAAGTCTATTCTTACAACGCAAATCGTGACCAAAACAGACACCACCCTTTTGACAGCCGCTGGCAGAATAATAGTTACAGAGAAAGATCGCATTTCCGTAGTAATGAATATGACAGAGACAATCACAGAAACAGACAATATGGCAACCAGAGCTATTATTATCAAGGGAGACAGAATAACTTTAGACGCAACGGTCCAGCGCGCACTTACGATTCAGGGAGAAATTCTCCACCACGTGACCGACAAGAAAGAAACTGTGGAATCTACCGACATGACGACAGACGATATGATCGTAACGACAGACCTGAATTGCATCAGAACTGGCGGGATTCAAACAGAGCAGGGCCCTCTTGAGGAGGTGAATTTGTAGAAGTTAGGTCTCCAAATCCCAATAACGATGTGCGCCAACAAAGGAACAGACAATGACTCGCACCGCAGGCAGCCACCTGCGCCGGCTGGCTCAGAGAAAAATAACACAGAAGCTAACCTTGAGAAAAATTCCAGTATTCTTTACCGACATATACCACACGATGATTCCGTTGAAGCTAAAACTCTGCGTACCAGGAAGAGTAAAGGTTTACACCACATTTCACATGTAAAACCGTTTACTGAAAGATAATCTTCTTTTTACCTTTGTCTTTGCCATAAAACTTTTCACTTCACATTTCTAGTATGCTTTGTCAGACTTAAGAAACTGTTAACATGCAACAATGTTTGAAGTTAAATATCCAGTCCAGAAACTAGGGAACATTTTTAAACAGAAATTACGAATGCATTGTTGTTGTGAACAGATGACACAGTGTTATTGTGTGTGTACTTTCTTGCTTGTTAGTTGCTCGATTACGTAACGACTATAAGGCTTACATACTTAGAACATATACTGCTAATGAGATTTTAATGCAACATTTTGGTTTACTTGAAAAGACATTCCTTACTTGAAGTAGTTTTTGTGAGATTAAAGATGACTTAGTATTTGGTTTCTGTGACAGCTACACGATTTTATCACGACGCTACTAATGAGTGACAATTTACAATGTTGCTTTTGCGGTGTATCTGTTTTATATCTGCACAGTTTTTTCTGAATTATTCTGGAAAGTAAAAAATGTTTTAGTGGTAACTTTTGTGGTATAGCTACAATGAGACAGCCTTTTCTGTAGCACAACAATACGTTACAGCACAGTACTTTCTTCATCATGGCAATAAGCGTAATAACTAAGATATCTATACATAAAGCATTTCACTTTTGTTTATCATGAGGTACGTACATTGACTTCTGCAGAACTTAGCTTTCGGAGGACGATAAGTACGACACTTCCACAGAATTATCTTACAGCAAGACGCACATTTAGCGCTACAGGACACGCATTTGAGTGATTAATTTTGTACTTAAAACATTTATTTTTAAAGATATTTGAAGTACAATGATACAAAGGTTTTCAGTGATACATTTCATTCCACTGCTGTAATCTGTAACACCTGAGGGTCTAATTACATTAATCCTCAGGGGGGTACACGCTTACTTTGTGTATCATGTGTTTGGCAAGCACAAGGAGCCCTAGCTAATATGGTTTTTGCTTATACAACTTTACACATCGGTACCATATTCCTCTAACACATAAATTACATAGCTATCTGATCATTTAACTGAGAGATAAACATTTTTTTTTACTACATCAGTGACACATGTTTACGCAATTACACCGTTGGGTAACTTCACACTTGTGAAATTGTATTTTGTCCGTACTTTGTAAATTATTCATATTTTTTCAGAACCAATGTGATACTATGAGAGCTTTGAATGATGTATTTGGTAAGGGATCATGATTTTTAAAGTACATTTGAGGCAGATGACATCTTTGACATGAGCAGAGAATATTTTTTTAGGTTTAGAAATTATTGGAGGAAGCTATGACGATTTTGAGAGTTGACTGAGGTGTTATGATGTTATTATTACGATGACTATGTGTATTATGCTGTTGCGGTATGTTTATGATCAATAAGCTGATGCTATATGAGTTATTTGATTATGCTACGTATGTTATGATGAAATATTGAAGAAGTGTCGACGAACAAGGTAAGGAATAATGAGTAGTGGTTAGGGACTCTGGCTTGTGAAACAGGATGTTGGAAACGGAGAATCGTACTTTAAGAGTTATGAAATGTGTGTAAATGCGTGAATGTACCACAATACCGACGAAAATTTTTTGGACACTTATATTTACAGGATTTTGTTTCTACACATTTGTAACGCAAATTCTCGACCTGTGAATTTTTTATATGAGACTGTCACTGCAGCAGAAATTGGTGTCGTAAATATTTCAGCAAGAAAGGTAAGTGACCTTGGTGTAATGCATTTTGGGCGCCCAGCTGAGAGGTAGTCATCTGACAAAAGAAAGCCATTAGGTGGAGAGGAAAAAAAAGGCCATATCCTCGCTATTGACATTCCTTTTTAGAAAGCACCGCAAATACGGCACGCTCATTACTTGGAATGATACTTACATCTGCACACCTGATTATGACAAGCGTTTTTCTCGAGGATTGAGAGAATTTTTATTATCTTATGAAATGTCATATGGCTAATGAATGATGTTTCATACCTTCCTTTGTACATATTTGCACATTTTCTTTAATATCTAGTTTCTAGCTGCACTGCAGCATTGGTTAAAATAGAATTTTATAGATGTACTAATATAAATATTTTCTGTCTACAGATAGAGTAAATAATAATTTTTTTCAAAAAAATGAGGGTGTACAAAAAGACATTTACCTTCACAGGAACTGCATTCATAATTTTCTTTTCAACTACTTGGTAATATCTTTTGTAGAATTAGTTTTGTGGTGCACCACTTTAATGACATAGATATTAAGATGTGAATAGACATTTCCCTTTTTCTGCATTGTTGTCTTTAGTGCAATATTTTTTCTGCTTGATCTTTGCCATGCTTAGGTATTAGTTATAGCATTTGCTGCTGCTGTTTGTCAGGCATAGTGTTTCTGAATTTGACTTTGTATTATTCTGTTAAGCCAGATTTATTTTTCTTGTTTGCTGCGCATTGCCTTATATTAGTTGTAATGTTGCATTGCTTGGTAATTACATTTACTGCAGCTTGCTTTGACAATTTCCATTTTTTTTTTTGCTGTTGTATTACTTGTTTTGTGCTGCAGCATTGCCTCGTCCCTTAGTTTAGCATCTGAGCTCAGTAGATTTAAGTTAGCTTAAGAGGGGGTAGACTATATAAGAAACTAACTATGATAAATTGGAAGAAACGCATTGAGAAGTTATATGAAAACGATTTGGGCCAAAATAGGTATTGTATAATGAGCCATAATTATTTTGAAAGAAATATGCTTAGAATACAGAAAAGAGGTATAGATAGGACTTTTTGGGAATAATGTTGAACGAAGGGAGATCTCCAAGAACAAAGAAAGTTTTGTTTGCAAGATACTGCAGTAAAACAAGCCCTGTCCTTTCCCTTTCTGTTATTCCACTGTGTTTGTGTACTCTTGTATATTTATGTTCTTCCTGTCTTTATATGTTTACCTCATAAGACTTATGTTGTAGAATTTTTCTCATACTCTGCTACATGAACTATGATGAGAAATACTGTTATCCTCAAATATAATTTGCATTAATAATATGTTATTTACTTTGTAAAGATGTTAGACATTATTAATTCTGTTCTGTTTTAATGCTTATGTGTAAAGTTGATGTTTCAAAAGTTATTCTGATCTTTTATGTATTTACTTATGTCATAATTCCTGTAACACTGATGTATATGTTAGTTCGATTCTTTTGTAAAGCCTGTACCACAAATGTTATCTGTATTGTTATGTTCTTTAATGATGTATTTTCATGTTGTAAATTTATAATTGTATAGACACCAGTTCTTCAAATTGAGTTACATTTCACTGCACACGTTTCTGTTGGTCATAGTGTATGGACAATATGTGAGAAGTAGGGACTGTTAGTGTTTGCACGTGTGTTAACAATCCAGCAAGGGACTGGATAACAGCATTGCTGGTTCTAAGGACAATTCCAAAAACTTTGTGCGTGCACAAGTGGTGGTTTATGGACTTGCTATCTTCTCTGCAAGACTCTTCGATGGTGATTGTGCACCTGCACAGTCGCAGCAGATGGCTGCTGGCCATCTCTACAAGGACTACAGTGGGTCTGCGTCTTTGCTGACTCACCAGTACCATTATTTCTACAAGGACTACAGTGGGTCTGCATCTTTGCTGACTCACCAGTACCATTATTTCTACAAGGAGTGCAGTTGGTCTGCGCCTCTGGTGGCCCACCAGTATCGTAATCTCTACCAGGACTACAGTGGGTCTGCTCTGTGATGACCTACCAATACTCTTCAAAACTTCGATTGACTCTGCTGTGGGTTTGCTCTGTTGTGGCCCATTACTTGTCTGCATGTCAAGAGTCAGCACTGTCTTTCCGTTGGAAGGACAACACTACTTCTTCAAGACTGCATGAAAATCCACTACTTCCGTGTGCATTGTCTTTTACTGCTCAGACTTTGAGAAAAGAAACGGCAGTTTTACTGTGATGAATGATCAGGACTGTCTTTATCGACTGTGAAAAAATTATAGCTTTTGACCAACATTGTATCAATAAGTGTGTGCATTTGATATCTTTGTCATTGTAATAATGAAAGATTTTATCAAATCATTATTGGCCACTGCCCAAAACAATTTGTAAGATCTTTTGTGGGGAGCATGGGGGCTATGTAAGTAGGCTGTTTAGGTTTTTTTATTGGTAAACCCACCTTTGTATAAAAATCACTGGCTGTGCTGTGTGCTGTCTGTGGGTAGTTTGCATTGTTGTCTGCCATTGTAGTGTTGGGCAGCCGGATGTGAACAGCACGTAGCGTTGCGCAGTCAGGGGTGAGCCGCCAGCAGTGGTGGATGTGGAGAGAGAAATGGAGGAGTTTTCACTTTTGTAAGAATGGATGTTATGAACTCCTACATATATTATGACTTTTGATGATATTAAGGTAAATACATTGTTTGTTCTCTGTTAAACTCTTTCATTTGCTAACTATGCCTATCAGTAGTTAGTGCCTTCTGTAGTTTGAATCTTTTATTTAGCTGGCAGTAGTGGCGCTCGCTTTATTGCAGTAGCTCGAGTAACCAAGATTTTAGTGAGGTAAGTGATTTGTGAAACGCATAGGTTAATGTTAGTCAGGGACATATTTTTGTAGGGAATTTTGAAAGTCAGATTGCGTGGCGCAAAAAATATTGTGTGTCAGTTTAAGCACGGTCTTGTATAAATTTTTCCAAGGGGACGTTTCAGTGGGGAAAACGCAAATGTGGGAAAAACGCAAATGTGGGAAAAACGCAAATGTGGGAAAAACGCAAATGTGGGAAAAACGCAAATGTGGGAAAAACGCAAATGTGGGAAAAACGCAAATGTGGGAAAAACGCAAATGTGGGAAAAACGCAAATGTGGGAAAAACGCAAATGTGGGAAAAACGCAAATGTGGGAAAAACGCAAATGTGGGAAAAACGCAAATGTGGGAAAAACGCAAATGTGGGAAAAACGCAAATGTGGGAAAAACGCAAATGTGGGAAAAAACATGGGAAAAACCGAAACACGGGAGAAGAGAAATGTGGGGCACAACTTGACTATAAGAAGGAATCGGTTGGTAACTTGGGTTCATGAGTAATGGGAAAAACGCAGATGTGGGAAAAACGCAGATGTGGGAAAAACGCAGATGTGGGAAAAACGCAGATGTGGGAAAAACGCAGATGTGGGAAAAACGCAGATGTGGGAAAAACGCAGATGTGGGAAAAACGCAGATGTGGGAAAAACGCAGATGTGGGAAAAACGCAGATGTGGGAAAAACGCAGATGTGGGAAAAACGCAGATGTGGGAAAAACGCAGATGTGGGAAAAACGCAGATGTGGGAAAAACGCAGATGTGGGAAAAACGCAGATGTGGGAAAAACGCAGATGTGGGAAAAACGCAGATGTGGGAAAAACGCAGATGTGGGAAAAACGCTAAAAACGCAAACACGGGAAAAACGCAAACACGGGAAAAACGCAAACACGGGAAAAACGCAAACACGGGAAAAACGCAAACACGGGAAAAACGCAAACACGGGAAAAACGCAAACACGGGAAAAACGCAAATTTGGGAAAAACGCAAATTTGGGAAAACGCAAATAAGCGATAAACGGAAATACGGGATAAACGCAAATATGGGAGAAGAGTAATCTGGGACACAACTTGACTAAAAGAAGGAATCGGTTGGTAGGATGGGTTCATGAGTAAGTGGAAAAACGCAAATATGCGAGAAAAACGGAAACGCGGGAAAAACGGAAACGCGGGAAAAACGGAAACGCGGGAAAAACGGAAACGCGGGAAAAACGGAAACGCGGGAAAAACGGAAACGCGGGAAAAACGGAAACGCGGGAAAAACGGAAACGCGGGAAAAACGGAAACGCGGGAAAAACGGAAACGCGGGAAAAACGGAAACGCGGGAAAAACGGAAACGCGGGAAAAACGGAAACGCGGGAAAAACGGAAACGCGGGAAAAACGGAAACGCGGGAAAAACGGAAACGCGGGAAAAACGGAAACGCGGGAAAAACGGAAACGCGGGAAAAACGGAAACGCGGGAAAAACGGAAACGCGGGAAAAACGGAAACGCGGGAAAAACGGAAACGCGGGAAAAACGGAAACGCGGGAAAAACGGAAACGCGGGAAAAACGGAAACGCGGGAAAAACGGAAACGCGGGAAAAACGGAAACGCGGGAAAAACGGAAACGCGGGAAAAACGGAAACGCGGGAAAAACGGAAACGCGGGAAAAACGGAAACGCGGGAAAAACGGAAACGCGGGAAAAACGGAAACGCGGGAAAAACGGAAACATGGGAAAAACGGAAACATGGGAGAAGAGAAATTTAGGACACAATTTGACTAAAAGAACGAATCTGTTGGTCGGATGGGTTCATGAGCAATGGGAAAAACTCAAGTACGGGCCGGCCGCGGTGGTCTCGCGGTTCTAGGCGCTCAGTCCGGAGCCGCGCGACCGCTACGGTCGCAGGTTCGAATCCTGCGTCGGGCATGGATGTGTGTGATGTCCTTAGGTTAGTTAGGTTTAAGTAGTTCTAAGTTCTAGGGGACTGATGACCACAGATGTTAAGTCCCATAGTGCTCAGAGCCATTTGAACCATTCAAGTACGGGAAAAACGCAAATATGGGAGAAAAGGCAAATATGGGAATGGAAAAAACTCATATACGGGAAAAAAAAGCATATACGGGAAGAAGAGCATATACGGGAAGAAGAGCATATACGGGAAGAAAAGCATATACGGGAAGAAAAGCATATACGGGAAGAAAAGCATATACGGGAAGAAAAGCATATACGGGAAGAAAAGCATATACGGGAAGAAAAGCATACGTGGGAAAAACGCTAAAAACGCAAACACGAGAAAAACGCAAATATGGGAAAAACGCAAATAAGCGATAAACGCAAATACGGGATAAATGCAAATATGGGAGGAGAGAAATCTGGGACACAACTTGACTAAAAGAAGGAATCGGTTGGTAGGATGTGTTCATGAGTAATTGGAAAAATGCAAATGCAGGGAAAAAACGGAAACGCGGGAAAAACGGAAACGCGGGAAAAACGGAAACGCGGGAAAAACGGAAACGCGGGAAAAACGGAAACGCGGGAGAAGAGAAATTTAGGACACAACTTGACTAAAAGAATGAATCTGTTGGTAGGATGGGTTCATGAGCAATGGGAAAAACTCAAGTACGGGAAAAACGCAAATATGGGAAAAAAGGCAAATATGGGAATGGGAGAAACGCATACACGTGAGAAACGCATATGTGGGAAAAACGCTAAAAACGCAAACACGGGAAAAACGCAAATATGGGAAAACCGCAAATTTGGGAAAACGCAAATAAGCGATAAACGCAAATACGGGATAAATGCAAATATGGGATGAGAGAAATCTGGGACACAACTTGACTAAAAGAAGGAATCGGTTGGTAGGATGGGTTCATGAGTAATTGGAAAAACGGAAACGCGGGGAAAAAACGGAAACGCGGGGAAAAAACGGAAACGCGGGGAAAAAACGGAAACGCGGGGAAAAAACGGAAACGCGGGGAAAATACGGAAACGCGGGGAAAATACGGAAACGCGGGGAAAATACGGAAACGCGGGGAAAATACGGAAACGCGGGGAAAATACGGAAACGCGGGGAAAATACGGAAACGCGGGGAAAATACGGAAACGCGGGGAAAATACGGAAACGCGGGGAAAATACGGAAACGCGGGGAAAATACGGAAACGCGGGGAAAATACGGAAACGCGGGGAAAATACGGAAACGCGGGGAAAATACGGAAACGCGGGGAAAATACGGAAACGCGGGGAAAATACGGAAACGCGGGGAAAATACGGAAACGCGGGGAAAATACGGAAACGCGGGGAAAACGGAAACATGGGAGAAGAGAAATTTAGGGCACAACTTGACTAAAAGAAGGAATCGGTTGGTAAGAAGGGTTCATGAGTAAAGGGAAAAACGCAAATATGGGAAAAACGCAAGTTCGGTACAAACGCAAGTTCGGTACAAACGCAAGTTCGGTACAAACGCAAGTTCGGTACAAACGCAAGTTCGGTACAAACGCAAGTTCGGTACAAACGCAAGTTCGGTACAAACGCAAGTTCGGTACAAACGCAAGTTCGGTACAAACGCAAGTTCGGTACAAACGCAAGTTCGGTACAAACGCAAGTTCGGTACAAACGCAAGTTCGGTACAAACGCAAGTTCGGTACAAACGCAAGTTCGGTACAAACGCAAGTTCGGTACAAACGCAAGTTCGGTACAAACGCAAGTTCGGTACAAACGCAAGTTCGGTACAAACGCAAGTTCGGTACAAACGCAAGTTCGGTACAAACGCAAGTTCGGTACAAACGCAAGTTCGGTACAAACGCAAGTTCGGTACAAACGCAAGTTCGAGATAATTGCAAATATGGGATGAATGCTTAAATGGGAGAAGAGAAATTTAAGACACAACTTGACTAAAAGAATGAATCTGTTGGTAGGATGGGTTCATGAGCAATGGGAAAAACTCAAGTATGGGAAAGACGCAAATACGGCAAAGACGCAAATACGGCAAAGACGCAAATACGGCAAAGACGCAAATACGGCAAAGACGCAAATACGGCAAAGACGCAAATACGGGAAAGACGCAAATACGGGAAAGACGCAAATACGGGAAAGACGCAAATACGGGAAAGACGCAAATACGGGAAAGACGCAAATACGGGAAAGACGCAAATACGGGAAAGACGCAAATACGGGAAAGACGCAAATACGGGAAAGACGCAAATACGGGAAAGACGCAAATACGGGAAAGACGCAAATACGGGAAAGACGCAAATACGGGAAAGACGCAAATACGGGAAAGACGCAAATACGGGAAAGACGCAAATACGGGAAAGACGCAAATACGGGAAAGACGCAAATACGGGAAAGACGCAAATACGGGAAAGACGCAAATACGGGAAAGACGCAAATACGGGAAAGACGCAAATACGGGAAAGACGCAAATACGGGAAAGACGCAAATACGGGAAAGACGCAAATACGGGAAAGACGCAAATACGGGAAAGACGCAAATACGGGAAAGACGCAAATACGGGAAAGACGCAAATACGGGAAAGACGCAAATACGGGAAAGACGCAAATACGGGAAAGACGCAAATACGGGAAAGACGCAAATACGGGAAATTTGTGGTTTTAGGGCGCACAGTGTCAATGGTCATTAGCGCCCAGACTACGTTAGGAATGCACCGCGAGGCACAAGTTTAAAACAGCAACTAAAAGGGAAAACACTATAAAAGACAGACTGACAGGCATAGGATTAAAAATAACAACATAACCAAATGTCCTTATAGAGGATTGTGAAGTTGATAAAACGAAGAACGCGAGCAGCTTCTTGTGGGTCATCCGCTAAAATGGCATCTAGAGTATATGGCAGGCCAAGATCAAGACGCAGTGTGTTAAAATCCTGACAGAACGTTAAAATGTGGCGGACCGTCAGCAATCGCCTACATGGGCAGAACGGCGCCGGCGCAGCCGTCAGCAGATGGCGATGGCTGAACCGGCAGTGTCGAATTCGTGACCGGGCCAAAACGACCTCCTCCCGCCGAGAAGGGCATGAGGAGGACGTCCAAGCCGCGGGAAGAGGTTTCAAGGCCCGAAGCTTTTTGTCCGTAAGTGCAGCCCAATTGGCATGCCACAGCGACAAAATGACCCTGCTACAATCTGATGAAGGGACACAACAAGAAGCTGTCTGAGGCTGGAGGACCGCAGCCTTGGCCTCGGCATCTGCAGCTTTGTTCCCAGGGATACCGACATGGCCAGGAACCCACATAAAGCTAACCGGAGATCCGTCGTCCACCAGCTGCTGAAGAGAGCGTTGGATCCAGTGCACGAAAGGGTGAACCAGATACGGATCACTGAGGCTCTGGATGGCGCTCAGGGAATCGGAGCAGATGACATAAGCAGAATGTCGGTGGCGGCAGATGTAAAGAACAGCCTGGTAGAGGGCAAAGAGCTTAGCTGTGAAGACCCAAAAATGGCCATGGAGCCGGTATTTGAAACTTTATACCCCGACAATAAAAGAACACCCGACCCTGTCATTGGTCTTAGAGCCATCTGTATAAATGAAGGTCATATTAATGAACTTCGAATGAAGTTCGACAAAACGGGAGTGGTATACCAAATCGGGGGTAACCTCCTTCGGGAGTGATCTGAGGTCAAGGTGAACGCGAACCTGAGCCTGGAGCCAAGGTGGCGTTTGGCTCTCGCCCACTCGAAAGGCTGCAGGAAGTGAAAAATCAAGGTGTTATAGGTGGCGACGAAAGCGAACTCCAGGGGGTAGCAGGGCAGAGACATACAACCCGTATTGACGGTCGAGAGAGTCGTCAAAAAAGGAACGATAAGACGGGTGGTCGGGCATTGACAGTAGCCGACAGGCATACCGACAAAGCAGTATATCGCGCCGGTATGTGAGTGGCAATTCACCAGCTTCAGCATGAAGACTCTCGACAGGACTAGTATAAAACGCTCCGATCGCAAGACGTAAACCCCGATGTTGTATGGAGTTGAGGCGGCGTAAGATGGATGGCCGTGCAGAGGAGTATACGAAGCTCCCATAATCCAGCTTGGAGCGGACGATCGACCGATATAGGCGATGTAGGTCGGTTCGATCCGCTCCCCAAGACATACCACTGTGAACACGGAGGACATTTAGAGAACGGGTACAACGGGCAGCCAAATATGACATGTGGAGACCAGCTAAGTTTCCTGTCAAATGTAAGACCTAAAAGTTTTGTTGTCTCCACGAATGGGAGAGCAACGGGACCGAGTCGTAAGGACGGTGGGAGAAACTCTTTGTAGCGCCAGAAGTTAATACAGACCGTCTTCTCGGCAGAAAAACGGAAGCCATTGGCGACACTCCAGGAGTAAAGACGGTCAAGAGAACGCTGAAGACAGCGCTCCAGGAAACATGTACGCTGCGCGCTGCAATAGATGGTAAAATCGTCCACGAAAAGGAAGCCTGATACATCAGCTGGGGGGCAATCCATTATTGGATTGATCGCTATGGCGAAGAGAGCGACGCTCAAAACTGAGCCCTGAGGCACCCCATTCTCCTGGCGAAAGGTGTCTGACGGGACAGAACCCACACATACCATGAACTGTCGATCCATTAAAAAGGAACAAATAAAAAGAGGGAGGCGACCGCGAAGGTCCCATGTATGCATGGTGCGGAGAATGCCCGTCCTCCAACAGGTGTCGTAAGCCTTCTCCAAATCAAAGAACACAGCCGCGGTTGGGCGCTTCCGCAAGAAGTTATTCATAATGAATGTCGACAAGGTAACCAGATGGTCAACAGCAGAGCGGCGCCTACGAAATCCACATTGTACATTGGTAAGTAGGCGTCGAGATTCGAGCAGCCAAACCAAACGAGAGTTAACCATTCGCTCCATCACCTTACAGACACAGCTGGTAAGCGAGATGGGTCGATAACTGGAAGGCAAGTGCTTGTCCTTCCCCGGTTTAGGAATCGGTACAACAATAGACTCGCGCCAGCATGCGGGAACATGTCCCTCAATCCATATGCGATTATAAGTACGAAGAAGGAAACCTTTACCCGCAGGAGAAAGGTTCTTCAGCATCTGAATATGAATAGAATCAGGCCCTGGAGTGGAGGACCGTGACTGGGCAAGTGCGTTTTCGAGTTTCTGCATGGTGAATGGGGCATTGTAACTTTCACTATTCGAGGAGCGGAAGTTAGGTGGCCTAGCCTCCTCTGCCTGTTTTCGGGGGAGGAAGGCAGGGTGGTAATGAGCGGAGCTCGAAACCTCTGCGAAAAAGCGGCCGAAGGCATTGGAGACATCCTCAGGGGCCACAAGGACGTCATTCGCGACCGTCAAGCTAGAAACTGGTGAGTGGACCTTAGTCCAGATAACCGGCGCAGGCTACCCCAGACAACAGAAGGAATAAAACTGTTGAAGGTGCTTGTGAAAGTAGCCCAGCTGGCTTTCTTGCTTTCTTTAATAATACGATGACACTGTGCACGTAATCGTTTATAATTGATACAATTCGCCACTGTAGGGTGGCGTTTAAAGGTGCGTAAAGCACGTTACGAGCACGTAAAGCGTCTCTACATGCCGCGGTCCACCAGGGGACCGGTACGCGACATGGAGAAGAAGTAGGGTGAGGGATGGAATATTCAGCAGCAGTGAGAATGACTTCCGTGCGGTGTGCGACTCGCAGCTTGTGAAGGTTTGATCCTGAAAGGTCGCCCTGGAAGACAAGAGCCCCCAGTCTGCTTTGGAGATTTTCCAACTAGATGAGCACGGAGAGGGGGTATGCTGCAGGAGATGGATAACACAAGGGAAGTGGTCACTCGAATATGTATCAGAAAGTGCATACCACTCAAACCGGCGTTCAAGTTGGGTAGTACATATAGAGAGGTCTAAATGGGAGTAGGTATGAAATGTGTCCAAAAGAAAAGTAGGGGCGCCAGTATTGAGGCAGACAAGATGGAGCTGGTTGAAAAGGTCTGCTAACAGGGAGCCCCTCAGGCAGGATGCTGGAGAGCCCCAAAGGGGATGGTGGGCATTGAAGTCTCCAGTTAACAAAAATGGTGCAGGTAGCTGAGCAATAATTTGCATCATGTCTGCCCTGGTAACGGCAGACGACGATGGAGTGTAAACGGTACAAATGGAAAATGTAAAAGTGGGGAAAGTAATTCGGATGGCAACTGCCTGCAGGCCAGTGTGCAATGTGATGGGATCGTAGTAAATATCATCCCGGACCAGCAACATAACCCCTCCATGAGCCGGAATACCTACCACAGGCGGTAGGTCAAAACGCACAGAGGTGTAGTGTGCCAAGGCAATTTGATCGCATGGGCGTAGCTTCGTTTCCTGGAGGGCTACGACGAGCGGACGGTACAAGCGGAGCAGCGACTTCAAGTCCTCTCAGTTGGAGCGAATGCTGCGAATATTCCAGTGAATAAGTGCCATCGTAAGAAGAAAAAGAAGATGAAAGAAGGGGTCACCTCGAATGCCGCTGAGGGCCCGGCTTCGAGCGAGCACTGCCGCCGCTATCAGTAGGCGGACAGTCATCGTCCATTGGTCCTATAGGTTCATCGGCCATCTTGGTAAGATGGCCGGGAGGGGGAGCTTCCTCCGCCGGTGAATGGCCAGATGTTCGGCTACCAGCGGTGCGACCAGGCGAAACGGATGACGGCCTGGGGCGGCAACCGCTGGGTGGTGCAGGAGAATAAATGCGCCGTGGCGGAGAAGGAGAACTGTGCTTCCTATGAGCCTTCTTGGAAGGTCGTTTGGTGGAAGTACTGGTCGATGGCTGGAGTTTGAGGTACGTAGGAAGTCTGCACGGGACGGTTCTTTCTTGAAGGCCCGTGCATCTGACTTCTGGGTCTTCGTCTTAGCAGAAGCTGATGAAGGGGCTTGTGTCTGTGGGGTGACGGGAGGAAGAGGAGACGTCGACCGCGCGATCTTAGCACTGGCCGAACGGACGACTGTGGTGCTGAAGGTCAGATTGCATGTCTGCGTTGCCACCTCCTGGTAGTCCGAGGAGAGGCGAGGACAGTACTGTATTTCCCCGCTGGGAGCAGCGTGGGTTTCCTACTAGCAAATAGCTTGCGAGCAACCGAGGTGGACACTTTCTCTTTGACCCGAATTTCTTGGATACAGCGTTCTTCCTTATAGATGGGACAGTCGCGGGAGGACGCCGCATGGTCACCCTGACAGTTCACACAATGAGGAGACGAAGGTGGACAGTCACCCTCATGGGCATCCCTGCCGCAAGTGACACATTTAGCCGCATTGGAACAAGACTGGCGTGTGTGATTAAAACGCTGACACTGGTAGCAGCACGTAGGTGTCGGGACATAGGGGCGAACAGAAATAACCTCGTAGCCCGCTATGATGCGCGATGGCAGCTGAACACTATCAAAGGTCAAGAAAAGTGGCCGGGTCAGTACAAGGTTATTGTTGACCTTTTTCATGAGCCTATGGACAGCCGTCACGCCCTGCTCAGTGAGGAAAGACTGAATCTCCTCGTCAGTCAATCCGTCAAGTGATCTAGTATATACCACACCACGAGACGAATTCAAATTTCGGTGAGCCTCCACCCAGACAGGGAACGTGTACAGGAGTGTGGCCCGAAGCAGTTTTTGTGCCTGAAAGGCGCTCTCAGTTTCTAGTAACAAGGTACCATTACGCAACCTGGTACAAGACTTAACAGTTCCGGCTATGGCATCTACGCCCTTCTGGATAACGAAAGGGTTGACAGAGGAAAAATCCTTTCCATCCTCAGATCGAGAAACGAGGAGGAACTGTGGGGCAGGCGGTAGTACTTTTGTCACTGATGGCTGGTCAAGTTTCCGTTTGTGGGCAGAAGTCGAGAGAGAAGAAGAAGAGAAATTCATTGCGGAGGAATCCCCCATGATTGCCAACGTCTCTGATGGCGCGCTCCTTCCTTGTGGGGACCCTCTCAGTGGGCACTCCCGCCTTAGGTGAATGTTGACACCTCAGGTCACACCTCCCGAGAAACAGACGGAGGGAGCAATCGGCATGGTCAGAAGGTATCAGCTCAGGCAATCACCCCTCCCTGGGCCTCGCCTTTACCAGGGGGTACGTGCGTGTCTTACTTGTCTACTCAGGGCGGGGAATTACGCGTTACCCCGTCACCGGCTACGCATGCTAACGCATGGGTCGGCCTTCAGGCGCGCACAGGAAGGAAGAAAGAAGAGGAAAAAGAAGAGAGAAAGACTGTCTCAAACGCCGAGGTGGACACCAGAGAAGGCAAGGAGAACAAGGCAAGGAGAAGAAGGCAGGGGAAAGAGTAAGGAAGACAGTGAGATGGAGAAGATCAAAGAAAGGAACCAACCAAAAGAAGGAAGAAACGAGAAGAAGTGAAAAACCAAAATGACCACAAATATAGGTCGTGAAACCGTCCATCTCCGGCCGCAGGCGCTAACTATCCCCTTGAGGGGGAGGGACTCCTTTTAGTCGCCTCTTACGACAGGCAGGAATACCTCGGGCCTATTCTAACCCCCGGACCCGCAGAGGGGCAAATATGGGAAAAAGGCAAATACGGGAAAAACGCAAAAGCGGGAAAAATTCAAATATGGCAGAAACGCAAATATGGGGAAAACCGTAAAAATGGGAAAATCCCAAAAGTGGGAAATACGCAAATATCGGAAAATCGAATATATCGGAAAATAGCAAATATAGGAAAATCGAAAATATGAGAAAATCGCAAACATCGGAAAATCGCGAATATGGGAGAAGAGAATTTTTTGGCACAACTTGAGTAGAAGAAAGAATCGGTTTGTAGGATGGGTTCATGAGTAATGCAAAAAAAAAAAACGCAGATACGGGAGAGACGCAAAGACGGGAGAGACGCAAAGACGGGAGAGACGCAAAGACGGGAGAGACGCAAAGACGGGAGAGACGCAAAGACGGGAGAGACGGAAAAAAATGGTTCAAATGGCTCTGAACACTGTGTGACATAACATCTATGGTTATCAGTCCCCTAGAACTTAGAACTACTTAAACCTAACAAACCTAAGGACAGCACACAACACTCAGCCATCACGAGGCAGAGAAAATCCCTGACCCCGCTGGGAATTGAACCCAGGAACCCGGGCATGGGAAGCGAGAATGTTACCGCACGACCACGATATGTGGGCAAGGAAAGACGCAAATATGGGAAAGATGCAAATATGGAACAAACACAAATATGTGAGAAGAGAAATTTGGGGCTCAACTTGACTAAAAGAAGGAATCGGTTGGAAGCATGGGTTCATGAGTAATGGGAGAAATGCAAATATGGGAGAACATAATTTTGTGGAACACCTTGACTAGAAGAAGGAAACGGCTGGAGGATGGGTTCATGAGTAATGGGAAAAACGCAAATATGGGGTAAAAGTAAATGTGGGGCAAAAACGCAAATGTGGGGGGAAAAAACGCAAATGTGGGGGGAAAAAACGCAAATGTGGGGGGAAAAAACGCAAATGTGGGGGGAAAAAACGCAAATGTGGGGGGAAAAAACGCAAATGTGGGGGGAAAAAACGCAAATGTGGGGGGAAAAAACGCAAATGTGGGGGGAAAAAACGCAAATTTGGGGGGAAAAAACGCAAATGTGGGGGGAAAAAACGCAAATTTGGGGGGAAAAAACGCAAATGTGGGGGGAAAAAACGCAAATGTGGGGGAAAAAACGCAAATGTGGGGGAAAAAACGCAAATGTGGGGGAAAAAACGCAAATGTGGGGGAAAAAACGCAAATGTGGGGGAAAAAACGCAAATGTGGGGGAAAAAACGCAAATGTGGGGGAAAAAACGCAAATGTGGGGGAAAAAACGCAAATGTGGGGGAAAAAACGCAAATGTGGGGGAAAAAACGCAAATGTGGGGGAAAAAACGCAAATGTGGGGGAAAAAACGCAAATGTGGGGGAAAAACGCAAATGTGGGGGAAAAACGCAAATGTGGAGGAAAACGCAAATGTGGGAAAAAAAAGGATGAGTAAGGACTTAGTTGTTCTCTGCCATCTCCGAATTAGACATACGGGGTTGACCCAAAGTTATCTCCTTCGCCGTGAGAACCCGCCCAAATGTCGCTGTTCTTCATCTTCTGATGGACCGTCCCCTTTTAGCCCCCTTGTGGTAGTCTTTTCATTTACAGCTGCACTTCCTATAAATCTAGGTGATGAAGCCTCTATAGCTGACTCAGTTTTACGTTTTATCCTTCAGCTGGGTTTGATCACTCACTCTAGTGTGGGTGCTCTCGCATGATTTTTCAGGCTACATCCGCTCCTGCGACTTTTAATTGTGATGTGGATACCAAAATAATGTCTTTTCTGGTAACAAGTTGCGTTGGTACCTCTATCAACGCTTTCCATTTGCAGTTGAGTGGTTGACCTTTTACATGATCCATCAACCACTGTAGTCTGTTTTACTCTAGTCAACTATTTGCTCTGCTCCTTTTAAGTGTCCTCTATTTTGTATTATTGTGGTGTTTATTTTAGCTTTCTACCCCTTGGTGTTCCCTCCCCCTGGGAGCAGAGGTTACGCTTTTACTGTATAGGCCTTTTACAAGTATGTCTGTTTGGAACAGGGGACTGGTTGATCTCGATGTTTAGCCCCCATCAAAGCCCAAAACCAACCAACCGTTAGGAATCACTGTGCTATCACGGAATATCGCACCGATAATTCCATGACTGGACATCGCACACTACACAGTTACACGCTGAGGGTGAAGAGACTTCTCGTTGGCGATATGCAAATTCTCAGTCCACCAAATCCACCAATTTTTGCATATCGACGATCCCATCCAATGACAATGGTCTTTGTCGCTAAACCAAACAATGCATGTGCATATTTTTTTCCATTATGCCCCGCGACCAACCGAGAAGTTTGAACGTCCTAACGCAAACCGTTCAGAAGTTATGGCGATTTTATTTCATATAGTTCAATAATTTTCTGATGTTTTACTTCAGCGTTGTATAATGTAGGGTTTCACAAGAAGAATTAACGAATTACTAGTCGATACTCCTGCATCTAAGGTTTACTTTCGCGTCCCCAAAATCAATAATGGCACATTTGTCAGGAATGGGATGAATCCTCGCAGATGTTTTGGGGTAAATTCCCGCAGCTGCAACAATATAACGGCAATTCTTCAGTTACAACCTCCGAGAAACATGACCTTCAACACACATCGCGTGAGATTATATCACGTGAATGCATAATTCCGTTATTTAAAATCAACATGGAGAGGAAACGTCAACCCCCTACAGAGAACGACTGGAAGAAGAATGCATGGGAAAAGAAAGCTTGCTGTGGGGAAGGAAAGACGTGCCAGAGAAAGAAAAGAGCATACTATAGGAACAAAACGAAGTCACCTACATATCACTACACCAATGACAAAAAAGAAAGGAAACATATCAAACAGAAAGTAAATAATTTTTCAGTCAGATACAGTCTTCTCACATTATGGCAGCAGCTCAGATGTAGACACAGCGAATAAGTATTGCTAAAATAGACATAATGTCTGACGGGATAGCCGCAATCAATGGTTTTACAATGTTACTTATAATCCGTCTTGATTGCAAAATGTTTATTCATATGACCGGTTTCGGTTCCCCTAGAACCATCTTCAGATTTGTAACGATAATGATACTCATTTACTATTTCACGAATGTAAACCTTTTTCATCCTATCTAATCAACATCAAATGTACCAGAACGTACCTGATATTTCGGTTACAGGAGTAATCCGTGCACACACAGCAACCTTCACATGTGCGTCACATAAAACTGGTTGGCAGAATGCACGTCATTTATATTAATTATGTATAACACTATTACCGACAGGCGGCGCCTGGTACATTTTTTACAATGCATATGCACATACTGTATTCAGTAGATTTTTGTAATTAACTTTTTTCTCTAAAAATACTTAATTAAAATCTGTAGTGTCAAGGTGAAAATCTGTACCTATCAAAATTATAAAACACAGTGAAATTATCATTTTATACGATCTAGAAGCAAAGGGCGATTTTTATATCTATGGCGCTGGTGTAGACTTGTTTTCCTCCATGGTCTGCTTCCGTGGTTCCCGCCATTTCGGTGTTGTGCTGCGATCCGCTCAGCCGTCTGATGCCCATCGCCGTGGGCAGGAGGGCCGCGCAGGAGGGCCCT
The DNA here is from genome assembly GCF_021461385.2 of Schistocerca piceifrons. NCBI lineage: Eukaryota > Metazoa > Arthropoda > Insecta > Orthoptera > Acrididae > Schistocerca > Schistocerca piceifrons. The sequence continues at coordinate 155,899,028 of NC_060146.1, read as the reverse complement.
TCAACGACGCCAGGCGCTGCACGCATCTTCCAGCTTCCCAATCGTGCACCATCTCTCATCCCTCGGCCTGGACCTCCACACGCAACAGTTGACATCTTAGTAAGTCGTCATAAATACTAAAATTGGCGTTATGATTGAACTCGCTTTTGCTCGTTGAGGATTGAATCCGGATCTTTCTTTTTGTGGGTGTATATTTTAATTTCTTCCAAAATGTTAAGAAACCGTCCCATATGAGTTCTATGCAGGATGTCTAAATTTTGTTCAATGTTCGTGACTGAGTGCTTTCAGGCAATCATATGTGCCCCAAACGCTGTTTTGTTTTGAGAGTTGGTGTGCTCCCTGAATCTTGTCTCAAAGATCCTACCAGTCTGTCCTATATATTGTTCTTATAAATAAATATTCATCAACTGTTTACATGTATATCCGTTCACTACGGCCACTTGTTTTAAAATACTTACTCCTTTTCTACTTCTTGTTGGCTTCGTGGTAATCTTACTAGCCTGTATACCATCGAAGTAAAATATTCCCATTTGTATCGTGGTGGGCGACAAAAGCGCTCATCGATAACTAAATCTGTACACATATGTTTTCTGAATATGCTAATTTCATTCTTCCCATTTTTCTTTATTAGTGTTAAATCTAAGTAATGTATACAGTTGTCTTCTTCAAATTCCATAGTGAATTTAATTTTCGGGTGTTGAGAGCTCATTTTTTGTGCTCCATTTTCGATATCATTTTTATCTCCTTCGTGTAATAAAATAGAGTCGTCAACATATCTCCTGTCATATACAATTTCTAAACAGTCTGCGTGGTGTCTGTTTGTTCTATATCGTGTCTCCCTACCACTTTCGCGCAGCGACGCTCTGAGCGTGTTTTTTAGGAAATTGACTAGTTTGAACCTGGGACCTGTTGCTGGTAAGGAGACGCCAGACCACACGTGACATGTAGAATTCAGAAGAGTTCATTGAGACTAGCGATGATATAGCCAAATACTTAATGATTTCAGCGTCAGCTCCACTGCACTCCCTGTAAAAGAATCTTAATACTAACTAAATTTAGTGGAAGGGTGTCAAGGCATTCCTATTTTTAGTTAGCTGGTAAAATAACGTCGAAAATGCAGTTAAGTTTACCATTGGAAATTTTATTCTACTCACAAAACATCGTTTATAAATTGCACTATTGATAAAAGGAAATGTTTTAATACAGGATGGTAAAAACCAACTGCGTTCAACAAAAATGTGAACGAATATCCCCTGAGTGGGTTTCCAAGTTCTACAATGGATCGAAGGATGACCTATGCCATATCACAACTATAATCTAGGTTTAAATTAAGTTTCACAAAAGAGAAAACTATCAAAATGGTCTACAGTGACCCTCAATTATCTTTAATTACTTATCTAACTTGTCGTAAATTACAGTGGCTGATGTGGCTTCTCAATAACTATATAAAAGAAAAATCATCGCGTTTCAGATTTTTACTTCAAGTGGCAAATGTGAACACCATGAGCTTTAATTGACGATCGACACTAGTATTACGCAAGAAGGGGATGTAACAGATGAGACTTCTGCAGTTCTGAGTGAAGCTTTATGCGCCCTTATGCGGCATCGCGTGCGTTCATTACCTTGTCGGTGTTCGTCAGGGGGCGGCAGGCAGCACAGCTCCGTCCAGCTCGCCCTCTCGGAAGCAACTCTCTAGCAACTCTATCCTAACTTCTCCTTACTACAATTTACCGAAGTTGGTTTAAAAAAAAAACTATCTGGCTGTGTTTTCATCTGACCAATCAGGGTCTCAATGTTAACCTTAAGCTCCGCCTACAAAAATTCTGTCTATCCAATGAGAAACGTTATACTTTTCGTGGTGGGGCAATGTTTTTAAAGTTTGCAACGTAACAGACACGCGAAAAATTCTCACTCTAAAAACTTGCGGGTGGTGTGGACCTAGCGGTTAGCTGGCAACGTGGGTGTCCGTCCGTCCCTTATTGTAGGGCCTTCCAGCTTAACACGGTTCTGCTCTCGGCTTCTGTTCTCGTTTCTCCCCTTGGAACTGCGTCTGTCTCATGGTGGGAAGGTATGACATGCATTTAGGCATTCTTGTCAGTCTGTGGTATTCCATTTGCTCACTCATTACTCTTATTACTTTGGTTAATTTAATGTCACGATTTATTCGGAGCTATGAGACATACTACTGGATTTGCTTATCATGTCAGGGTTTTCATGGAAGGTGTTGGATTTGCCTGACACCTTACATATCACCACCCTTCGAACTTAAGTTTTGCACTGAATTTAGGCAATGATTGAATCGTTGTCTAAGTTAGTCAAAAATTATTGCTTTACCTAAATTTTGTTGCCTACTCTTCAGCCACGTTATTCTGGTTCTATGCTAGTTTGTATTACTAATTTATATTTTTATATTCTTCCAAATTATTCTCAAAAGTGACAAGAGAATAATATTTTTAGGCTATTATTAATTTTTAATTATTTTCTTTCTTTATTTAAGTGTGAAGTATGCTTTTTAAGAAGTTTTTTATCGAAAGTGAGGAGTCTTTCACATCGGTTTTCTTAGAAATATATTTTTTTTATAAATGTAGTAGTTAAGTAAAATCTATTCCTTACACATTTTCTAAATATCATGTACAAGTAAAATGTTTTTGTTTCTAAACACTCATTTCAACATTGTTACACTAACAAATAAGAATTGTTTCCAAGAATTGCGTTGACAAAGAAATATACATACACAAGTATTGAGACATTATCCTAACAAGTGGCACAAATGTTAAAAAAAGGGAAAACATCCAACAAGATAATTTTTTATTCTTCGTTTTTATAAGAAGAAAATAAGTAAAATATAATTATTCTTTTATTTTTATGAGGAGAAAATAAGTGGCATACAGTTTTATTGTTTATTATGCCTTATTTTTGTTCTTTATATACTGTCCATTTCAGAACTAATGACTTATTTTTATGGATAATCTATTTTTTTACTTAAGTCCATAGTCAATGACTGTTATTTTGTAGTTTATTATCTGTCTGGTGTGCTTAACTTACTTAGTTTTTCACACATTTCTTTTGCACAATTCCTACATCACATAATTTGATTTCACACATTCACACAATCCTATGAATGTTTAAGCATGAGGTTTGCGAATGTTTTTGCACAAAGGTGCGAGATGGATGTGGGCAAGTATTTGATGTACAGCTTCGTTCGTCATTCCTTGTTGGCTTTGCAAGTGTGTGTTGCTGTTGTGGAGGTCCCATTATGGAATGGAGCTGTGAGTGCAGAATCTGGTGGTTTACTGGCTTTGTATGCGTGAAAGTCATCGTTATGTGTCGCTGAAAGCGGTCGTTTTTCGTTGTAATACTTCGCAGACGACTAGTTTACAATAGGATAGGGATTTGGGAAGGTATGTCGTCTATTCTTCACCCATCTTCTTCCTTGGTCTCAATCTTGTAAATCTTCAACTTCTGTTCTTCCTGCTTTTTCTCTGCTTCTTACTTGATTCTTGGTTCTTCTCTGGGCAGGATATGGAAATATTTATTGATAACTAGTCGCTTTGAAGTTCTCCTCCTAATAACAGTTTGATAAATGGTTTGGACATGTCATTTCTACTTTGTGGACATTTTCTTCAGTTTCATGCATCAGCGTGCTGTTTAATAGCAGTAGTGTGACTTTTACACATATTTTTTGCCAGTGGTGGCTTGCCCAAGCCGTCTTCTCGTCAGGCCATGTTTTGCTCATTCCGCTGAGTGGGGGTGCTCGGAGACCTTTCCGGCATTCAGTGTTCGGCATCCCATCGCGTCTCTGCAGGGTGTTCCATCCCAGCAGGGTTCCGCCTAGCGGTTAAATTTATTGCCCACTTCAGTTAAAAGGGCCTTCTGTTGATCTCACTGTCCTTTCCCTTCTCTCGAAGCTTCTGCGTTGTAGGAATCGTGTCTTGCTAATTATGTCCTTTTCTTTCTTGATACTTCTCGCATTGCAACTTGTGGGTCGTTGCATCTCATCCTTGCTGGAGTTTTTACAATGGTTCTTACAAAAAGTTTTACTTAGTCATCTAACATATGTCTAGTACCTACATTATTTTGCGCCTTTTTAAAAGCTTTACAAATTTCGGCACCCTTTCCATGTTGCAATTCTAAGATATTTTGAATCTTAACTTCTACAAAAATCCTCAAATTCGTTTTTTATTATTGTGTAGTGTCGTGGTGTATAGCATTTTAGTATTTCATGCTGTTGGACTATCTACGCTTTATCCCTTCACCTTAATCTATGGTACTTTTGGTGTTATTTTTGTTTTTGTTTTTATTGAAACTACTTTCTTTTTCCCACTTTCCTCTCTCTTCAGTCTTCTTTCTCCTGACGATCTTATCTGCAACATAATCTTGAAATATTGTGCTGATTATTTACCAGTAATAAAATTAATCTTAAAAACTTTTTGATATAGCTCACATGGTGAAGTCCTAAGGTTTTGCCTGTTTTTGGGTTCATTAGTTCCACAGCATTATCATGAGCAATTCGGCTAATTATGACAGGTCCTTCGTATGCAGCGTAAAACTTATGTATTTTGTGTTTCTCTTTGCTGGAGAGATGGTGTGTTTTTACAAATACTTTCTGTCCTACTGAGAATGTTCTTTTAATTGCTGTTCTACCTCTTTCTTTTCTTTTAATAGCTGCCTGTCTGATGTTGGAGAGTGCTGTTGCTATGACCTGTTCGTGCTGTCTACATGATACAATAGGAAATCTAACATTTTCTCTGGTTATGTTTGGGGGTTCAATATTTTTAAGTACAGTAACTGGAGGTAGTAGTGTAGTGCTATGTGGCATTTCATTTATTACTTCTTGAAAATCTTTAAGGTATATATCTCAAGTGTTGTCTTTTGTCTGCATATAATCGGCATAAAGTGCCTATGTCCTTCATAGATCGTTCTGCTGGATTTACGCTAGGTTTGTACTTAGATATGTAGATGGATTTTATTTTGTGTTGTTTTAACGTGTTCTGCCATTGCACTGATTTGTATTGTGGGCTATTATCCGAAATTATTCGTTCCACTCGACCTACTTGTCTGAGAAAATCTTGTCTAAATGCTTTACTTATAGTAAGACCTGTTGCCCGTTTTAATGGTGTTAAGGTAACATATTTAGAAGTAAGTTCCAAAACGACAAATATGAAAATATATCCATTTTTTGTGCGTGGGAGGGGCCCCATCAAATCTGTTGCAGCTATTTGTTTTAATCTTTTAGGGATATTGGAAACATAGGTGGTTTGGTTTGGAAAGTGACGTGTTTAGCCCTCATACATTTTTTGCATTTGACTAATACTGTTATAATTCGTCTTTCCATATTAGGAAAATGGCTTGTTTGTTTTATTTTTAAAAATCATTTCTTTGGTCCAAAGTGGCCATTACTTAAATGTGTATACCATATGTACTTATTAATTAGTTCATCTGGGATATAAATTAACCATTCATTCGTTGCAACATTTCGTCTAAAAAATAAAACATTATTTTTTACGAGATAGTGCTGTCGAATGTCTGGAAAATCCTTACTTCTCCACTTGTTTGATTCCTAGTATTTCAGGATCCTTGTCCTGTTCTTTGCCTATGTTTTTCAATGCTGTCGTAATGTAGTTTTCGAAAGGTACTTGTTTTATATAGTACATTGTAAACTGTTCTGCTGCTTCCAAACCTATGTTATTGGATGCACCCTGTGGTCATCGTGATAAAGCATCTGCTAAGACATTCGCTAGTCCTGATATGTGTGTAATACTGAAGTGAAATTCTTGTAATATTAACATCCATTTTGCTAACCTCCCATGAGTTAGTTTGGCGGATAACAGAAATTCTAATGCTTTGTGGTCAGTGTATACTTTTGTTTTTCTTCCGAATAGGAAGTATCGAAAACGTTGGAAGCCCCATACAATGGCCAATGCTTCCAGCTCCGTGACTGAATAGTTTTTCTCGCTTTTTGTGAGTACCCGGCTGGCAAATGCAATTGTTCTATATGATCTTAGCCCTGCCTGTTCGTATTCTTGGAATAAAACAACCCCTAAACCTGTGGCTATCAGTGGCCATACAAAAATTTTGTGTTAGATCAGGATGTGCTAAAATCGGTGCTGTTAGTGCGTTTTTCACTTTTAAAAATTCTTCATTGGCTTGTTAGAGTGCCACCCTATACAATCCCATTAAGCTACAGGAATAAAGTATTCCAGGAGATATCTAAAATGTTAGATGACGATATTATTGAACCAGCTACCTCCATGGCATGTTTTTTCCAGTCAGTGCACATAGGCGTGTTGTTGCGAGAGAGTCGATCCAAATAAATTTTTTACAGAATCCGGTGAGACCTAGAAATCCTGAGAGTTTTCTTATTATATGGAGTACAGAATTCTTTGATTGCCGTTAGTTTTTCTGGGTCGGGCATTACCCCTTTCTCTGAAATTGTGCGCCCTAGAAATTTGACCTCTCGCCTTCCAAATTTGGATTTTGTTATATTTACCCCATGCTCTTTCATGATCTGTAAAAACTGATTTAATGTGTCGTTGTAATGTTCCAAGAGGGTTCTGCTATAATCACATCATCAACATAATAAGTAATTTTTTGTACAATTTGAGGACTGAGTATAGTATTAAATCCCATAAAAAACGCTGCTGATGATATGTTTAAACCAAATGGCAATCGTTTAAACTGGTAACATCTACCGAATACGATAAATGCTGTAAATTTTCTACATTCTGGGCCCAATTCTATTCGCCAGAAACTACTTCGTAAATCAATTGATGAAAGTATCTTAGCACCGTGGAAGTTTTGTATCAATTTCTCTAATTTTTCTGGGCGATCTGTCTCAGTGATTATGATTGTGTTGATCTGTCTGGAATCAAGCACTAACCTGATGCTCCCATCTCGTTTTTGTACAATATGGAGAGGGCTGTTATATGTGGAGGTAGCTGGTTCAATAATATCGTCATCTAACATTTTAGATATCTCCTGGAATACTTTATTCCTGTAGCTTAATGGGATTGTATAGGGTGGCACTCTAAATGGCTTGTGCTGTTTTACTTCAAACTTGTACTGAAAGTGTTTAATACTGCCAGTCTTAGGTAAAAATACTTCTGCTTTATCTCGTAAAATACCCTCTAATTCTCTTTTACTGTGTTCCGAAATACCTTGAACTTCTTGCAATTTTTCGTCGATTTCTTTATGGACTTCTAACATGAGTTGAGGCGATTCCCCCTTTAGTGCATACCATTCTAATTCTTCATCCTCTTTATCTCGCATCATTCTTAATTGTTTGTTTATGACTGGTATTTCTTCTAATTTTAGCTTTTGCTCAAAGAGAAGTGTGACATTCCCGAATGTTACGCTACCTTTACCCATACCTATTATCGCTCGTCTCTCATTTAAAAAATCTGCACCTTTAATCAAATCTACAGTTAGTTTAGGTATAATCACGAAGTTGGCTTCGATCTTTTGACCTTGACACGAAAGAGTTAACCTTGTTTGTCTCGTAACTTCCGCAGCATTGTTTCTAACAGGACCTCTTACTTTAATCTTACATGTTTTCAGAACTGGCAATTCCTCATTGGCATTACACTGCATGAATAAATTTTCTGAGATCGCAGTCAGTTCACTTCCGCTATCAATTACAATATTGACTGGGATATGCTTTATCATGGCCTTCACAATTGGTTGAATTTGAAAGGGTTGGTTCTGTCCTTCTTCTTGCATCATCGACTCCTCCACTGAATCATACATGAGTCTTTTTAGGAATTTCCCTTGTGAATTCTAACTTTCTGTAGGATAAGCTTCGACTGCTAATTCTCTCTCTTTTATTACCTCTTCTCTATTTCTTCCTTCATTTACGCTTTCTTCAGCATCCTCTACTTTTTCCTCATCCTCGTCTATCTTCTCCTTCTTCGTCGCTACTTCCACGTAGTCGCATCTAAATGCTCTAATTATCGCTTCATAACTTCATTCATTATATACGTTGGGTTGTGTGCCCACTCGTAACTTATTTTCAACTTCTGTCGACTGCGCATTATCCTCATTGAATTCGCTTTTCCTGGTTTCCATCTCAAATAGCTCTACAATACTAATTACTTCGTCCTTTCCTCCTACGTTCGTTGTGCATGCCTCTGGTAATTCATCTTCCTCGTCAGTATTCTCCCAATTAATTTCGTCCCAACACGATATTGTTATTTTCTTGTCTTCGTTTTCATCTGGTCCCTGCGGATTTGTTTCTTCCTTCTTCTCTTCTCGTGATAAGATTTTTACTTCTCTGTTCAAGGTGCTGCAATTGTCCTGGGTCGGTGCGTCATTCTCTTTGGCATGGGCGCTTAGCTGTCAATTCTAACGTTTATCAGGGTTTGGTGGTCTTACCTCCACCTCTTCTATGTGTATTCTCTTTTCTTGTTCAGCTTGTTGATAGCGGTTTCTTTGTTGATAATTTGTCGGTCTATTGGTTCTCCAGTACCTGTTCCGGTTGTTGTTATTCCCTCTGTAATAGTTGTTGCCGTTCCTGGGTGAATTATAGTTATTGCCATATTCTCTTCTAAATCCATAACCGGTTCTTCGTTGAAATCTATTGTCGTTTCTTGGTGCGAAGTTATCACATGGTTCGTAATTATTCTTTCTTCGTACTGTGTCTTGTGGAGTCCACTGTTTTTTGGTTTCGTTTTCACGTACGCTTCGTCTTTTTCTTACGTCATCTTCCGAAAATATGAACTCTAGTTCCCTTAGAATACCTTTAAATGGTTCGACGTATTTGCCTCCGCGACCTACTAATGATTGCTGGTATTTCAATGGTAGCTTCATCGCGCATAATTTAATCAACTCTCCGTCACTGCTTGGTACATCTAAGCATTGGTTTTTCTTTGCCATTAATTCGAAAAATTTCACAGGACTCTTCTCTCCTGAATTTTCAAAAGATGGGTTCTGTAATAATTCGTACTTCACTCTGTTCTGTGCTTCGCTGGACCAATATCGTGAGAGAAACTTCTCTCTGAAATCTTCGTACGATCGGCATGTCGCTGCAACATTCTGCATCGTTTCTGCGACTGTTCCTGACATGTGTGCACATATAAAGTCTAATTTGTGTCCTAGCGTCCAGTGTTCTGGTAATCCTACTCGGAATTGATCAATAAAAGTTCGTGGATGTAATGAGTTTCCTTCTCGAAAGTGTTGAAATTTTCTGACTGTGAGGAAATGATCGTTGTCGTACTTTGTCATAGTTCCATATGAAATTCGCGATTCTTCGTCACTTTTGTTTCTGATCATTTTTCCCGTCGTTCTTTCCTGTTGTGGTAGATCCATTGGATATTGTCCACTGTAACTTTCGCCTACCCTTGCGTAGTATCGTTGGAGTGTTACGCAATAATTTTCTTCCATCGGTTGTGAACGTGTAGCTGAATGCATTGCACTGTACTCTTCGCGACCTGGCTTTCCATTGTCACGTATGTTACTTTCCGCCTGTGATTGGAATCGCAAATGTGTAATATCTTCGTTAATTGCTTGTTTTTCCGGTGCTGTTACAGATACGGATGTGGTTGCAGACTCTGTGCTTGTTCGATCCAGTTCACTACGCTCTTCGATGGTTTGCAACAACTCTGTTCGCAATTTCTGAAACTGTCGCTTCGTTTGCGCTTCTATTTTGACTATGCGGTTATCAAATCTTTTCAGCGCTGCTTTCGTGATACGTTTGTGTAACACACTGTTTTCAACAATTTCACGCGCTGTACCTGCTGCTTGTCTAGTTATTACGTTTATGTGTTTCTCTAGTTTCTTGACTTCTCCCTGGATGTTGTTATGTAATGTTTTGATCTCGTCCTAAATGTCATTACGCAATGTTTGTACGTCCGCTTGTACCTTGTCAATGTCTGTTCTCAATTGATTGTGACTTGTTATTAAGTTTCCTATCACTTCTCGAGATTCTTTTGCCTCGTCTTCAATATGACTTAGGTGTAACTGAGTTTTTTTGTTTTGTTCTTTAATCTCACGCATTTGGCTCGTGGTTTCTGCATTTTGTTTTGTCGTTTCTGCATTTTGTTTTGTCGTTTCTGCATTTTGTTTCGTCGTTTCTGCATTTTGTGTCGTCATTTCTGCATTTTGTGTCGTCATTTCTGCATTTTGTGTCGTCATTTCTGCATTTTGTTTCGTCATTTCTGCATTCTGAATTTTAATTTGGTTCGAAATTTCTTTATTTTGTCTTGTCATGGTTTCCGTCGTTAATTGTAATAATTCTGCCAGATTGGTGGGTCCTATTGCGTTTTCTTCCGACGTCCTACGTTCTGTGTTTTCGGCCGAGTGTTGGTTCGCAAACGATTGCATTGAACTGTGCTGTGACACGTTTCTGCTCGCACTCCTTGTACTCTGTGGTGAGGGAGCTCTGATTACTTGTACTATGGGTTCTACGTATTCAAGACGCAAGTATGCTGACCTAGGTTTTCTGTGCCTTGACGTACATTATCCTCGTTATGGTGCGTTATATGTCCTATTTCTCGCGATACTGCATCGTCTGTTATACTGTCCTCTATTCTCTGTCCATCTTCATGCTGGGTCTCTGCCTCAATTCGGTCAAGGTCTCGATCTGCCATTGCTATACTTTCCGAATCCCTTATTTTCTGTTTCAAAAGCAATTCACGCGCCCTACTTCGCGTCAACATGAGCTCATACGATCTCACGCGTTTCAGAAACTTTTTGTTCACACAACTCGACACTTTCAAGACTGGCAATCCATTCACTTACTTGTTGGGTCAGAACCAACTTGTCGACGATGTATCCGCCACCTGTGCGCTTGCATTGGAGAGGAAACTTAATTCTAACAATAATTAAAATTCATAACTTAATTATGCTATTGTCTCTGACACTTTCTTACTATCTATCGCTGCAGCTACTGTTTTCGAGTATTTAAAACTTTAGGAAAAAAATTTTTTTACAAAAATTTTTCAACAAGATATTTTTCTGACCTAGTTAGGCATGTGGTCGACCTTCGACCATGGTATTTTACCATACTGGCAGGGTCGCCATTTTCTAAACAGTCTGCATGGTGCCTGTTTGTTCTATATCGTGTCTCCCTACCACTTTCGCGCAACGACGCTCTGAGCGTGTTTTTTAGGAAATTGACTAGTTTGAACCTGGGACCTGTTGCTGGTAAGGAGACGCCATACCACACATGACATGTAGAATTCAGAAGAGTTCAGTGAGACTAGCGATGATATAACCAAATACTTAATGATTTCAGCGTCAGCTCCACTGCACTCCCTGTAAAAGAATCTTAATACTAACTAAATTTAGTGGAAGGGTGTCAAGGCTTTCCTATTTTTAGTTAGCTGGTAAAATAACGTCGAAAAAGCAGTTAAGTTTACCATTGGAAATTTTATTCTACTCACAAAACATCGTTTATAAATTGCACTATTGATAAAAGGAAATGTTTTAATACAGGATGGTAAAAACCAACTGCGTTCAACAAAAATGTGAACGAATATTCCCTGAGTGGGTTTCCAAGTTCTACAATGGATCGAAGGATGACCTATGCCATATCACAACTATAATCTAGGTTTAAATTAAGTTTCACAAAAGAGAAAACTATCAAAATGGTCTACAGTGACCCTCAATTATCTTTAATTACTTATCTAACTTGTCGTAAATTACAGTGGCTGATGTGGCTTCTCAATAAGTATATAACAGAAAAATCATCGCGTTTCAGATTTTTACTTCAAGTAGGAAATATGAACACCATGAGCTTTAATTGACGATCGACACTAGTATTATGCAAAAAGGGGATGTAACAGATGAGACTTCTGCAGTTCTGAGTAAAGCCTTATGAGCTCAAAAATGCGGCATCGCGTGCGTTCATTACCTCGTCGGTGTTCGTCAGGGGGCGGCAGGCAGCACAGCTCCGTCCAGCTCGCCTCTCGGAAGCAACTCTCTAGCAACTCTCTCCTAATTTCTCCTTGCTATAATTAACGAAGTTGGTTTAAAAAAAAAACTATCTGGCTGTGTTTTCATCTGACCAATAGAAATATTCTTGGGTGAAACCTCCAGAAGACCCTTATATTTCAGTTTCTTGCTTAGGTCTTGTATCTTGGATTTTGAGTGTAGCCTTCAGCAGAACTAAAGTTAATCAAAGGAGGTCGATTAAAGTTTTGAGTAGTGTTTGGCATCTTTGTTGTAATATTGTGTGTTAATGTATAAAGTTTGTATGTTGAGTGCAACTGACAGCAACTTATTTTGGGGGCTTTCCACAACCTAATCCGCTCTGTCCTACTCGCCCAGGTATTTCACATCTCAAACAGCTTATAAAAAGCAGAGGTATATGATAGTGCCGATGTATTGAAAGGCAAACACGTGAGCTGGTATATGCCATGACATACTTGACCCGAAAGACTAGTCACGTTTATCAATTGCAAAATAGGAAGACGTGCTGCCATTTTTCCTCAACAGCAAGGGAAGTTCTATAGTAAACTTTTCAACATCTGATCCCAATAATGGAGTGATGTAAGTAATTCACAACACCAGAAAATAATTAATTTAGATCAACGAAGTTTTGGAGGGACACATTTGTGTAGGTAACACATTTAAGTGATGAAAACCGCGAAATCACAGTTTAATGCAAGCGCAAATATGAAATTCTGGTAGAGTAATAGCTCGTCCAGGGAGGCCGAGCAGTTCTAGGCGCTATAGTCTGGAACCGCGCGACCGCTACGGTCGCAGGTTCAAATCCTGCCTCGGGCATGGATGTGTGTGATGTCCTTAGGTTAGTTAGGTTTAAGTAGTTCTAAGTTCTAGGAGACTGATGACCTCAGAAGTTAAGTCCCATAGTGTTCAGAGACATTTGAACCATTTGGTAGAGTAATAACCGGTGTAACAGCCATAATATTGAATACAACCATGCAAAGGTGAGAGCATTGTGTCTTACTTGTTCCGGATGTCAGTTTGTGGCCTGAAGTTCCTTGCCTGTTGCACTTGGTAGGTCGATACAGGGATGGTTAACGCTGTTTGTGGATGATGCTGGGGTTCTCGTCCGATGATTTCAGGTATGTGCTCGAATAGAGACAGATCTGGTGATGAAGCAGGCCAAGGCAACATGTCGATACTCTGTAGAGCATGTTGGGGAGTGTTATCCTGTTGGAAAACACCCCTGGAATGTTGTGCATGAATGCCAGCACTAGAGATCGAATCACCAGACTGATGTACAAATTTGCAGTCCGGGTGCGTAGGATATCGACGAGACTGCTGCTGCTGTCATACGAAATCGCACACCAGCCCATAACTCCAGGTGTTGGTCCAGTGTGTCCAGCACGCAGCCAGGATGGTTTCAGGCCCTCAACTGATATTCTTCTAATCAACACACGGCCATCACTGGCATCGAGGCAGAACCACCTTTCATCACAAAACACAACAGATTTACATCCTGCCCTCCAATGGGTTCTCGCTTGACACCACTGAAGTCGCATATATATCATTGGTTGGGGGTCAGTGGAATGAACGCTACATGGCATCGGGTTCGGAACTGTCCTTGAAGTAACCGATTTATAACAGTTCGTTGTGTCACGTGGTACCAAATGCTGCTCAAACAGCTGCTGCAGATGCATTACGATTCGTCAGAACCGTACGCCGAACACGATGGTCTTCTCTCTCGGTAGTGCCACGTGGCCGTCTCGAGTTCGGTTTCCTTGCGAACGTACATTCTAGTGACCGCCGTTGCCGGCAAAAACGTACAGCAGCTACATTCCTTCCAAGTGCTTTTGCGGTGTCGCAGAAGGAACAGCCACCTTCCTGTAGCCCTATTACACGACGTCATTCTAACTCAGTGAAGTGTTGGTAATGCAGTCTTTGTAGCTTTAAAGGTATTTTTGTCTATCTAATACGACGGTTACAGCGTGTATTTAAAGCAAACCTGATTTGCATCCACATAGCTTTCAGATATGGGAACATGCGTACCATCTTTCGTTTATGTCCCACAACTCCTACCTTGTGTTCCGATTTCTCTCCGTGAGTGTAGAAGCCAGTACTGAGACACTTTTTCCTGGGAATTAATTTTGATGTTCTCTTAAAGAAAATTTACAATGTATTAGTAGTATGTCCACCAACTACCTGGATCACTATGTTTACATTTGTGGCTCTCGTACACAGAGGCTACTGTCTTAGTGACACAAGTTTTAACAGTTAAGTCATCATCCTTATTAGTTTAAAAGCACAACCCCTTTTCCACCTCCTCTCCATATCTCCAGCCAACCATAAGGCAGTATAAAAAACCCAGGATCATGAAAGAAACCAACTGTGCCTTATAGCCGACGTCTCCACCTCCCCATCCCCAACCAGTCACAGTGCAATATTTAAATTATTTGTGAAAATGCTGTGAAATTACATTATTTCCGACGCTCACACCCTCTTTCTCTCCTCCTCTTTCCAACTAGTACTGTTCAAATGAGGTGTAAAATGGTATCATATTATGCTATTTCCGACCCAGTCAGAATTTAGTACTTAAATGATGTTTCAGATATTAAGCAAAAAGAAAAAAAAATTTCATGACCTCAACTTGGAAGTTAAAGATATGCATTATTTCCCTTGAAACACATTCATAACTTCCGAAACATATTTACATACCTCTAGTGTCTTATTATTATGGTTAATATAAAAGGGGTCAAATTAAATATTTCCTGGGAAGGTCAAAGTCCTTTGTTTACACATAAACTGATACCTCTGACGTAATATTAACAATTATTCCAAGGTTCAAATGGTCCCAATGGCTCTAACAAGGGAACCTCCCCATCGCACCCCCCTCAGATTTAGTTATAAGTTGGCACAGTGGATAGGCCTTGAAAAACTGAACACAGATCGATCGAGAAAACAGGAAGAAGTTGTGTGGAACTATGAAAAAATAAGCAAAATATACAAACTGGGTCGTCCATGTGCAATATAGGCAATATAGAGGGCAGTGTGAGACGAGGAGAGCTGTGGTCCTGTGGTTAGCGTGAACAGCTGCGGAACTAGAGGTCTTTGGTTCATATCTTCCCTCGACCGAAAATTTTAACTTTTTATTTCCAGTTTATGTGACAAACCCTTATGTTTTCATCACTTTTTTTGGAGTGATTATTACATCCACAAGAAAACCTAAATCGGGCAAGGTAGAAGAATCTTTTTACCCATTCACCAAGTGTACTAGTTAGGTGGGTCGACAACATATTCCTGTCATGTGACGCACATGCTGTCACCAGTGTCGTATAGAATATATCAGACGTGTTTTCCTGTGGAGGAATCGGTTGACCTATGACCTTGCGATCAAATGTTTTCAGTTCCCATTGGAGAGACACGTCCTTTCGTCAACTAATCGCACGGTTTTGCGGTGCTGTCGCAAAACACAGACACTAAACTTATTACAGTGAACAGAGACGTCAATGAACGAACGGACAGATCATAACTTTGCGAAAATAAAGAAAGCAAAATTTCAGCCGAGGGCAGATTCGAACTAAAAGACCTCTCGTTCCGCAGCTGTTCACGCTAACCACGGGACCATGGCGCTCCTCTGCTAACATCGCCCTTAATGTTGCCTATCTTGGGCATGGACGACCCAGTTTGTATATTTTGCTTATTTTTTCATAGTTCCACACAACTTCTTCCTGTTTTCTCGAATGATCTGTGTTCAGTTTTTCAAGGCCTATCCACTGTGCCAACTTATAACTAAATCTGAGGGGGGTGCGATGGGGATGTTCCCTTGTAAGCATTATGGGACTCAACATCTGAGGTCATCAGTCCCCTACAACTTAGAACTACTTAAACCTAACTAAGGACATCACACACTTCCATGCCCGAGGCAAGATTCGAACCTGCGATCGTAGTAGCAGGGCGGTTTAGGACTGAAGCGCCTAGAACCGCTCGGCCACACGGTCCGGCTGTTCCAAGGTCAAAGGTGTGCACTATATACGTAAAATGGCTCCTCTGTGATCGTTACAAACATGTAATCTTTCCTTATTTCTTACGTCAAATACAATACTACTGTTAAAGAACTCTTTCAGCCGAAGCTATATATTCTCCCTGTATTTTACATGTCGAAAGTACTTACACACTAGTGATCCCTCTCATGGAAACTAATCATTCTCTCTCTCACACACACACACACACACACACACACACACACACACACACACACACACACACAGACGCACATACATACACACATCATTGCTTGTCTCATCCACACTCGTAAAACTGTGTCAGAATACCTTACTCTTACAATATATTACTGAGGGAATGAAAGGAGAAACAAACTAACCTATAAATTCCTGCTGCATCATAAAAACGTGGGCGGATAGAGTAAGCAAAAGCTGCGAACCAGAGGTTGCTGACGCGTTGCTCAGGAATGGTCATTCGTTCTCCGGGGTCGAAAGAGCGGTAAGAATCACCGCGTAGAAATCATAGCAATGACACAGGTGAAATCGGAAATTTTCAACGTTTCACTAACGACGTTACTGACCGCATAGGGAAAATCTTGAAAATGCGGAACGTCGCTACAATCTACTAATCCATCCGGAAGATTCAAGTACACTTAACATCTGCCAAGTATGCTCGCCATCCGCTGGGGAAAGCAGGAATTTATAGGATTCAGTGTCGTTGTGGGGAGGTGTATGTGGATACTATAAAAAGAACGCCCCAAAAACGACTAGAAGAGCATGCGGGCAGTTGCAGTCGAGGAGAGTTTGACAGATCAGCTGTTGTGGAACATGCTTTGCAACGAGAATACCACCACCTTCATTTTGATAGGACTCAATTACTGGCAACTACAAGCGGATACCACGAAAGGCTATACAGAGAGGCCACAGAGATTGTAAAAATCCCAGGAATTTCTATAGCAAGAAGGAGGGCGCGAAATTGAATAACACCTGGATTCCGGCGCTGAAGAAGACGTGTACCACTCATCTACCATCGGGTGACAGCAACGGCCAATTGCGCCCTTGCATTCAAAATATGTGACGTCACGCCACTGCACGGAAGCACGTGGAAGCGGAATTTTGCTGTAGTCAGTAGTGAGCCAGGATGTGCATCTGACATTCGAAGAAGCTACGATCCCCCTTGGAAACGGCGTCTACGGATGTGGACGAAACGTTGGGTTTCAAGGTGAAATCCGTTCCACCGCGGCATAATAGACCGGAACAATGTATTAACTGTGTTGAGAGGGGCGTATTAGTTGACACAGATTGGTCTATATAATCATGCGTTTTGAGCCAACTGTATGGGTCAAGATGTACAATGTATTGGAGCCATTTCGACGTCATGACAGCCATACTGTCTCATGCTGGTACTGTGTGCTCTAGTATTTGTACATTGTTGCATACAGCCCCCCCCCCTCTCTCTCTCTCTCTCTCTCTCTCTCTCTCTCTCTCTCACACACACACACACACACACACACACACACACACACACACATACATATTCATGCAAGCATGCATGCCATCTCTGCTTGCTCATATGACTGTGTGTGTGTGTGTGTGTGTGTGTGTGTGTGTGTGTGTGTGTGTGTGTGTGTGTGTGTGGGACGGAAGGGAGAGGGCTGTATGCAACAATGTACAAATACTAGAGCACACAGTACCAGCTTCAGACAGTATGGCTGTCATGACGTCGAAATATATATATATATGTATATATAGGGTCCTCTTTGATCGTGACAGGGCCAAATATCTCGCGAAATAAGCGTCAAAAGAAAAAAACTACAAAGGACGAAACTTGTCTAGCTTGAAGGGGGAAACCAGATGGCGGTATGGTTGGCTCGCTAGATAACGCTGCCATAGGTCAAACAGATATCAACTGCGTTTTTTGAAAAATAGGAACCCCCATTTTTTATTACCTATTCGTGTAGTACGTAAAGAAATATGATTGTTTTAGTTGGTCCATTGTGATAGATGGCGCTGTAATAGTCAGAAACATATGGCTCACAATTTTAGACGAACAGTTGGTAACACGTAAATTTTTTAAAATTAAAATGCAGAACGTAGATACGTTTGAAAATTTTATTTCCGTTGTTCCAATGTGATACATGTACCTTTGTGAACTTATCATTTCTGAGAACGCATACGGTTACATCGTGATTACCTGTAAATATCACATTAATGCAATAAATACTCAATTATGTCCGTCAACCTCAATGCATTTGGCAATACGTGCAACGACATTCCTCTCAACACCGAGTAGTTCGCACATGCATTGACAATGGGCTGACGCATGTTGTCAGGCGTTGTCGGTGGATCACGATAGCAAATATCCTTCAACTTTCCCCACAGAAAGTAATCCGGGGACGTCAGATCCGGTGAATTTGCGGGCCATGGTATGGTGCTTCGACGACCAATCCACCTGTCATGAAATATGCTATTCAATACCGCTTCAACCTCACGCGAGCTTTGTGCCGGACATCCATCATGTTGGAAGTACATCGCCATTCTGTCATGCAGTGAAACATCTTGTAGTAACATCGGTAGAGCATTACGTAGGAAATCAGCATACATTGCACCATTTAGATTGCCATCGATAAAGTGGGGGCCAATTATCCTTCCTCCCATAATACCGCACCATACATTAACCCGCCAAGCTCACTGATGTTCCACTTGTCGCAGCCATGGAGGATTTTACGTTGCCTAATAGTGCATATTATGCCGGTTTACTTACCGCTGTTGGTGAATGACGCTTCGTCGCTAAATAGAACGCGTGCAAGAAATCTGTCGTCGTCCTGTAATTTCTCTTGTGCCCAGTGGCAGAACTGTACACGACGTTCAAAGTCGCCATGCAATTCCTGGTCCATAGAAATAAGGTACGGGTACAATCGATGTTGATATAGCATTCTCAACACCGACGTTTTTGAGACTCACGATTCTCGCGCAATTTGCCTGCTACTGATGTGCGAATTAGCCGCGACAGCAGCTAAAAGACCTACTTGGCCATCATTATTTGTTGCAGGTCGTGGTTGACTTTTCACATGTGGCTGAGCACTTCCTGTTTCCTTAAATAACGTAACTATCCGGCGAACGGTCCGGACACTTGGAAGATGTCGTCCAGGATACCGAGCAGCATACACAGCACACGCCCGTTGGGCATTTTGATCACGATAGCCATACATCAACACGATATCGACCTTCTCCGCAATTGGTAAACAGTCTATTTTAACACGGGTAATGTATCACGAAGCAAATACCGTCCGCACTGGCGGAATGTTACATGATACCATGCGAAAAAACTGGCCCAACTAAAGCATTCATATTCTTTACGTACTACAAGAACATGTAATAAAAATGGGGGTTCCCATTTAAAAAGACGCAGTTGATATACGTTTGACCTATTTATTATGATTTTGATCATAAAATATATATAGTGGCAAATATTTCCAGTTCCGTCGAACATCATTACGTTGTTTTGACTTACCTGTATGCTGAGTCAGTTATTAAAACAAATAAATCTTTTTCGATTTCTTGACATTTTTCATGCAGTCATTTCGTCTTAGTTTTCTTGAACTTGCTATTTATTTCACTCCTAAGCTACTTGTATTTCTGTATTCCTGAGTCTCCCGGAACATCAGTAAACTGAAGTATTTCTTCTGTTACCCATGGTTTCTTCGCAGTTACCTTGTTTGTACCTATGTTTTCATTCCCAACTTCTGTTATCGACCTTTTTAGGGATGTACATTGCTCTTCAACTGTGCTGCCTACTGATCTATTCCTTATTGCTGTATCTATAGCGGCAGAGAACTTCAAGCGTATCTCGTCATACCCTGGTACTTCCATATCCCACTTCTTTGCGTATTGATTCTTCGTAACTATGTCTTAAATTTCAGCATACTTTTCATCACCACTACATTGTGGGCTATTATCCGAAATTATTCGTTCCACTCGACCTACTTGTCTGAGAAAATCTTGTCTAAATGCTTTACTTATAGTAAGACCTGTTGCCCGTTTTAATGGTGTTAAGGTAACATATTTAGAAGTAAGTTCCAAAACGACAAATATGAAAATATATCCATTTTTTGTGCGTGGGAGGGGCCCCATCAAATCTGTTGCAGCTATTTGTTTTAATCTTTTAGGGATATTGGAAACATAGGTGGTTTGGTTTGGAAAGTGACGTGTTTAGCCCTCATACATTTTTTGCATTTGACTAATACTGTTATAATTCGTCTTTCCATATTAGGAAAATGGCTTGTTTGTTTTATTTTTAAAAATCATTTCTTTGGTCCAAAGTGGCCATTACTTAAATGTGTATACCATATGTACTTATTAATTAGTTCATCTGGGATATAAATTAACCATTCATTCGTTGCAACATTTCGTCTAAAAAATAAAACATTATTTTTTACGAGATAGTGCTGTCGAATGTCTGGAAAATCCTTACTTCTCCACTTGTTTGATTCCTAGTATTTCAGGATCCTTGTCCTGTTCTTTGCCTATGTTTTTCAATGCTGTCGTAATGTAGTTTTCGAAAGGTACTTGTTTTATATAGTACATTGTAAACTGTTCTGCTGCTTCCAAACCTATGTTATTGGATGCACCCTGTGGACATCGTGATAAAGCATCTGCTAAGACATTCGCTAGTCCTGATATGTGTGTAATACTGAAGTGAAATTCTTGTAATATTAACATCCATTTTGCTAACCTCCCATGAGTTAGTTTGGCGGATAACAGAAATTCTAATGCTTTGTGGTCAGTGTATACTTTTGTTTTTCTTCCGAATAGGAAGTATCGAAAACGTTGGAAGCCCCATACAATGGCCAATGCTTCCAGCTCCGTGACTGAATAGTTTTTCTCGCTTTTTGTGAGTACCCGGCTGGCAAATGCAATTGTTCTATATGATCTTCGCCCTGCCTGTTCGTATTCTTGGAATAAAACAACCCCTAAACCTGTGGCTATCAGTGGCCATACAAAAATTTTGTGTTAGATCAGGATGTGCTAAAATCGGTGCTGTTAGTGCGTTTTTCACTTTTAAAAATTCTTCATTGGCTTGTTGATCCCATACTCATGGCATGTTTTTTCCAGTCAGTGCACATAGGCGTGTTGTTGCGAGAGAGTCGATCCAAATAAATTTTTTACAGAATCCGGTGAGACCTAGAAATCCTGAGAGTTTTCTTATTATATGGAGTACAGAATTCTTTGATTGCCGTTAGTTTTTCTGGGTCGGGCATTACCCCTTTCTCTGAAATTGTGCGCCCTAGAAATTTGACCTCTCGCCTTCCAAATTTGGATTTTGTTATATTTACCCCATGCTCTTTCATGATCTGTAAAAACTGATTTAATGTGTCGTTGTAATGTTCCAAGAGGGTTCTGCTATAATCGCATCATCAACATAATAAGTAATTTTTTGTACAATTTGAGGACTGAATATAGTATTAAATCCCATAAAAAACGCTGCTGATGATATGTTTAAACCAAATGGCAATCGTTTAAACTGGTAACATCTACCGAATACGATAAATGCTGTAAATTTTCTACATTCTGGGCCCAATTCTATTTGCCAGAAACTACTTCGTAAATCAATTGATGAAAGTATCTTAGCACCGTGGAAGTTTTGTATCAATTTCTCTAATTTTTCTGGGCGATCTGTCTCAGTGATTATGATTGTGTTGATCTGTCTGGAATCAAGCACTAACCTGATGCTCCCATCTCGTTTTTGTACAATATGGAGAGGGCTGTTATATGTGGAGGTAGCTGGTTCAATAATATCGTCATCTAACATTTTAGATATCTCCTGGAATACTTTATTCCTGTAGCTTAATGGGATTGTATAGGGTGGCACTCTAAATGGCTTGTGCTGTTTTACTTCAAACTTGTACTGAAAGTGTTTAATACTGCCAGTCTTAGGTAAAAATACTTCTGCTTTATCTCGTAAAATACCCTCTAATTCTCTTTTACTGTGTTCCGAAATACCTTGAACTTCTTGCAATTTTTCGTCGATTTCTTTATGGACTTCTAACATGAGTTGAGGCGATTCCCCCTTTTGTGCATACCATTCTAATTCTTCATTCTCTTTATCTCGCATCATTCTTAATTGTTTGTTTATGACTGGTATTTCTTCTAATTTTAGCTTTTGCTCAAAGAGAAGTGTGACATTCCCGAATGTTACGCTACCTTTACCCATACCTATTATCGCTCGTCTCTCATTTAAAAAATCTGCACCTTTAATCAAATCTACAGTTAGTTTAGGTATAATCACGAAGTTGGCTTCGATCTTTTGACCTTGACACGAAAGAGTTAACCTTGTTTGTCTCGTAACTTCCGCAGCATTGTTTCTAACAGGACCTCTTACTTTAATCTTACATGTTTTCAGAACTGGCAATTCCTCATTGGCATTACACTGCATGAATAAATTTTCTGAGATCGCAGTCAGTTCACTTCCGCTATCAATTACAATATTGACTGGGATATGCTTTATCATGGCCTTCACAATTGGTTGAATTTGAAAGGGTTGGTTCTGTCCTTCTTCTTGCATCATCGACTCCTCCACTGAATCATACATGAGTCTTTTTAGGAATTTCCCTTGTGAATTCTAACTTTCTGTAGGATAAGCTTCGACTGCTAATTCTCTCTCTTTTATTACCTCTTCTCTATTTCTTCCTTCATTTACGCTTTCTTCAGCATCCTCTACTTTTTCCTCATCCTCGTCTATCTTCTCCTTCTTCGTCGCTACTTCCACATAGTCGCATCTAAATGCTCTAATTATCGCTTCATAACTTCATTCATTGTATACGTTGGGTTGTGTGCCCACTCGTAACTTATTTTCAACTTCTGTCGACTGCGCATTATCCTCATTGAATTCGCTTTTCCTGGTTTCCATCTCAAATAGCTCTACAATACTAATTACTTCGTCCTTTCCTCCTACGTTCGTTGTGCATGCCTCTGGTAATTCATCTTCCTCGTCAGTATTCTCCCAATTAATTTCGTCCCAACACGATATTGTTATTTTCTTGTCTTCGTTTTCATCTGGTCCCTGCGGATTTGTTTCTTCCTTCTTCTCTTCTCGTGATAAGATTTTTACTTCTCTGTTCAAGGTGCTGCAATTGTCCTGGGTCGGTGCGTCATTCTCTTTGGCATGGGCGCTTAGCTGTCAATTCTAACGTTTATCAGGGTTTGGTGGTCTTACCTCCACCTCTTCTATGTGTATTCTCTTTTCTTGTTCAGCTTGTTGATAGCGGTTTCTTTGTTGATAATTTGTCGGTCTATTGGTTCTCCAGTACCTGTTCCGGTTGTTGTTATTCCCTCTGTAATAGTTGTTGCCGTTCCTGGGTGAATTATAGTTATTGCCATATTCTCTTCTAAATCCATAACCGGTTCTTCGTTGAAATCTATTGTCGTTTCTTGGTGCGAAGTTATCACATGGTTCGTAATTATTCTTTCTTCGTACTGTGTCTTGTGGAGTCCACTGTTTTTTGGTTTCGTTTTCACGTACGCTTCGTCTTTTTCTTACGTCATCTTCCGAAAATATGAACTCTAGTTCCCTTAGAATACCTTTAAATGGTTCGACGTATTTGCCTCCGCGACCTACTAATGATTGCTGGTATTTCAATGGTAGCTTCATCGCGCATAATTTAATCAACTCTCCGTCACTGCTTGGTACATCTAAGCATTGGTTTTTCTTTGCCATTAATTCGAAAAATTTCACAGGACTCTTCTCTCCTGAATTTTCAAAAGATGGGTTCTGTAATAATTCGTACTTCACTCTGTTCTGTGCTTCGCTGGACCAATATCGTGAGAGAAACTTCTCTCTGAAATCTTCGTACGATCGGCATGTCGCTGCAACATTCTGCATCGTTTCTGCGACTGTTCCTGACATGTGTGCACATATAAAGTCTAATTTGTGTCCTAGCGTCCAGTGTTCTGGTAATCCTACTCGGAATTGATCAATAAAAGTTCGTGGATGTAATGAGTTTCCTTCTCGAAAGTGTTGAAATTTTCTGACTGTGAGGAAATGATCGTTGTCGTACTTTGTCATAGTTCCATATGAAATTCGCGATTCTTCGTCACTTTTGTTTCTGATCATTTTTCCCGTCGTTCTTTCCTGTTGTGGTAGATCCATTGGATATTGTCCACTGTAACTTTCGCCTACCCTTGCGTAGTATCGTTGGAGTGTTACGCAATAATTTTCTTCCATCGGTTGTGAACGTGTAGCTGAATGCATTGCACTGTACTCTTCGCGACCTGGCTTTCCATTGTCACGTATGTTACTTTCCGCCTGTGATTGGAATCGCAAATGTGTAATATCTTCGTTAATTGCTTGTTTTTCCGGTGCTGTTACAGATACGGATGTGGTTGCAGACTCTGTGCTTGTTCGATCCAGTTCACTACGCTCTTCGATGGTTTGCAACAACTCTGTTCGCAATTTCTGAAACTGTCGCTTCGTTTGCGCTTCTATTTTGACTATGCGGTTATCAAATCTTTTCAGCGCTGCTTTCGTGATACGTTTGTGTAACACACTGTTTTCAACAATTTCACGCGCTGTACCTGCTGCTTGTCTAGTTATTACGTTTATGTGTTTCTCTAGTTTCTTGACTTCTCCCTGGATGTTGTTATGTAATGTTTTGATCTCGTCCTAAATGTCATTACGCAATGTTTGTACGTCCGCTTGTACCTTGTCAATGTCTGTTCTCAATTGATTGTGACTTGTTATTAAGTTTCCTATCACTTCTCGAGATTCTTTTGCCTCGTCTTCAATATGACTTAGGTGTAACTGAGTTTTTTTGTTTTGTTCTTTAATCTCACGCATTTGGCTCGTGGTTTCTGCATTTTGTTTTGTCGTTTCTGCATTTTGTTTTGTCGTTTCTGCATTTTGTTTCGTCGTTTCTGCATTTTGTGTCGTCATTTCTGCATTTTGTGTCGTCATTTCTGCATTTTGTTTCGTCATTTCTGCATTCTGAATTTTAATTTGGTTCGAAATTTCTTTATTTTGTCTTGTCATGGTTTCCGTCGTTAATTGTAATAATTCTGCCAGATTGGTGGGTCCTATTGCGTTTTCTTCCGACGTCCTACGTTCTGTGTTTTCGGCCGAGTGTTGGTTCGCAAACGATTGCATTGAACTGTGCTGTGACACGTTTCTGCTCGCACTCCTTGTACTCTGTGGTGAGGGAGCTCTGATTACTTGTACTATGGGTTCTACGTATTCAAGACGCAAGTATGCTGACCTAGGTTTTCTGTGCCTTGACGTACATTATCCTCGTTATGGTGCGTTATATGTCCTATTTCTCGCGATACTGCATCGTCTGTTATACTGTCCTCTATTCTCTGTCCATCTTCATGCTGGGTCTCTGCCTCAATTCGGTCAAGGTCTCGATCTGCCATTGCTATACTTTCCGAATCCCTTATTTTCTGTTTCAAAAGCAATTCACGCGCCCTACTTCGCGTCAACATGAGCTCATACGATCTCACGCGTTTCAGAAACTTTTTGTTCACACGACTCGACACTTTCAAGACTGACAATCCATTCACTTACTTGTTGGGTCAGAACCAACTTGTCGACGATGTATCCGCCACCTGTGCGCTTGCATTGGAGAGGAAACTTAATTCTAACAATAATTAAAATTCATAACTTAATTATGCTATTGTCTCTGACACTTTCTTACTATCTATCGCTGCAGCTACTGTTTTCGAGTATTTAAAACTTTAGGAAAAAAATTTTTTTACAAAAATTTTTCAACAAGATATTTTTCTGACCTAGTTAGGCATGTGGTCGACCTTCGACCATGGTATTTTACCATACTGGCAGGGTCGCCATTTTCTAAACAGTCTGCATGGTGCCTGTTTGTTCTATATCGTGTCTCCCTACCACTTTCGCGCAACGACGCTCTGAGCGTGTTTTTTAGGAAATTGACTAGTTTGAACCTGGGACCTGTTGCTGGTAAGGAGACGCCATACCACACATGACATGTAGAATTCAGAAGAGTTCAGTGAGACTAGCGATGATATAACCAAATACTTAATGATTTCAGCGTCAGCTCCACTGCACTCCCTGTAAAAGAATCTTAATACTAACTAAATTTAGTGGAAGGGTGTCAAGGCATTCCTATTTTTAGTTAGCTGGTAAAATAACGTCGAAAATGCAGTTAAGTTTACCATTGGAAATTTTATTCTACTCACAAAACATCGTTTATAAATTGCACTATTGATAAAAGGAAATGTTTTAATACAGGATGGTAAAAACCAACTGCGTTCAACAAAAATGTGAACGAATATTCCCTGAGTGGGTTTCCAAGTTCTACAATGGATCGAAGGATGACCTATGCCATATCACAACTATAATCTAGGTTTAAATTAAGTTTCACAAAAGAGAAAACTATCAAAATGGTCTACAGTGACCCTCAATTATCTTTAATTACTTATCTAACTTGTCGTAAATTACAGTGGCTGATGTGGCTTCTCAATAAGTATATAACAGAAAAATCATCGCGTTTCAGATTTTTACTTCAAGTAGGAAATATGAACACCATGAGCTTTAATTGACGATCGACACTAGTATTATGCAAAAAGGGGATGTAACAGATGAGACTTCTGCAGTTCTGAGTAAAGCCTTATGAGCTCAAAAATGCGGCATCGCGTGCGTTCATTACCTCGTCGGTGTTCGTCAGGGGGCGGCAGGCAGCACAGCTCCGTCCAGCTCGCCTCTCGGAAGCAACTCTCTAGCAACTCTCTTCTAATTTCTCCTTGCTATAATTAACGAAGTTGGTTTAAAAAAAAAACTATCTGGCTGTGTTTTCATCTGACCAATCAGGGTCTCAATGGAACCTTAAGCTCCGCCTACAAAAATTCTGTCTATCCAATGAGAAACGTTATACTTTTCGTGGTGGGGCAATGTTTTTAAAGTTTGCAACGTAACAGAGACGCGAAAAAGTCTCACGCTGAAACTTGCAGCTGTTGTGGTCCTTTTAGCGTTATCGTAAGATCTATACTGTTCTTCTGGAGGGCTCTATCTTTTAACATGGGCTGGGGGGTGGTCCTAACGTAACAGCGACGCGAAAAAGTCTCACGCTAAAAACTTGCGGGTGGTGTGGACCTAGCGGTTAGCTGGCGACGTGGGTGTCCGTCCGTCCGTTATCGTAGGGCCTTCCAGCTTATCACGGGTCTACTCTCGGCTTCTGTTCTCGTTTCTCCCCTCGAAACTGCGTCTGTCTCACGGTGGGAAGGTATGACATGCATTTAGGCATTCTTGTTACTCTGTGGTATTCCATTTGCTCACTCATTACTCTTATTACTTTGGTTAATGTCACGATTTATTCGGAGCTATGTGACATACTATTGGATTTGCTTATAATGTCAGGGTTTTCGTGGAAGGTGTTGGATTTGCCTGACACCTTACAAATTTTCTCAGCTATATCAGGATTTTCATCAAGTAATTCGTTTTCCAAGTGATTTACAAAAATGTCAACCAGCGTCCCAGCTAAACAGTTCCCCATTGCCAACCCGTCTATCTGTTGATAAATTTTACCATTGAAAGTAAAGTAATTGAACGACAAGACTCTTTCCAATGTTTCCACTAGTTCAATCACTTCCCCTAATGCCAATTTACCATCAGTGAGGAGATTTTTCTTAATGATCTCAATCGTTTCTTTTACGGGAATGTTTGTGTACAGATTGGTGATATCCAATGAAGCTAGTGAGGCACCCTGAGGTATAACTACATCTTTAATATCCTCGGCAAATTCATAGCTATTCCTAATGTTAAAAGTCCGACGATATGTATATGCCACCTTCAATCTCTTAATTAGCTCTTTATTTAATTTATAATTTCTGCTACTGGTATTATGACAGACATAAGGAAACAAATAGACAACAGTGTGTTTCTCTTCCAGGAGGAGGAAAAGTTTAAATTGAAAGTAATGAACCCGCAAATTCCCGAATTACGGTCACAAATAAAGCTCCATAAGGTTGAAAAATCGATTCGCCCAATCGTCAATAAGTTGTTAATGACAACGTCACTAGTACACCCAGTACAACACAAAATGGCATTCTTCATATCCACACTTATTCATATACATACAATCCCACTCAGCCCCCATGATGAACAAAAGAAATTAACATTATCATAGAAATTGCATGTAGAAATGGATACAACCCAGATGTAACTGATAAATTTAACAACAAAATCAAAAAGAAACAATGCATACCTACTAAATCAGATTCACAAGAAGGAAAAAACACATTCGTCCGCATACCCTTTATAAGTAAAATTTCTACCAAATTTGCCAATCTCTTTCGAAAAACTGGTATTCAAATTTCTTTCAGCACTAACAGCAAGCTACAACAGGTCATCATCCACAACAGTAAGACAAATAACCAATGCCACCACAAATCAGGTATTTACAAACTCATATGTGACAATTGCCCACAGTTCTACATAGGCCAAACTGAAAGGAGTTTCAGGTATTTACAAACGTTTATGTGACAATTGACCACAGTTCTACATATCCCAAACTGGAAGGAGTTGCACTACAAGATGCCATGAGCATATGGATGCCTTCCGGCCAAATAACTTTGATAAATCCACATTTGGGATGCACCTAAAAGACCATAGTCACTCAGCCATTATAGGCAACCTACAAATACTACACACTGTGAACAAAGGAAAGAAAATGAATCCTCTCGAAGAGCTAGAAATTTACATCCTCAGCTCTAGCTCACCAGACCTTATTCTCAACGAGGAAGTGTAGCTTGCAAACAAAATATCTTCATATATTTCATGAAATATTCAAAAATAAAAACTAATTATCCTCTAATATAATGACAAAGTAATATTCTATGGAAATTCGATGTATCAGTCACACAACAGTTCAAGTGTCATTATCGTAATTTGTAATAGTCATATTGTAAACACAAGCTGTAACTGCCATTGTGTAATTTGTAATAGCTTTCAAAATTTCATGTTTGTGACATCGTCGTACTTCCTAGATCTAAGTTCTCTGACAACAGTGTGGCTCAAAACAGTTCTAGCTGTCATTTTTTAATTTTTAATTTGTAATACCTTTCAGTAATTTCGTGTATATAACATCATTGTACTTCCTAGATCTAAGTTCTCACTCAAAAATTTGGATCAAAAAATTTCATAATGTGGATCAAAAAACTTTGCAGTCTATTATAGCTTTTTAAGTTTCTGTATGTGCAACGCCCTTGTACTTCCTGTGGCTAAGTTCTTTGACCATAACCTACATGTTTCTGTATGAGCAATATCTTTACACCTGCTACGTCTAAGATCTTTGACCACAGCCCACATGTTTGTATGTAAGCACAGCGTATTTCACGATTGCACATCGTAATAGTGAAATATACAGCTAAACTTTATAAAACTGAAATATGGACGTGAAAATGATAATAAGTGTATAACTAAGTGGAAAAACAGTCACCACAGCATAAGTATAATAATGATGCTTCATCTTTATGTAAGTATATATGTACTTTCGACAAATGCTTTCTTGACACATACAATTGTCCAACTTGTATCTGTTTAGTCACCAGCAAATAATTTTTTTTGTATTTATACAGTGATCTCCAGCAATATAAACATGTACATATATGTATAATCACCTGAGGATGGGCACAAGCCCGAAATCGGTCGTGTGACAATAAATAACCTTTTATTGTGACTGGTAGCAGAAATTTTTCTACAACCAATAAAGGAACAGTCACGGAGTTCAACAGCATCCACTATGGATAAAATTAATTTAATTTATTCCTTGTAATTGAAGTTGACCAGTGGTATCTTCTGCATTGTGGCCATTGACGTTCCGGTTACCTTCCGTGGTCGTTGAGGTGATATTCGGCAGTGTATTTTCCTCGTCGTGTTGTTGCTGTCCAGTGCAGCGTGTAGTTCGACAGCTGAGGTGTTGTTGGTCGCTGTGGGCGCCAATGTTCTGTGTGTCGTTGTATTGAAATCTTGTGGTCGCTTTGCTGGTTGTGTGGAGCGGAACTAATTAGGTTGATTGGTCGGTCGGCTGTCTGTCGGTTGGGTTGCCTTCAGTGCTGCCTGTCTCACCTAAACGGGCGTTAGTGTTACAATCCCAGACCGACACTTGGAAACTTCTAAACGCCGCTCCTTGTGTGTTACATAGTAATTTCGCTGTTCGGGTTTTCGTTATTTGGTTGATGTGTGACCATCAGCCAAGTATTAAGACCTCTTAATTTAATGTTTTTGTGTTGCCCTTAAGGCATGAGATTGTTATTCTTTTATGTGGGGCCTTCAGCCGAATTTTACATGATCTTTTAAGATAAGGCCTTCGGCCTCTTAAATTGAAACTCTTTTTCTAGGCCTTAAGCCGTTAAACGTATTTTGGTGATATGTGGCCTTCAACCGAGTTTTAATATCTCTTAAATTAATGTTCTTGTCTTGCCCTTAAGGCATAAGATTCTTATGCTTTTGTATGGGGCCTTCAGCCGAATTTTGCATGAAATGTTTTAAGATAAGGCCTTCTGCCTTTTGATTGAAACTCTTCTTATTGCTTAATATGTGGCCTCCAGCCAAGTTCCATTAAAATTAAATTGATAAGGCCTTTAGCCTGTTTATATCGAAGATTTAGAAAATATTCTTGGGTGAAACCTCCAGAAGACCCTTATATTTCAGTTTCTTGCTTAGGTCTTGTATCTTGGATTTTGAGTGTAGCCTTCAGCAGAACTAAAGTTAATCAAAGGAGGTCGATTAAAGTTTTGAGTAGTGTTTGGCATCTTTGTTGTAATATTGTGTGTTAATGTATAAAGTTTGTATGTTGAGTGCAACTGACAGCAACTTATTTTGGGGGCTTTCCACAACCTAATCCGCTCTGTCCTACTCGCCCAGGTATTTCACATCTCAAACAGCTTATAAAAAGCAGAGGTATATGATAGTGCCGATGTATTGAAAGGCAAACACGTGAGCTGGTATATGCCATGACATACTTGACCCGAAAGACTAGTCACGTTTATCAATTGCAAAATAGGAAGACGTGCTGCCATTTTTCCTCAACAGCAAGGGAAGTTCTATAGTAAACTTTTCAACATCTGATCCCAATAATGGAGTGATGTAAGTAATTCACAACACCAGAAAATAATTAATTTAGATCAACGAAGTTTTGGAGGGACACATTTGTGTAGGTAACACATTTAAGTGATGAAAACCGCGAAATCACAGTTTAATGCAAGCGCAAATATGAAATTCTGGTAGAGTAATAGCTCGTCCAGGGAGGCCGAGCAGTTCTAGGCGCTATAGTCTGGAACCGCGCGACCGCTACGGTCGCAGGTTCAAATCCTGCCTCGGGCATGGATGTGTGTGATGTCCTTAGGTTAGTTAGGTTTAAGTAGTTCTAAGTTCTAGGAGACTGATGACCTCAGAAGTTAAGTCCCATAGTGCTCAGAGACATTTGAACCATTTGGTAGAGTAATAACCGGTGTAACAGCCATAATATTGAATACAACCATGCAAAGGTGAGAGCATTGTGTCTTACTTGTTCCGGATGTCAGTTTGTGGCCTGAAGTTCCTTGCCTGTTGCACTTGGTAGGTCGATACAGGGATGGTTAACGCTGTTTGTGGATGATGCTGGGGTTCTCGTCCGATGATTTCAGGTATGTGCTCGAATAGAGACAGATCTGGTGATGAAGCAGGCCAAGGCAACATGTCGATACTCTGTAGAGCATGTTGGGGAGTGTTATCCTGTTGGAAAACACCCCTGGAATGTTGTGCATGAATGCCAGCACTAGAGATCGAATCACCAGACTGATGTACAAATTTGCAGTCCGGGTGCGTAGGATATCGACGAGACTGCTGCTGCTGTCATACGAAATCGCACACCAGCCCATAACTCCAGGTGTTGGTCCAGTGTGTCCAGCACGCAGCCAGGATGGTTTCAGGCCCTCAACTGATATTCTTCTAATCAACACACGGCCATCACTGGCATCGAGGCAGAACCACCTTTCATCACAAAACACAACAGATTTACATCCTGCCCTCCAATGGGTTCTCGCTTGACACCACTGAAGTCGCATATATATCATTGGTTGGGGGTCAGTGGAATGAACGCTACATGGCATCGGGTTCGGAACTGTCCTTGAAGTAACCGATTTATAACAGTTCGTTGTGTCACGTGGTACCAAATGCTGCTCAAACAGCTGCTGCAGATGCATTACGATTCGTCAGAACCGTACGCCGAACACGATGGTCTTCTCTCTCGGTAGTGCCACGTGGCCATCTCGAGTTCGGTTTCCTTGCGAACGTACATTCTAGTGACCGCCGTTGCCGGCAAAAACGTACAGCAGCTACATTCCTTCCAAGTGCTTTTGCGGTGTCGCAGAAGGAACAGCCACCTTCCTGTAGCCCTATTACACGACGTCATTCTAACTCAGTGAAGTGTTGGTAATGCAGTCTTTGTAGCTTTAAAGGTATTTTTGTCTATCTAATACGACGGTTACAGCGTGTATTTAAAGCAAACCTGATTTGCATCCACATAGCTTTCAGATATGGGAACATGCGTACCATCTTTCGTTTATGTCCCACAACTCCTACCTTGTGTTCCGATTTCTCTCCGTGAGTGTAGAAGCCAGTACTGAGACACTTTTTCCTGGGAATTAATTTTGATGTTCTCTTAAAGAAAATTTACAATGTATTAGTAGTATGTCCACCAACTACCTGGATCACTATGTTTACATTTGTGGCTCTCGTACACAGAGGCTACCGTCTTAGTGACACAAGTTTCAACAGTTAAGTCATCATCCTTATTAGTTTAAAAGCACAACCCCTTTTCCACCTCCTCTCCATATCTCCAGCCAACCATAAGGCAGTATAAAAAACCCAGGATCATGAAAGAAACCAACTGTGCCTTATAGCCGACGTCTCCACCTCCCCATCCCCAACCAGTCACAGTGCAATATTTAAATTATTTGTGAAAATGCTGTGAAATTACATTATTTCCGACGCTCACACCCTCTTTCTCTCCTCCTCTTTCCAACTAGTACTGTTCAAATGAGGTGTAAAATGGTATCATATTATGCTATTTCCGACCCAGTCAGAATTTAGTACTTAAATGATGTTTCAGATATTAAGCAAAAAGAAAAAAAAATTTCATGACCTCAACTTGGAAGTTAAAGATATGCATTATTTCCCTTGAAACACATTCATAACTTCCGAAACATATTTACATACCTCTAGTGTCTTATTATTATGGTTAATATAAAAGGGGTCAAATTAAATATTTCCTGGGAAGGTCAAAGTCCTTTGTTTACACATAAACTGATACCTCTGACGTAATATTAACAATTATTCCAAGGTTCAAATGGTCCCAATGGCTCTAACAAGGGAACCTCCCCATCGCACCCCCCTCAGATTTAGTTATAAGTTGGCACAGTGGATAGGCCTTGAAAAACTGAACACAGATCGATCGAGAAAACAGGAAGAAGTTGTGTGGAACTATGAAAAAATAAGCAAAATATACAAACTGGGTCGTCCATGTGCAATATAGGCAATATAGAGGGCAGTGTGAGACGAGGAGAGCTGTGGTCCTGTGGTTAGCGTGAACAGCTGCGGAACTAGAGGTCTTTGGTTCAAATCTTCCCTCGACCGAAAATTTTAACTTTTTATTTCCAGTTTATGTGACAAACCCTTATGTTTTCATCACTTTTTTTGGAGTGATTATTACATCCACAAGAAAACCTAAATCGGGCAAGGTAGAAGAATCTTTTTACCCATTCACCAAGTGTACTAGTTAGGTGGGTCGACAACATATTCCTGTCATGTGACGCACATGCTGTCACCAGTGTCGTATAGAATATATCAGACGTGTTTTCCTGTGGAGGAATCGGTTGACCTATGACCTTGCGATCAAATGTTTTCGGTTCCCATTGGAGAGACACGTCCTTTCGTCAACTAACCGCACGGTTTTGCGGTGCTGTCGCAAAACACAGACACTAAACTTATTACAGTGAACAGAGACGTCAATGAACGAACGGACAGATCATAACTTTGCGAAAATAAAGAAAGCAAAATTTCAGCCGAGGGCAGATTCGAACTAAAAGACCTCTCGTTCCGCAGCTGTTCACGCTAACCACGGGACCATGGCGCTCCTCTGCTAACATCGCCCTTAATGTTGCCTATCTTGGGCATGGACGACCCAGTTTGTATATTTTGCTTATTTTTTCATAGTTCCACACAACTTCTTCCTGTTTTCTCGATTGATCTGTGTTCAGTTTTTCAAGGCCTATCCACTGTGCCAACTTATAACTAAATCAGAGGGGGGTGCGATGGGGATGTTCCCTTGTAAGCATTATGGGACTCAACATCTGAGGTCATCAGTCCCCTACAACTTAGAACTACTTAAACCTAACTAAGGACATCACACACATCCATGCCCGAGGCAAGATTCGAACCTGCGATCGTAGTAGCAGGGCGGTTTAGGACTGAAGCGCCTAGAACCGCTCGGCCACACGGTCCGGCTGTTCCAAGGTCAAAGGTGTGCACTATATACGTAAAATGGCTCCTCTGTGATCGTTACAAACATGTAATCTTTCCTTATTTCTTACGTCAAATACAATACTACTGTTAAAGAACTCTTTCAGCCGAAGCTATATATTCTCCCTGTATTTTACATGTCGAAAGTACTTACACACTAGTGATCCCTCTCATGGAAACTAATCATTCTCTCTCTCTCTCTCTCACACACACACACACACACACACAGACGCACATACATACACACATAGCTCTGCGTTTCATACGTCACATACTCCTTGCAATCATGTGATTTCTAGTAATCATTGCTTGTCTCATCCACACTCGTAAAACTGTGTCAGAATACCTTACTCTTACAATATATTACTGAGGGAATGAAAGGAGAAACAAACTAACCTATAAATTCCTGCTGCATCATAAAAACGTGGGCGGATAGAGTAAGCAAAAGCTGCGAACCAGAGGTTGCTGACGCACGATGATAACTTCTCACCAACGCGTTGCTCAGGAATGGTCATTCGTTCTCCGGGATCGAAAGAGCGGTAAGAATCACCGCGTAGAAATCATAGCAATGACACAGGTGAAATCGGAAATTTTCAACGTTTCACTAACGACGTTACTGACCGCATAGGGAAAATCTTGAAAATGCGGAACGTCGCTACAATCTACTAATCCATCCGGAAGATTCAAGTACACTTAACATCTGCCAAGTATGCTCGCCATCCGCTGGGGAAAGCAGGAATTTATAGGATTCAGTGTCGTTGTGGGGAGGTGTATGTGGATACTATAAAAAGAACGCCCCAAAAACGACTAGAAGAGCATGCGGGCAGTTGCAGCCGAGGAGAGTTTGACAGATCAGCTGTTGTGGAACATGCTTTGCAACGAGAATACCACCACCTTCATTTTGATAGGACTCAATTACTGGCAACTACAAGCAGATACCACGAAACGCTATACAGAGAGGCCACAGAGATTGTAAAAATCCCAGGAATTTCTATAGCAAGAAGGAGGGCGCGAAATTGAATAACACCTGAATTCCGGCGCTGAAGAAGACGTGTACCACTCATCTACCATCGGGTGACAGCAACGGCCAATTGCGCCCTTGCATTCAAAATATGTGACTTCACGCCACTGCGCGGAAGCACGTGGAAGCGGAATTTTGCTGTAGTCAGTAGTGAGCCAGGATGTGCATCTGACATTCGAAGAAGCTACGATCCCCCTTGGAAACGGCGTCTACGGATGTGGACGAAACGTTGGGTTTCAAGGTGAAATCCGTTCCACCGCGGCATAATAGACCGGAACAATGTACGAGGGTCAGTCAAAAAGTAATGCCTCCTATTTTTTTTTCTACGTTTAATTGTCAGGAAATTTAAATGCAATTACATAGGTTGAAAACCACAACATTGAGGATCATTTTGTCATTTTTCAATGTAATCTCCGCCCATCTCTACAGTTTTGGTCCATCTTTGAACAAGGGCATGTATCCCAGCACGGTAAAAATCACAGCTCTGCTTCCTAAGCCATTGACGCACGGATGTTTTGACGGCCTCCTCATCTTCAGAATGAATCCCACGATGAGCTTCTTTTAGTAGCCCGAACAGATGGAAGTCTGATGGTGCCAGGTCAGGGCTGTATGGGGGATGAGGCAAAGCTTCCCATCCAATTTTGACAATCTCGTCAGAGGTGTGACGACTGGTGTGTGGTCTTGCATTGTCATGCAAAAGAAGAACATCTGCCATTGATTTTGTTGGGCGAACTCGCTGAAGACGTGCTTTAAGTTTGTTGAGGGTTGTGACGTATTGAACAGAATTTATTGTGCATCCCTGCTCCAAAAAATCAACCAGAATCACACCCTCTGTATCCCAGAAAACTGTTGCCATAACTTTCCCTGCCGATCGCACAGTTTTGAATTTTTTCTTCCTCGGCGAGCTTGTGTGACACCACTCCATTGACTGCCTCTTTGATTCGGGTTCAAAAAAATGCACCCATGTTTCGTCCCTGGTCACAATTTTTTTCAGAAACTCATCTCCCTCCAAACGGAAGCGCTGCAAGTGTTGGGAGGCTATTGTTTTCCTTGCCTCTTTATTCTGATCGGTTAACATTCTTGGAACCCACCGTGCACAAACTTTTGAGTACCCCA
Organism: Schistocerca piceifrons; assembly: GCF_021461385.2. Lineage (NCBI taxonomy): Eukaryota > Metazoa > Arthropoda > Insecta > Orthoptera > Acrididae > Schistocerca > Schistocerca piceifrons. The sequence continues at coordinate 155,862,484 of NC_060146.1, read as the reverse complement.
ATTATTTAATAATCGTGATCACACTGCCTTTACTAAGAGAAATAATGCGACACACTTCATCTGCAGTCACCCGACGGTCACCACGAATGATGTCATCAACTTGCTGAATGTTGTGTGGAGTCACTGCACTCACCGGCCTGCCGCTCCGCTTTTCGTCAGTCAACGGTGTTTGCCCTTCAGCTTCCTTACAACGACGAACCCATCGTCTAACAGTGCTGACATCCACTGTCACAACACCATACACCTTCTTCAGTCTTTCATGAATGCGTATGGGCGTTTCACCTTCTGCATTCAAGAATTCAATCACACAACGCTGTCTCAAACGAACATCGATGTCGGCCATCATACAAACTTCTGCTGTGCTGCCACCTGTTGACACAGAAAGTTACTACTGCAGTGGATTGCAGAAGAAGGTTTGAGGAATGGCGCCAAATTCAAATTTTTCACTTAACTTAATTTCTTTAAGTAGAAAAAAAATGAGAGGCATTACTTTTTGACCGACCCTCGTATTAACTGTGTTGAGAGGGGCGTATTAGTTGACACAGATTGGTCTATATAATCATGCGTTTTGAGCCAACTGTATGGGTCAAGATGTACAATGTATTGCAGCCATTTCGACGTCATGACAGCCATACTGTCTCATGCTGGTACTGTGTGCTCTAGTATTTGTACATCGTTGCATACAGCCCCCCCCCTCTCTCTCTCTCTCTCTCTCTCTCTCTCTCTCTCTCTCTCTCTCTCTCTCACACACACACACACACACACACACACACACACACACACACATATTCATGCAAGCAAGCATGCCATCTCTGCTTGCTCATATGACTGTGTGTGTGTGTGTGTGTGTGTGTGTGTGTGTGTGTGTGTGGGACGGAAGGGAGAGGGCTGTATGCAACAATGTACAAATACTAGAGCACACAGTACCAGCTTCAGACAGTATGGCTGTCATGACGTCGAAATATATATATATGTATATATAGGGTGCTCTTTGATCGTGACAGGGCCAAATATCTCGCGAAATAAGCGTCAAAAGAAAAAACTACAAAGGACGAAACTTGTCTAGCTTGAAGGGGGAAACCAGATGGCGGTATGGTTGGCTCGCTAGATAACGCTGCCATAGGTCAAACAGATATCAACTGCGTTTTTTGAAAAATAGGAACCCCCATTTTTTATTACCTATTCGTGTAGTACGTAAAGAAATATGATTGTTTTAGTTGGTCCATCGTGATAGATGGCGCTGTAATAGTCAGAAACATATGGCTCACAATTTTAGACGAACAGTTGGTAACACGTAAATTTTTTAAAATTAAAATGCAGAACGTAGATACGTTTGAAAATTTTATTTCCGTTGTTCCAATGTGATACATGTACCTTTGTGAACTTATCATTTCTGAGAACGCATACGGTTACATCGTGATTACCTGTAAATATCACATTAATGCAATAAATACTCAATTATGTCCGTCAACCTCAATGCATTTGGCAATACGTGCAACGACATTCCTCTCAACACCGAGTAGTTCGCACATGCATTGACAATGGGCCGACGCATGTTGTCAGGCGTTGTCGGTGGATCACGATAGCAAATATCCTTCAACTTTCCCCACAGAAAGTAATCCGGGGACGTCAGATCCGGTGAATTTGCGGGCCATGGTATGGTGCTTCGACGACCAATCCACCTGTCATGAAATATGCTATTCAATACCGCTTCAACCTCACGCGAGCTTTGTGCCGGACATCCATCATGTTGGAAGTACATCGCCATTCTGTCATGCAGTGAAACATCTTGTAGTAACATCGGTAGAGCATTACGTAGGAAATCAGCATACATTGCACCATTTAGATTGCCATCGATAAAGTGGGGGCCAATTATCCTTCCTCCCATAATACCGCACCATACATTAACCCGCCAAGGTCACTGATGTTCCACTTGTCGCAGCCATGGAGGATTTTACGTTGCCTAATAGTGCATATTATGCCGGTTTACTTACCGCTGTTGGTGAATGACGCTTCGTCGCTAAACAGAACGCGTGCAAGAAATCTGTCGTCGTCCTGTAATTTCTCTTGTGCCCAGTGGCAGAACTGTACACGACGTTCAAAGTCGCCATGCAATTCCTGGTCCATAGAAATAAGGTACGGGTACAATCGATGTTGATATAGCATTCTCAACACCGACGTTTTTGAGACTCACGATTCTCGCGCAATTTGCCTGCTACTGATGTGCGAATTAGCCGCGACAGCAGCTAAAAGACCTACTTGGCCATCATTATTTGTTGCAGGTCGTGGTTGACTTTTCACATGTGGCTGAGCACTTCCTGTTTCCTTAAATAACGTAACTATCCGGCGAACGGTCCGGACACTTGGAAGATGTCGTCCAGGATACCGAGCAGCATACACAGCACACGCCCGTTGGGCATTTTGATCACGATAGCCATACATCAACACGATATCGACCTTCTCCGCAATTGGTAAACAGTCTATTTTAACACGGGTAATGTATCACGAAGCAAATACCGTCCGCACTGGCGGAATGTTACATGATACCATGCGAAAAAACTGGCCCAACTAAAGCATTCATATTCTTTACGTACTACAAGAACATGTAATAAAAATGGGGGTTCCCATTTAAAAAGACGCAGTTGATATACGTTTGACCTATTTATTATGATTTTGATCATAAAATATATATAGTGGCAAATATTTCCAGTTCCGTCGAACATCATTACGTTGTTTTGACTTACCTGTATGCTGAGTCAGTTATTAAAACAAATAAATCTTTTTCGATTTCTTGACATTTTTCATGCAGTCATTTCGTCTTAGTTTTCTTGAACTTGCTATTTATTTCACTCCTAAGCTACTTGTATTTCTGTATTCCTGAGTCTCCCGGAACATCAGTAAACTGAAGTATTTCTTCTGTTACCCATGGTTTCTTCGCAGTTACCTTGTTTGTACCTATGTTTTCATTCCCAACTTCTGTTATCGACCTTTTTAGGGATGTACATTGCTCTTCAACTGTGCTGCCTACTGATCTATTCCTTATTGCTGTATCTATAGCGGCAGAGAACTTCAAGCGTATCTCGTCATACCCTGGTACTTCCATATCCCACTTCTTTGCGTATTGATTCTTCGTAACTATGTCTTAAATTTCAGCATACTTTTCATCACCACTACATTATGATCTAAGTATATATCTGCTCCTGGGTACGCCTTAAAATCCAGTATCTGATTTCGGTACCTCTCTCTGACCACGATGTAATCAAACTGAAATCTTCCCGTATCACCCGTTTTTCCAAGTGTACCTCCTCCTCTCGTGGTTCTCGAAGTGAGTATTCGCTATTACTAGTTGAAATTTATTACACAACTCAATTGATCTTTCTTCTCGCCCATTCCTTGTCCCAAGCCCATATTCTCCTCCAACCTTTTCTTCTACTCCTTCCCGTACAACTGCATTCCAGTCCCCCATGACTATTTGATTTTCATTCGGATTTACGTACTGTTTCGGGATGCACTCAGCCTTGTGATACCAATTGAGGAGCTACTCGACCGAATAGTAGCGGCTACGGTCAAAGAAAACCATCACAACGACCGGGAGAGCGGTGTGTGAGACCACACGCCCCTCCTATCCGCATCCTCAGCTGAGGATGACACGGCGCTCGGATGGTCCCGATGGGCCACTTGTGGCCTGAAGACGAAGTGCTTTTACGCACTGTATTACCCTTTCAATATCCACATATACTCTTCATCTGCAGCTTTCGACGTCGGCATGTGTACCTGAACTATCTTTGTAGGAGTCGGCTTCCTGTCAATTATGATAAGTCTCTAAACGACTGGGAAATCATGGCCTTGGTCATACGAGTTCCGATTTCAGTTGGTAAGACCTGTTGGTAGGGTTCGAGTGTGGTTCAGACCCTACAAAGCCCTGGGTACTTGTCAACAAGACACTGTGAAAGCTGGTCGTGGGTACATAACGGTTCAGGCTCTGTTTACATGTAATGGACTGGGTCCTACGGGCTAACTGAACCATTCATTCAATGGAAATGGCTATTTTCGGCTACCTGGAGAGCACTTGCAGCCATTCATGGACTTCATGTTCTAAGACATCGATGGAATTTTTATGGGTGACAATGCGCCATGTCAATGGGCCAAAACTGTCCACGATTGGTTTGAAGAACTTTTTGGGCAATCAGGCGAATGATCTGGTCACCAAGATTGACCGACGTGGAACCCATCCAACATTTATGGGACATAGGCGAGAAGTCAGTTCGTGCACAAAATCCTTCACTAGCAAAACTTTCGCAATTATGGACGGCTATAGAGGCTGCATGGCTGAATCTTTCTGCAGGGGATTCTCAGCGATTTGTAGAGTCCATGCCACGTAGATCTGGTGCACTACGTCGGGTAAAGAAGGTCCGACACGATATTAGGAGGTATCTCATGACTTTTCATTACGTCAGTGTTAGGATTGTTGAAGGGATTCCCCAGCCTCAGGCGCTGTAGCAGCAGTAGAGCACCATTCAGCTGAATCGGTTCAAATGCTTCAAATAGCTCTAAGCACTACGGGACTTAACAGCCGAGGTCATCAGTCCTCTAAACTTAGAACTACTAAAACCTAACTAACCTAAGGACATCACACACACCAATGCTCGACGCAGGATTCGAACCTGCGACTGTAGCAGCCGTTTCGGACTGAAGCGCCTAGAACCGCTCGGCCACAGCGGCCGGCCCAGTTTTAATCTGCCAGGAACTTTCGTATCAGTGCACCCTCCGCTGCAGAGTGAAAATCTCATTCTTCATTAGATATGTGTCGAAGTCTCTGTACAAGTGTACAGGTATATTTTCAAACTTCTCAGTAAAGGTGTTTGGGTAGAGCCAAGGTTATTGCTGAACGTGGTGGTCTTATGGGGAGCCTCTGCGGATTTATTCACGTATGCGTCAGTGTCGCTCCCTCACGCCTCCCGCCCCCCCCCCCCCCCGCCCCCTCCACGATCAGGCAAAAGGAGAGCTTAAAAAACATAAAACACGCTTTGCTGCTGTCGATCACGTTCGGATTTCATTAAATGGTTTTGAACGATTGTAGTCGTTCCACAGATTACACCAGAACAATTGACAAGACACAGCTTAAGGGGACCACACCCTACCTATCTAACCCATGTTAATTTAGGCAAGTATTTGACCCATTTCTGAAAAAAAAAAACTATTTGATGTAGGACCTTAATATTTTCACTGTGGGGTTACATGATGCTAATAGATTCAACTGCAGTAAAAGCTACTTTATCCATTTTATAGTTTTTCAGAAATACTTTTTCAAATTTATCAACAAAAAATATTAAGTTTTTCTGCGGAAAATACTTTTTTGTGAACTTTCTAATGGGGGAATATTAATGAATGTAGTACCAGAGGTGGATCTTTATGTTATGCAGAGTCTCTGAAAACGTCATTCATTTATCTATGATGATTTCTGATATAATGGGGTATTGTACTGAAAATTGACTTTAAAGAAAAACTTTCGAAATTCGTTATTTAAAGTAATTAAAACTGTCGTGCTGCATATGATGGCCCTTCTTTGGCCTCTAGCAAGTCTTCACCTTCTTTTTCACCTTTCTGGGTGTTTGTCTTGTTTTCTTGGCCATATTAGATGCAGACCTATCTGCATCGGCTACCCTCATTTTATCGCAATGTTGCAGCCCAGTGATCATATTTTCACGAGGATTAATTGCCAGCTTTTTCAGTACCCAACACTTTCCAAAATTACCCCAACTGAATGTAATAACAGCATCATGAACTCCTAGTTCCATTGTATGCATGCCTACAAATACAGTTTTAGGAAGGCGGTTCCAAATTATGCTGTTGAAACATTCATTTGGGTTCTTTGTCTGCCCATGCAGACAATTCCTTAGAAGATCAAGATGAGCCAAGTCTCTGAAAATAGGTTAAATTGCTGTAATAACAGCAGCAGGAAGAAAAATGGTGAGAGCTTCTTTGATGATGCACTTTTTGAAGAATTACAATTAGAAACATCGTTGCCAGGCGACATAACCTCTTGTACAGAAAGCTTTCTAAAGTTGCTTCCTGGAAAAAAATTTTTTTCAGGTAAATCCTTTTCAGAATACTTGTATAAAACATAATCTACGAAATATGATGAAAACCAACAATCGATTGTTTTCGACCTGAACCCTCTCCTAAAATTCACATAATCCTCTCCGTTTTTCATTATTTCCCACGCTGTCTGCTTCTACCTATTCCCCCATTTCCCTGTATTCATACAGTACGTTTATTTTATTGAAATTGTCTATGCAATCCATGTGGACTGTAGCTACGATTTACAATCGTTAAGTCTTTCTTTAATTGGTGTGTGTATTGTGTGCGTGTGTTGAACCGGGGACCTAGAAACGACAGAGACGTTTCGTCCCGCCTTAGCACACAGTGGTCCACAACCCGACAACAGGCCACAGCAGTCCCCCCACACCGCCGCCGCCCCAGATCGAACCCAGGGTTATTGTGCGCTTTGGCCGCTAGTGGAGTGGACCTACCCCCCACCCGCCCCACCCCCGCAACGAGTGTTTGCATAGTAGAATACTTATGGCATACGTGTGTGTGGAGACAGTGTTTGCGCAGCAATCGCCGACATAGTGTAACTGAGGCGGGATAAGGGGAACAGCCTGCATTCGCCGAGGTAGATGGAGAACCGCCTTGAAAACCATCCACAGGCTGGCCGGCACACCAGACCTCGCCTCGATATTAATCCGCCGTGCGGATTCGTGCCGGGGACCGGCACGCCTTCCCACTCCGGAAGCAGCGCGTTAGACCGCGCGGCTAGACGGGTGGGCAAGAGAAGGGGTAGTGTTCATGATGTCCTTTCTCGCACCCTCTGACGCATTTCCGTGTCTAGTCTGAGCGGTGGTGTCTTCCTTGGTCACCCATAAGAAAACCGCATGCTCTGGGTGTCGCGTTTTTCACATTCATTGCAGTGTCAAACGAAGGGGTGAGATGTGGGTCAGAGAGGTTTGACCATCTTCCCATCGTTTAACATGCTCACGGTGCCATCGGGAAGGTTTGTGGTGAAACTCGTTGTTAACGTAACATTATTAACCCAACTCAAACCACACATGAACTTCTCAGGTCTGGCATTTTTTTCGCACGTGTCATCACCTTGCTGTTTGAAGTTCCGCCAAGCCGGAGGGTGACGCTTTTGCACCATTACAGAGGAAGGTTACAGGGATCTTTGAGCCAAATGTGAATATTCAACAACTCACTGGGACACAATTACAGGGTTTAAAAGAAGTGAATCTTTATTCGTGATGCACAGTGTGTTTTGAGACTACGATGCGGGTTGCCAGAATGTGGCTACTCAGTTTTGACAATAATGCATCCATATCCGTTGCGTATGTGTTGCAGGTAACGGTACATCTCCAGTAGTGTCGCAGCTGTCGTTGGGAGTTTTTATGTCGTTCGATTGCAGTCCGGTAGCGTGCACTATTTGGAATTGGGGCAGTGCTGTATTTACAGAATATACTCGTCCATACAGGGCCCTTCTCCGTGATACGCGCCGCTCACTGATATTAGTCCCTCGCACGAACAAACACTTTCAATTCACAGTTTACTTAATATTAATCACCGTCTTCGAATAATGTGCCACAGGGGTAATATCAGTTCCCATCAGATCACCGGAGTAAGCGCGGTCGGGCTTAGCTGGCAGTTGCATGAGTCACTATCCGGGTCTGCCGAGTGCTGTTGGCAAGCGGGGTGCACTCAGCCCTTGTGAGGCAAACTGAGGAGCTACTTGAATGAGAAGTAGCGGCTCCGGTCACGAAAACTGACAACGGCCGGTGACGCCGAAGGACTGAGGCGAACGGTCGGCACTGTTGTGCCTTCATGGCCTGTTCGAACAGCGTTTGCATTGTTTGTTCGTCTTTCTGTATTTCACATTGATAGCGGGGTACATATTAATTGAAGAGTGTGTAAGTAGGCTGTTTAGGTTTTTTTATTGGTAACGCCACCTCTGTATGAAAATCACTGGCTGTGCTGTGTGCAGTCTGTGGCTGCTTTGCATTGTTGTAATACTCGCCATTGTAGTGTTAGGCAGCTGGCTGTGAACAGCGCGTAGCGTTGCGCAGTTGGAGGTGAGCCGCCAGCAGTGGTGGATGTGGGGAGAGAGATGGCGGAGATTTGTAATTTGTCATGAACTGCTATATTTATATATGATGATATCAAGGTAAATACATTGTTTGTTCTCTACTAATATCTTTCATTTGCTAACTATCCCTATCAGTAGTTAGTGCCTTCCATAGTCTGAATCTTTTATTTAGCTGGCAGTAGTGGCGCTCGCTGTATTGCTGTAGCTTGAGCAGCGAAGATTTTTGTGAGGTAAGTGATTTGTGAAAGGTATAGTTTAATGTTAGTCAGGGCCATTCTTTAGTAGGGAATTTTGAAAGTCAGATTGCGTTGCGCTAAAAACATTGTGTGTCAGTATAAGCACAGTCCTGTATAAATTGTTCAAAGGGGACGTTTCATATGTCGACCCTTAGCCTAGGATACCTCACTGGAATCTTCTGATTTTTTCTTGTAGTTTGTGTAATTAGTGTAGCTATTGTTTATTGCTAGCGCGTAATTATATAGAGAATTTCCTTTGTAGTTGTAGTTTTTCATTGTTGTACAGTAAAACAGTTGTGGCATGCATGTAGATTTGCACCAAGTATTTCGCAGCTGCGCTGGCAATTAAGTAGACATTATTTCCATTGCTATGTTATTTTATTTTGCTCTTCAAATTGCGCTTTTCTGTGTTATAGTGTGAAATACTGTGACAATAATGGCGTGTGAAAAACGTAATACTAGGCTCCAAAGTAAACTGAGAAATGACAGTGAAGACGAAAGCAGTGTGTTAGCGCCGCAGAGTAATGAATTAACTAATGTTCAAAGTAGTAATTTGGTAATTGCGCATAGGGAAATGGAGCGGGTGGCAAACAGTGGTGTAGACAGTGAAACAGGCAGTGAATAGGGAAGCGTTATCGATCGATTGGTCGACAACAGCTCGCCTGAGGAATCGGGAATGACAGAACACAATATTGCAAATACTGCAGACTCAGGTTTTGGGTTCCCACCGTTTTCTCAAATGAGTCAAGACACATTTTCCACTTGTCAAAATGTGAATGTTGCCGGTGCAACTTCACTGCCGAAAAGCACTGAGGAACATGTTTCAGACACCAGTGCATTGTTATTACAATTAATGCAACACATGGGACAAAAGCTTGAAAAGTTAGACACAATGGAACAACATCAGAGACAAACACAGCAACAGTTAGACACAATGGAACAAAATCAGAGACAAACACAGCAAAAGCTTCAAAAGTTAGACACAGTGGAACAAAATCTTAAAAAGTTAGACTCATTGGAACAAACACTTGAACAAACACGTGAAGATTTAACTACTGAGTTACATAACATTGAATCGAAATGTCAAAAAGTCTGTAATGACGTAAAAACACAAATTTGTGAGCATTTTCAACCTATTTTTTCGCGGCATGAAAATGCATTACAGAATCACGAAGCAGCCATAAAAGAACTGCAAATTATTGTTCATGAAAATCATGAGACCTTGCAAGCTAAATTTGACTCAGTTGCATCTACCGATTCGGTTACGCAACTTGCAAAAACTCAGGAAAACTTTAAGGACACAGTAGATACTCTGAAACTTGGTTCAGAAAAACACACTGAAGAAATAAGGACACTATCGGAGAAAGTAGCCGAACTTTCGGATCAGGTCACTAACTTATCTACAAAGGTAGGTGATGATCTGAATGACACAAGACCCGTAGCCTTCACTGACACAGAAGAGTATGAACAAATAAGAAAATTCAAACAAAATCAGAAACAAATTAATACACAACACCAAAGAGAAACCCGGGAAGTACAAGATCAGCTGACACAAGTAATACAAGAATTACGTATTTCAGAGGACATTGGCGCTCCCACACGGGAAGAGGGACTTAGAAACACGGAAAAGCCGCAAAATAATAACACAGGGCATTTCGGAAGTTATGAAAGAAATTGGCAATGTGCACCGAATTTTGAGATGGAACGGCCGACACAAACTAACAATGACCGATATACGACTCGCCGACATGATGATTTTGACTATAAGCTGTTCATTACTACACGTAAATTCAAAACATTTAAGAATTCTGGCAACGACATTCATCCACAAGCATGGCTCCATCAATTCTCTCATTGTTTTCCTCCCAACTGGTCGTTGGAACACAGATTAGAATTTATGTGTGGCTACTTAGAGAATGAACCAGCTGTAAGAATGCGATCGGTCATTCACGATTGCCACAGTGAAGGAGAATTTTACCATGCCTTCCTCTCAGCATATTGGTCTCAAGCCACGCAAGACCGAATAAAACATGGCATCATAATGATGAAACATTTCGAACAATCTGAATTCTCCAGTCTTGTGAAATATTTTGAAGACATGTTGCACAAGAATCAGTACCTGTCAAACCCATACAGCCCCTCAGAACTCATCCGCATTTGCTTAATCAAATTACCTGAACATTTACGGCATATTATTTTAGCAGGACGTTGCAAAGACGACATTGAAGCTTTTCAGGGACTGTTACAAGAACTAGAAATTGACACTGATAATCGCGGAACGCGAAAACAAGGACACAACAATTACAGGTCACATCCGTCACAATTCCGTGACGACAGAAACAATAACCGGACACGACTGGTCTATTCTTACAACGCAAATCGTGACCAAAATAGACACCACCCGTACGACAACCGTTGGCAGAGTAATAATAGTTACAAAGAAAGATCACACTTCCGTAGTAATGAATATGACAGAGACAATCATAGAAACAGACAATATGACAACCAGAACTATTATTATCACGGGAGACAGAATAACTTCAGACGCAACAGTTCAGCGCGCAGTTACGATTCCGGGAGAAATTCTCCACCACGTGACCGACAAGAAAGAAACTATGGAATCTACCGACATGACGACAGACGATATGATCGTAACGACAGACCTGAATTGCATCAGAACTGGCGGGATTCAAACAGAGCAGAGCCTTCTCGGCAAGGTGAATTTGTAGAAGTTAGGTCTCCTAATCCCAATAACGACGCGCGCCAACAAAGAGACAGACAATGACTCGCGCCGCGGGCACCCACGTGCGCCGGCTGGCTCAGAAAAAAAATAACATTGACGCTAACCTTGTGAAAAATTACCGACGTATACTGCATGATAATTGCGTTCAAGCTGAAATTCTGCGTACTAGGAAGAGTAAGTAACGACTATCAGGCTTACATACTTAGGACACATACTGGTACTGCTAATGAGATTTTAATGCAACATTTTGGTTTACTTGAAAATACATTCTGGGTTTAATGTACTTTCTGTGAGATACCAGACGACACAGTGGTTAGTTTAAGTGACAACTACACGGTTTTATCACGACGCTTCTAATGAGTGACAATTTACAATGTTGCTTTTGTAGTGTTTCTGTTTTATTTCTGCACAGTTTTTCTGTTTTATTCTGCAAAGTAAAACATGTTTTAGTAGTAACTTTTGTGGTATAGCTACAATGAGATTGCCTTTTCTGTAGCACAACAATACGTTACAGCACAGTACTTTCTTCATCATGGCAATAAGCGTAATAACTAAGATATCTATACATAAAGCATTTCACTTTTGTTTATCATGAGGTAAGTACATTGACTTCTGCAGAAATTAGCTTTTGGAGGACGATAAGTACGACACTTCCACAGAATTATCTTACAGCAAGACGCACATTTAGCGCTACAGGACACGCATTTGAGTGATTAATTTTGTACTTAAAACATTTATTTTTAAAGATATTTGAAGTACAATGATACAAAGGTTTTCAGTGATACATTTCATTTCATTGCTGTAATCTGTAACACCTGAGGGTATAATTACATTAATCCTCAGGGGGGTATACGCCTACTTTGTGTACCATGTGTGTGGCAACCACAAGGAACTCTCGCTAATATGGTATTTGCTTATACAACTTTACACATCGGTACCATATTTCTCTAACACAGAATTACACAGCTATCTGATCATTTAACTGAGAGATAAACATTTTTTTATTACATCAGTGACAGATGTTTACGCAATTACACAGTTGGATAACTTCACACTTATGAAATTGTATTTTGTCTGTACTGTGTGAACTGTTCATATTTTTTCGGACCCATTGTGATACTATGAGAGCTTTGAATGATGTATTTGGTATGGGATCATGATTTTTAAAGTACGTTTGAGGCAGATGACACTTTTGACATGAGCAGAGAATTTTTTTAGGTTTTGACATTATTGCAGAAAGCTAATACGTTTTTGAGATTTGACTGAGGTGTTATGATGTTATTTTTTATGACGACGATGTGTATTATGCTGCTGAGGTATGTATATGATTAATAAGCTGGTGCTATATGAGGAATTTGGTTATGCTATGTATTTATTATGATGAAATATTGAAGTGTCATCGCAAGATTGACGTGTCGACGAATATATATATGTGTAATAAGGTAAGGAGTAATGAATAGTGATTAGGGACTCTGACTTATGGAAAAGGATGTTGGAAATCAAGAATCATACTTTAGAATTATGAAATGTGTGTACATGTGTGAATCATGTGTGAATGTATCACAATGCTGGCGAAAATTTTTTGGACACTGTTATATCAATAGCATTTTGTTTCTACACATTTGCAACGCAAATTCTTGACCTGTGAAACATTTTATATGAGACTGTCACTGTAGCAGAAACTGCTGTCGTAAATATTTCCGTAAGAAAGTTAAGTGACCACCTGCACGTAATGCGTCGCGGGCACCCACCTGGGCGACAGCCGCCTGAAAAAAAAGCCATTAGCCTTTCAGCGGCACAGGTAAAAAAAAAAAGGGGGGGGGCCATTATACTCGCTATTGACATTTCCTTGTCGAAAGCATACTGTGGAGCTCGTAATTTATGATATTTACTGAAATGCTTATGAATTGATGGGAAATATTCTTACATCTGCAAACCTGATAATGACAAGTGTCTTTCTACGAGAGTTGAGAGCTACTGACTTACGAAATGCCACATGACTATTGAATGATATTTGTATGCTTTGGTTTGCATAATTGCTTATTTCATTTGACATCTGTTTTCCAGCTGTGTTGCAGCATTGGTTTCATAAAATAAAATTAAATGCATTTGCTAATGTGAACACTTTGTCAACAGATCTATTAAATAATAATTTTGTGATCCACATTCTTCAAAAAAGGTGCACTTGGAAAGGAAAGAACAATAAGAAGGGACTAGTAACAGTAACTGCATACATAATATTCTTTTCAAGTACATGCTAATATTTCTTTTACAATAAGTTGTTGTGGTGCACCACTTTAATTACGTAGACATTAAGATGTGAATATACATTTCCCTTATTTGCATTGTTGTCTTTAGTGTAATGTTTTTTTTTTTTTTGCTTGAGCTATGCCATGTTTAGATATAAGTTATTTCTGCTGCTATTTGCCAGGCATAGTGCTACTGCACTTTAATTTGTGTTACTCTGCTAAGCCAGATTTATTTTTTTGTTTGCTGCACATTGCCTCATATTAGTTGTAATGTTGAATTGCTTGGTAATTTAGATTTACTGTAGCTTGCTTTGCGATTTTCCATTTTTTTATTGCTGTTTATATTAATTGTTTTATGTGCTGCTGCATTGCCTCGTCCCTTAGTTTAGCATCTGAGCTCAGTAGATTTAAGTTAGCTTAAGAGGGGGTAGACTATATAAGAAACTAACTATTTTAGATTTATAAGAAATAGGATACTGTACAGTGGAGAAAAACTATTATTGACAGAGGATGTGAACAAAATACAGAAGGCAGGCTTAGATAGGACTTTTTGGGAATAATGATGAACAAAAGGAGATCTCCATGCAAAATACTGCAGTAAAACAAACCCTGTCCTTTCCCTTTTGTGTTATCCCACTATATGTTTGTGTACCCTTGTGTATTTGTTTTCTTCCTGTCTCTGTGTAGTTTCATAGAATTTTTTCTTCTTTTAATATTAAGCTACATTCACTATGATGAGGAATACTGTTATCCTCGAATATAAATGGCATTAATAATATGTTATTTACCTTATAAATATGCTTACACATTATTTATTCTGTTTTGTTTTAATGCTCATGTGTGAAGTTGATGTTTCAAAAGTGATTCTGATCTTTTATTTTTGTACTCATGTCATAATTCCTGTAACACTGATGTATATGTTCATTTCTATTCTTTTGTAATGCCTGTACTACAAATGTTATCTGTATTATTATGTTCTTTAATGATGTATTTTGTACCTTTGTTATTGTATTTTTATGTTACCAAATTGTAATTGTTACCAGTTCTTCAAATTAAGTAACATTTCACTGCACACGTTTCTGTTGGTCATAGTACATGGACAATATGTGAGAAGTAGGGACTGATAGTGTTTGCACGTGTGTTAATGATTCAGCAAGGGACTGGACAACAGCATTGCTGGATCTAAGGACAATTCCAGAAACTTTGTGAGTGCACAAGTTGTGGTTTATGGACTTCCTATATTGTCCGCAAGACTCTTCGATGGTGATTGTGCACCTGCACATTTGCGACAGATGGCTGCTGGCTGTCTCTACCAGGACTACAGTGGGTCTGCATCTTTGATGGCCCACCAATTGCTACAAGGACTGCAGTGGGTCTGCACCTCTGGTGGCCCACCAGTACCGTAATTTCTACCAGGACTACAGTGGGTCTGCTCTGTGATGACCTAACTACCAATATTCTTCAAAACGTCGACTGACTCTGCTGTGGGTTTACTCTGTTGTGGCCCATTACCTGTCTGCATGTCGAGTCAGCACTGTCTTTCCGTTGGAAGGACAACACTACTTCTTCAAGACTGCATGGAAATCCACTACGTCTGTGTGCACTGTCTTTTACTGGTCAGACTTTGAGAAAAACACTGCAATTTTACTGTGATGAATGATGAGGACTGTCTTTATGGACTGTGAGAGAATTTTAGCTTTTGACCAACATTGTATCAATAAGTGTGTGCCTTTGATTTCTTTGTTATTGTAATTGTGAAAAAATTTTTAACAAATATGTATTGGCCAGTGCCCAAAAAAATTTGTAAAACTTTTTTTGGGTAGCATGGGGGCTATGTAAGTAGGCTGTTTAGGTTTTTTTATTGGTAACGCCACCTCTGTATGAAAATCACTGGCTGTGCTGTGTGCAGTCTGTGGCTGCTTCGCATTGTTGTAATACACGCCATTGTAGTGTTGGGCAGCTGGCTGTGAACAGCGCGTAGCGTTGCGCAGTTGGAGGTGAGCCGCCAGCAGTGGTGGATGTGGGGAGAGAGATGGCGGAGATTTGTAATTTGTCATGAACTGCTATATTTATATATGATGATATCAAGGTAAATACATTGTTTGTTCTCTACTAATATCTTTCATTTGCTAACTATCCCTATCAGTAGTTAGTGCCTTCCATAGTTTGAATCTTTTATTTAGCTGGCAGTAGTGGCGCTCGCTGTATTGCAGTAGCTTGAGCAGCGAAGATTTTTGTGAGGTAAGTGATTTGTGAAAGGTATAGTTTAATGTTAGTCAGGGCCATTCTTTAGTAGGGAATTTTGAAAGTCAGATTGCGTTGCGCTAAAAACATTGTGTGTCAGTATAAGCACAGTCTTGTATAAATTGTTCAAAGGGGACGTTTCAAGTTGCACTGGTATACTCCCACACGAAAGCCGGCCCACGAGCTATGGCTTCAAGTCAACACTCCTCGTCTCCTCCCCACCGACTACACTACTCGATTGTTCAGTATCGATAGTCCAGGCTCTCTTTTAGCAGAGATGTGTAAAGGAAGACTGAGAAGTCTGCGTTCAGATTTAAGTATTTGTAACATTTGAATGTAATGACATTCGTTACTACATGCAATGAATAAAACAATAATCTAAAAAGAGAAAGAAAAATACACTACTGGCCATTAAAGTTGCTACACCACGAAGATGACGTGCTACAGACGCGAAATTTAACCGACAGGAAGAAGATGCTGTGTAATGCAAATGATTATCTTTTCAGAGCATTCACACAAGGTTTGGCGTCGGTGACGACACCTACAACTTGCTGACATGAGGAAAGTTTCCAACCGATTTCTCATACACAAACAGCAGTTGACCAGCGTTGCCTCGTGAAACGTTGTTGTGGTGCCTCGTGTAAGGAGGAGAAATGCGTCCCATCACGTTTCCGACTTTGATGAAGGTCGGATTGTTGCCTATCGCGATTGCGGTTTATCGTATCGCGACACTGCTGCGCGCGTAGGTCGAGATTCAATGACTGTTAGCAGAATATGGAATTGGTGCGTTCACGAGGGTAATGCGGAACGCCGTGCTGGATCCCAACGGCCTCGTATCACTTGCAGTCGACATGACAGCCATCTTATCCGCATGGCTGTAAAAAACGTGCAGCTGCCTCTCCATTCCTAAGTCAACAGATGGGGACGTTTGGAAGACAACAGCCATCTGCACCAACAGTTCGACGATGTTTGCAGCAGCATGGACTATCAGCTCGGAGACCGTGGCTGCGGTTCCCCTTGACGCTGCATCACCGAAAGGAGCGCCTGCGATGGTGTACTCAACGACGAACGTGGGTGCTCGAATGGCAATACGTCATTTTTTCGGATGAATCCAGGTTTTGTTTACAGCATAATGATGGTCACATCCGTGTTTGGCGACATCGCGGTGAACGCATATTGGAAGCGTGTATTCGTGATCGCCATTCTGGCGTATCACCCGGCGTGATGGTATGGGGAGCCATTAGTTACACGTCTCGGTCATCTCTTGTTCGCATTGACGGCACTTTGAACAGTGGACGTTACATTTGAGATGTGTGTCTCTACCCTTCATTCGATCCCTGCGAAACCCTACATTTCAGCAGGATAATGCACGACCGCATGTTGCAGGTCCTTTATGGGCCTTTCTGGATACAGAAAATGTTCGACTGCTGTCCTGGCCAGCACATTCTCCAGATCTCTCACCAACTGAAAACTTCTGGTCAATGGTGGCCGAGCAACTGACTCGTCACAATACGCCAGTCACTACTCTTGATGAACTGTGGTATCGTGTTGAAGCTGCATGGGGCAGCTGTATCTGTACACGCGATCCATGCTGTGTTTGACTCAATGCCCAGGCGTATCAAGGCCGTTATTACGGCCAGATCTGAGTGTTGTGGGTTACTGATATCTCAGGATCTATGCACCCAAATTGCGTGAAAATGTAATCACAAGTCAGTTCTAGCATAATATATTTGTCCAATGAATACCCGTTTATCATCTGCATTTCTTCTTGGTGTAGCAATTTTAATGGCCAGTAGTGTATTTATATAAACATCCCAGAGCTGGTTAAATAATTTACCTTCATCACAGTGAGACAGGTGGTTGCGTAACCTGACGCTGCCACCTGTCCAGTGTCAAATGCCGTAGCTCTCCACTCTCCCTCTTCATTATGTCGACATTAATGCTGAAGGGCACTCCATGCCGAGGGTGATCGATAGTGTTGCTAACGCCTGTCCAAGTCCAGTCACTGCCTTCGCGTACAATACAGCCAGCACCTGCACACTCACTCACGAACCCGAGCACACCACCAACGCACGGTATGCTAACACATGCACTGACACGCTCACTGTTTGTCACAAAATAATAGGCAGGAAAGTGACGCTTAAATTATTATTAAGACAACCCCTATACAAACGATTTGTTTTAGGGGTTCCGTGCCTTGATCGGTAAAAACGGAACCGTTACACGACCGCTTTGTTGTCAGTGTGCCTGTCTGATTGTCTATTTGTCCGACTGTTGAAAACCCTTTTTATCACGAATGGGTGGATGTATCAAGTTGAAATTTGTGTGGTGTGCTTAAACCTGCGGTCCCTTGACCTTGTTCAAAATTGATGCCTCTAAGTCAATGCAGTGAAAAGATATGACCATTTATTTCACACATTTTGATACTCGCAAACCCACTCATCATAAACTATAGGGTACTTTCCACTAACCTAGAAGCATGAAGTTTGGCAAGAAGCAGGGCTTCACATTACAACTAATTGTAAATCTGTTAGTTCACTCATGCTTATAAATTAAGGATAATGCTAATACATGGTGAAACAACGCTCTCGTGAGCGGTTTGCTAGTTTAAATCACCCCGGGGTATGACCATGCAGTGCATTTGATCTGCGGTCGTCGCACGTTGGCGCTAGCAGCAGTCCACACATGCAGAGGTGTGTTGGTGCATGTCTGAGGACGGTGCAGCGAGTGTGCAGACGTTTTCAGACGTGCTAATGGTGATTGTGTGTTGAAAATGGCTCAAAGAACACACGTCGATGACGTTATGAGGGGAAGAATACTATGGCGACTGGAGGCTGGTCAAACACAGTAGGTCGTAGCACGGGCCCTCCGTGTGCCACAAAGTGTCATCTCAAGATTATGGCAACGATTCCAGCAGATAGGAAACGTGTCCAAGCGCCGCAGTACGGGACTTCCACAGTGTACAACACCACAAGAACACCGATATCTCACCATCAGTGTCCGCAGACGGCCACGGAGTATTGCCTTACTTGGGACCGTACCGCAGCCACTGGAACAGTTGTGTCCAGACACATAGTCTACAGACGACTGAGCAGACATGGTTTGTTCGCCTGGAGACCTTCAAGGTGCATTCTACTGAACCCTGGTCGCAGGAGATCCCGTAAAGCCTGGTGCCAAGAACACAGTAGATCGTCATTGGAACAGTGGTCCCAGGTTATGTTCAAGGACGGGTCCAGGTACAGTCTGAACAGTGATTCTCGCCGGGTTTTCATCTGGCGTGAACCAGGAACCAGATACCAACCTCTTAATGTCCTTGAAAGGGACCTGTATGGAGGTCGCGGTTTGATGGTGTGGGGTGGGATTATGATTGGTGCACTTACACCCACTGCATGTCTTTGACAGAGGAACTGTAACAGGTCAGGTGTATCGGGACGTCATTTTGCACCAGTATGCCGCCCTGTCAGGGGTGCAGTGGGTCCCACCTTCCTCCTGGTGGATAATAACACACGGCCCCACCGAGCTTCCATCGTGGTGGAGTACCTTGAAACAGAAGATATCAGGCGATTGTAGTGATATGTCCGTTCTCCAGACCTAAACCTCATCGAGCACATCAGGGATGCTCTCAGTCGACGTATCGCTACACGTCTTCCAACCCCTACGACACTTCAGGAGCCCTGCACAGCACTGGTGCAAAAATGGGAGGCTATATCGCAGCAGCTGCTCGAGCACCTGAACCAGAGTATGCCAACCCATTGTGCGGCCTGTGTACGTGTGTATAGTGATCATATCCCATATCGAAGTCGGGGTACATTCGCAGGAAACAGTGGCGTTTTGTGGCACATGTGTTTCGGGATGCTTCTTTCAACATATCACCAATACCGTGGACTTACAAATCTGTGACGTGTATGTTCCCTATATGCCTATGCTGTTAGCGCCAGTTTTGTGTAGTGCCACGTTGTGCGGCACCACATTCTGCAATTATCCTTAATTTATGAACATGAGTGTATATAAAACGAAAAAAGTAATTTCTGACACTTGTTTCCTGACTGTCTGTCCGACCGTCCGACCCCCGAATGTATCAAGTTGACATTTATGTCACATACTGAGGCCTACGGTCCAAAACTGAAGCCTTTTAAGTCAATACAATCAAAACATACCGCCATTTATGTCACACATTTTCGTATCCATTCATTTTCATATTCACTCATAAATCTTATAGGGTACTTCTCATTGGCTAGAATCATGACGTTTGCCAGGACGAAAGCGGAAGTAAAAGGGGAAAAGCTCATAGGAAAAAAGGTTTTCTTTCATTTATTATCCGACTTTCTCTGTCTGTCCTTCGATTAACATACGTTTTTCTCAGGAAGGGGTAGATGTATAAAGATGAAATTTGTCACATACTAAGGCCTATTATCCCTCGGTGGTGTATAAACGTTAAAATTCTAAGTCAATGTAATCAAAAGATACGGTCATTTATGTCACATACTTCGATAATAGCAAACTTACTCGTCAAAATCTATAGGGTGCTCCCTGCTGATCAAGAATAATGAAATTCGGCAGGCAACAAGGTTCCACAGTCCAAGTAAAGGAAAAAGAAATCAGAAAATTGCTTATTGTTAATGAAACCAAACGAAAAAATTTTGTTTTGTCATTTGTTATCCTACATTAAACTTAAAATTGAAGTATTCCCGGGACCGATATCCTTCCAGTATCAATGTCGATAATAAAAATCGTCGAGGTTTTCGACTCTCGGTATGGATGAACTGTCTGTATACGTAGTTAAGTATGTACTGAACACTCAGTGTGTGACCTATTCTTTTTAATGCTAGTGCGCGTTGGGAAGATATGCATTGTGTCAGACTAAGTGTTGTAAAAAATAACTGCAGTCTGAAGGCCGCCAAAAACATATTTGTAGAAATGAAGCAATTATACATGCTTTGATAAGAAATTAAGGGGAAGTTTTCAGTTTTGTAGGGTGTATTAGACCATTTCCGGCGATTTTTTTCAATTCACGTTTGAAAGTGGCTGTGAGGAATTAGCCACAGTAGATACTTAATCTCTTGTCAGCTGTCAAACAGAGTAGATGTGTTTTGGTACTATCGGTGACGAAGCAGATAATTTGTATTAAATTTTGCTGTAGGAGGATCCACACCATACCTAGTACCAAAGTCACGCTGAACAGTTATTACTGACCCGCACTACGCAAAACGCAGAACAAAAAACTGTTTTTGTTTTCCGGACAGCATTTTTACTAGAACTGAAGTGGGCGCACACTGCTGCCACCTAGCGGGGACCATGTAAAACTCGAGAGTTCGCTCTTTCCAACAGTATTTTATTCACGTACATATCTCAAATAACATAATAGTTACGATTTTCTTTTAAAAAATCGAGTGGTTCTTTTTGATACAGCCGTTATTTTGATCACAACCTATTTACTTTTCTATTGAACTTTTAACAAGAAACGCCAAAAAAATGTGTTTTCTACTCACAGTTTTGATAGTCTTATTTTTGATATCGGGCAACCGCAGCCAAAATTCCCGCCGCCGCCGCCGTCTGGTCGCCGCCGCCGCCGCCCTTCTCGCGCGCCGCCACCATGTCCCAACCCACCACCACTACCACTATCATTTTCACCTCTCCCTCCGCTGCTCCAACCACCATCACATGGAGCTCATCCTCCACCCCACTTCCCGTCCTTCCTTCTCTCCCTGTCCACCCCACCCCTGCGCCACTTTCGGCTGTACCCACCCCCAACTCCTCTTCCCCTATCACTGTCGCCCCATCGACAGCTACTGACTTTCTGCCGCTCCCCGCACCGCCTCCGACAGGCTCCAAGC
This sequence comes from Schistocerca piceifrons, assembly GCF_021461385.2. Lineage (NCBI taxonomy): Eukaryota > Metazoa > Arthropoda > Insecta > Orthoptera > Acrididae > Schistocerca > Schistocerca piceifrons. The sequence goes on along the minus strand of NC_060146.1, from coordinate 155,841,041 downwards.
CAGCACGGATCTCTGCTCGACGTTCCACAGTCTCAGTGACACCCACGCCCCCACCGTTTGCTTCTTCCGCTGCTCAGGGTGGTCCTGCCCCCCGCCATCTCCCCCTGCAACCCGTCCCCCTGCCCCCTCCCCACCCAGTGGTGTCCACGAAACCTTCCAAGCGCCCGAATGCTGACCCTTCCCCCGAAGTCTCCTCCAAAAAAACCCCCAATCCCCGTGACCCACCCACTCCCATGGACGCGGCCCCGACCCCCACCCCCGCCACGCCTGCCACCCACACCTTTGTCCTCTCCAATCCTGACCCTCAATTCCTTGATGCCCGCTCCCTCACTCTCGCCATCCGGAAATACTGCCCCAATGCTCCCATCTCCCAACTGATTCCTCGCAAGGACTCGGTCCTCATAAAATCCCCCAATGCTTCCTTCCACACCGACCTCCTCTCCCGCATCCCTCGTATCCAATTTGGCCAACGTGCAACCCTCACCCCCTACCACACCCCGTCCTCTCCCCGTCAGCCTCAACCTCCCCGACGTCCGCCGACCTTCACCGCTGTGATCACGAAGCTTAGCCCCGTGATCACGGAGGCTGAGGTGTTGGCGGAACTCAACTCCCGGCCCGACATCGAAATCCGCTCGGCCCGTCGCATCTTCAATGATGCCGGGCCGACTTTTCTCATGCGGATATTCACTGAATCCTCCTCCTCCATTGACCGCCTCCTCACCGAGGGAGCTCTCATCTACAATCAGCGCCATAAGGTGGACCCCTCCCGTTCCCCTGTCCAATCCTACCGCTTCCAACGCTGTCTCACCTACAATGACCGCGTTACCTCTGCCTGCAAGAACCCCCCTACTTGTCCCCACTGCAAAGCCTCCCACTTCCTCAAGCATTGCCCCAACCTCACCTCTCCCCCCTCCTGCAACACTTGTAATGAACCACATCCTACCTACTCCTCGAAGTGTAAAGCGAAACCTCCACCAGTAACCCCTGAGCTCACCGTCCCTGTCCGTCCTGTTGATGACCCCATCCACCCCAACAACTCGCTCCGCCCTCCCCCTACTGCTGAGGACATCATCCGTTTCACCACCATTGTGCTCCAAAACATCCACCCCTTCCAGCGCTCCCACACTCTTTCCCAAATCGCCCTCGCTGCCCGTTCCATCTTCCATCTTACCACCTATGGCACTTACTCCCACAACCAGGCCCACTTCACCTTCACCCCCCTCACCACCCTCGTCTAACTCTCCACTCCCATGGTACAACAACCGTACCGTATCCTGTACCACAACATTCGCTCCCTGCCCACCCACAAACTCCTCTTCCTCCACACCCTACGTCAGCACCGCGTGGATGCCTTCGTCCTCAATGAAACCTTCCTTCAGCCTCGTATCTCCGTCTCCACTGCCCCTTACACCCTACATCGTACCGATAACCCGTACCCTCTGGCACGTGGCGGAGTTGCTATAGGCCACCTCAAGCACCTCCCTGTCCGGCCCCAACCTCTCCTTAACAATCCTGCTGAGCATCTCACCCTCAGCCTCTTCTTCCCCGCCCTTACCATCACCTGTGCCACCATTTATGTCCGCCCTCGCACCCCCATCCCGTATGATTTCCTGGCCCACATTGACCGCACCTTCTCCACCTACGTGATTGCCGCCGACCTCAATATCCACAGCCGCGATCCTGCCGACCTCCGGCGGTGGCATCAGTTTCTCACCACTCTCCAGGGAGACCTGGTTCCCCTGCCCCAGCACACCCGGCCCGAATCCAACACCACTCCTGATGTAGTCCTTGCCTCTCCCAACCTCCTTGGGCGCATCACCGCGGATGTCCTTGACCTCATTGGCAGTGACCATGCTCCTGTCCTCCTCACTATCTCTAACGGTCGCCATCCCCGCCACGTTCCTCGCCCTGACGTCCCTCCTAAACTTGTCCATGATTACTCCCGTGCCAACTGGGATGCCTACCGGGATTCCATTCACACCCAGGTTGACAGCCACGACCTTACCCTCCAGTCTCCTGATGACATCTCTCGCACTGCTGCCTTCCTGCACCAGACCTTGTCTGACGCCGTCGCCACCCATATCCCCACCAAAGCCGTCCACCCTCACCGCCCCGCCCTGCCTCCACAGGCCGTCCTTCTCCTTCGGGAGTCCCGCCGCCTCTACCGCTCTTTTCTCCGCACTCGTGACCGGGATACACTTACCCCCCACCGGCAATTACAGCGACACATCCGCAACCTGCTTGTTGCGAAGAAACGCCGAGCCTGGCGCCAGACATGTACCCACCTCAACACCACGCTCCCCATCAACTCTTCCAAGTATTGGTCTGCTTTCCACCGCCTTACTGGGAACCGCCCCACCCCCCAGTACCCTCTCCTCCTTAATGACCGTCCCTTTCCTGACAACCTCAGTAAGGCCAACCACTTTGCCTCCCACCTCTCTGATGTTTTTTCCATCCCAGATGATCCCCACTTTGATTATTCCCTCTTCCCTGATGTCTTGGACCGTACGAATACCTCTGTTCCTCCCCTTGCTCCTAGCTTCCAGTACTTGGGCCACACCCCACCATCTGCACTTAACACTCCCATCACTACACAGGACATCAGCCTCACACTCCGCACTAAACGCAACACTGCACCCGGCCACGACTGCGTTACCTACCGCCACCTCAAACACTGCCCTCCCTCCTTCCTTTCCCTCCTTGCCGCCCTCTACAATGTCATCCTTGCCACTGGCTTCTATCCCGACCTGTGGAAAACCTTCCGTATCCTGATGTTCTCCAAACCCAATAAGCCTCCATCTGATGCCTCTTCCTATCGTCCTATCTGTCTCACGTCGGTGTTCAGCAAGCTCTTGGAATCCATCCTTTCCCGGGGCATCCATCTACACCTCCACCAAAACCACCTCCTCCCAAACACCCAATGTAGCTTTCGACCTTCCTTCTCTGCTGATGACCAACTCCTCCGCCTCACTCATCTCCTCTCCCTCCAGCTTAACTCCCGTCGCTCTGCCATTTTTGTCTCACTTGACCTTGAAAAGGCCTACGACCGTGTCTGGCATCCCAGTCTCCTGTTTAAACTCCAAACCTACGCCCTTCCTATCAACTACATCCGTCTGGTGGCCTCCTTCCTCTCCCGCCGCCCCTCCTACGTTACCATCCATCATGCCAATTCCCGCACCTTCTACCCCTCTGCCGGTGTGCCCCAGGGCTCTGTCCTCTCCCCTCTCCTCTACCTCCTGTACACAGCAGATATGCCCCAACCCCCCCCTCCAGTGCACCTCTTGCAATATGCTGATGACACTGCATTCCTCGCCCTCGCTCCTACCCTCCAACGGTCCCAACGCCTTCTCCAGAATCACCTTGACCTTTTTGCTGCATGGTGTTGAAACACGTATGTAACGCAGCAGCGATGGCGAGGCATTGTAGCATCTGTGACCAGAGAGTATGCGCTTGACCGCGCGAGTGTTGCGAGCGGTTCTCAGCCAGTAGCAGTCAGTCAGTCGTTGCGAGTCTGTCAGTTTAGTCGTTGCGAGTCTGTAACTCGGGCTGTAGTCGTCATGCAGAGCGGTCGGTCAGTAGTAGCAGCCCAGTGCGGTTGTGTGATGTAGGCGGTCGGCAACACTGGTCAAGATGAGGAATAAGGTATACTGTTAATTAATATAATCATTAGATAATGAAAAATTTTATTTATTGTAATTATTCTCCAACAAGTCTCCCAATAATAATTTTTTATTTCAAAAGCATTTTCTCAAAAATTTAATTTTTTATTGAACTCAAGATTTCGTTGCACTTCCCATTTCATTCCATTTCTTTTGAAGAAAAATTCCACTAAAAATCACAAAAAAAAAAGGGGAGAATATTATTATTTGCAATGCAGTTCCTCCAAGCGGTGCGCAACAAAAAGAGCAGATATGTGACATCCATTTATTCTGAGGTAAGACTTTAATTCTGATTGTTTTACACAGGGCCAAAGACCGATATTTCGGTTTAATTGAATTTTCTTGTCACTGAATGGACTTTACTTTTGAAGGATTTATATTTGAGTCAGATTGCGAATTTCACAATTTTGTTGCCATTGTCAGTACATTTGATTGTGGGCAGGTTACGCCTAGAGCAGTGTCCATTAGCATCCTTAAATAATATTGCTTTATTTTCTTTTAAAATTACGGTGGGGAGGTTACACTTGGCTCCCATTTCTATTGAGTATTGTCATTTACATTTCTTCTAAAATATTGCGGGGAGGTTACACTTGGCGACACCCAGTCCAGGATCGAATTTCGTTGAGAGTCTTTTGAAAAACAGTCACATATCCGCTCTTATTTGCTTAAGTATAATTAGGATTTGGCGCTACGCTTTTATTAACTTGTGACTTTCTTTCTACAGGTCAACGGCAATTTGTTGCTCTGTTGTATTTGTGTGTTGATTTTGCATTGTGCTTATTTATTTTCTGAAAAATTGTGACTATTGTAAAAATGCCGCGAAAGACTGTGAATAGTGTATCGCGAGGTATTTTGAATGAAATTACCGACTTAAACAGCGTGACCGATAGTAATTATGACACGCAGTGTGATGATGACAATCCTGCGTTCACTAACAATCAGTGCAATACAACCATTAATGATGACTTTTATCTTAATGATGAACAAGCGAACTCAATTGTCTCTTCTGTTCATTTGACGACAATTGATGACGCGGGACGCTCCATTGTAATGAGCGATACCCAGCTTAACACACCCGATTTGGAAAACTCAAGTAATGTGCAGACTAATTTGTCTAATGAAAATGAACAGGGTACACAAAGTACAACGGATTTATTTAATTCCGGAACAGTGTCTGATAGTGCACATCCGACTGATAAACCTTTTTGTAAATTACAGAATGACCAAATGGTCACACAAAACGCGACAATTGTAGATACACCATCAAACAGTACTGAGAATAGAGTAGGTAATGTCACCTTGGAGCAACTTATGGCAATATTGATAGAACAGAATAAAAGGCAAAGTGAGAAAATAGACAACAATTTCAAACAACAGAACGAAAAATTAGACAAACAAAGGGAAGATAACAAACAAGATAACGAAAATCTCAAACAACAACTCAATGAACAGGTCAAACAACTTAGGGAAGATAACAAACACTTAAATGAAAAACTTGACAATAATGACGAAAATTTCAAACAACTTAGGGAACAGAACAGACAGCTTAGTGAGCAAATTAGAGACGTTGCCGCGCAGTGCCATGACACTAAGGAACAGTTGCGCGTGGAAATTGAGGCTTGTTCTCAAAAAAATAGCGAAGAAATTAAGACTGTTGCGCAAGAATTAAGGGAAATGCAGACAGCCGCAACAGAAACACTCAGAGACGAAATTAGCGGAGTCGCTAAACAGTGCTCTGAAAAAGCTGCACAATTACGGGACGAGTTTAAAGCAATGACGGTAGAACTTTCGCGCACAGTGGACGCAAAGATAGACGCGAAATTCGAACAGCAGAACACTCAGATTAACGAGCGCTTTAGTCAGCACATACAGAACAGTGATACGCGTTTCCGCAAATTTATTCAAGATCAAAATAAAGTCAAACGTCAGGTTATGGAAACAATCACTGCACAAAGACAAGAGGACAAACGTAAAATGTTTGCGAAAGCGAAGACGTATGTAGATAATAATATTACTACAGTGTCCGGCAAAATTAATACCATAGAACAATTGAACGCGGAATTAAGGGATGAAATTTCTGATCTTAAATCAAAAACAGATACACACACAGTAAATATTCAAACAGTGACAGATAGATTCGAACAATTAGATCTAACACAGGATTGTGATGTTATCAAAGGTGATGTTAAAAAACTGAGCGAAACTACGCGCAAGTTGCAAAAACAGATTAATGCGTCTGATTCTAAAACCGATGATCAGGTTAAAATACTGACTGAAAAATGTGATGAATTGGCCAGTCGTATTGATGCTATCGAAAATACTAATGACAATAAATCAGACGATACTGCACCGGTTTCATTTATCCAAACGCCTGAATTTCAAAATTTACAGCAGACAATTAATGAGATCGATTCATCTCACAATACGTTACGTAGGAAGTTATCAAATTTACAACAAGAAGTAACAGAGATGAAAAACATTTCAGTTAATAACATACCACAACAGACGTCACTATATGAACATGTGTCAGACTCACGCAGCGTGTATAATGTGAACAATTTACAGAGACTACGAGACGTAAAATCCGAAAAGCCACGCGACTTGAAATCCGAAATGACACAGACGAACAGATTCACACACAAACCTGAACGTGTTATCAAACTGAGTGACGAGAACGTAGATTTCGAGCAATTTGCATTTGTAAGAAAATGTAAAGAATTTAATAGTGACAGAGCACAGATACACGATTTGCACTGTATACGACAATTTATTCTTGTACATTCACCGCTACTACCTGTAATGCAGAAACCAGCTTTGAACAAGATGCGACAATTTATTTTTGTATTTACAACAGCATTGCCTATAATGCAGAAACTAGAATTAACATGGATACAACTATTTGCTTTTGAATTTTTACCGCCATGGCCTGCAACGCAAAAGCTAAAAATTATTTGCAGTGCGTAAATGACCTCAGGGGATTCATTACGCTTTAATGAATATGTGCCGTAGCGAGCATAGGGCCCCGAGCTGTAGTAGTGCTGTTTCATCTTTAGTTTTCTGCACTGCTGCCTTCTCTTCTACTATCCTTTATATCTATCAAAACTGCTCTTTAACTATTGCTCTACCTAGTATTAAGAAACAAGTAATGAATACCCGATGTGACAAACTTTTACCGCATGTGACAATTTTCATTAGACACTATGTCCAGAACCAGCGTAATTTTAATAACGGATAAAATCGTAATCATCAGTATGTGTAAAATTAACAGCAAACGCATTTTTTGGTAACAATAGACTTTTTCACCACAACAGCATGAAAGTGAGCCGCTTAGCATGCCTAACCAACAATGCAGTCTACAAGGTCAACCAAACTTTAATGTTTCGCCGCGTGCACGTATAGTCCCACCCCCAACAAATAGTAACGCATGGCAGCAAAGAAATAACTACGTACAGGCAACACACCATTTCAATTCGTATCGCAATACGCCGTATAGAAATTACTATCTTGACAGACGTAAAAATAACGAGCACAATTTTCAGCGTACATTTAATAACAATCGATCTTTTCAGCAGCAACAACCTTGGCAACAACATATTATGATGAATGAAACAGACAATAGGTGTCATCCATAGCGTAACACGTCAATAAGAAATAAAAGAACAGTTCGTATAGTGGATATGCCACAACATTCTCCCGTAAATAATAACACGTACGATAAATTTTAACCAGATACAGCACAGATTGCATATTACAGTAACGCAAACATTACTTTTGACACGCAGAATTTTGTTCACGTACATAAACCCGCTACATATTGTTAAGAAAAAAGATGGCTCACTTCGCCTTGTACTTGATTCACGTCACATTAATGACATTATTATTAATGAAACAGACCGACCACAGACACTAGAGGAACTTTTACAGAAATTTCACGGTACAGCTATTTATTCCACATTAGATTTGAAATCGGGATTTTGGCAAATTCAACTTCATCCGAACTGCAGAAAATACACAGCTTTTCTCTGTTTCGGCGACTGTTATCAATTTTGCAAATTACCATTCGGCTTAACTATTTCCTCTGCAGCTTTTATTCGCGGTTTGAGCACTATACTTCCGACAGAACTTAAAGACAGAATTACGACGTATGTAGACGACATTCTTATCGCAGAAGCTAACTGGTATGAACACAATCTGATTCTTGAACAACTGCTGCAAACTTTTCATGCACAAGGACTTACAGTTAACCTCAGTAAATCGCATTTTGGCAAAACTTCTATAAAATTTCTTGGACACGTAATTTCAGCAGAAGGCATTGCGCCTGATCCAGAAAAACTTCAGGCTCTACGTGACATTAGTGTTCCTACGACGAAGAAGCAATTACGCAGTTTTTTGGGCTTAATTAATTTTTTTCGTAAATTTATTCATCACTCTGCTTTAGACACACCCAGATTATGCCATTTAACAGGTAAAAACAGTATTTGGTCTTGGGATAAGCAAGCTCATTCTGAATTCATGAACCTGAAACATGCTCTGTTGAATGCTCCACTGTTATCGCACCCAGATCTTACTAGAAATTTTTCCATTGCCACCGACAGTTCCAATACCGCTTTAGGCGTACACATTTTTCAGGAAATTGAAGAAGATGGTTCAACAGTTATTAAAAACATCGCATTTGCAAGCCGCATTTTGTCACCCGCTGAACGAAATTATTCTGTTACAGAACTTGAAACATTATGTGTTGTATGGGCTTTTACGAGATTTAGGCACTTTCTTTATGGCAGACATACCACCGTCTACACAGACCACAGAGCGATACAATTTTTACTTTCGGCTAAATTCACACACGATAGATTAAGTAGATGGAAACTGTATTTACAGGAATTTAATTTTACAATAGTTCACATTCCCGGCACGCAAAATGTTGTAGCAGACGCACTATCGCGTTCTCTCGGCAACAATCAGCAAGACGTAGCAACCAACTTCTGTAAAACAAATTTCAGTGTCATGTACATTCAGCAAGTTGCATTTGAAAACTTTATTTCATCGTCATTACAGGACATAGCACGAGAACAAAATAAAGACAATGTGTGGAAAGAAATTAAACACCTTTGGCTAGATAAGAATAATGTTACGATTAGAAACCACTACACTGTACGCAATGACATTTTGTTTCGCCGCTCTCATCCTGACAGCAACAATTGGTTATTATGCATACCTGACGAACTGGTCAACAAATTAATTTGGTATACTCATTTAAGCTACGCACATTACGGAGCACGAAAATGTTTTCTTATACTGAGACAGAACTGTTATTTTACTAACATGGAAAAACGTATACGACGAGTTTTAGCGTCTTGTAAAATCTGCCAGAAAGCTAAATCAGACACCACTTCACATATTCCTCCTTTATATCCCATTATACCTGTTAAATTAAGACACATGGCCGCAGTAGACATTTTTGGTCCGATTCCGAGAACTAACAGAGGTTTTTGCTACATTTTTGTCGCTGTTGAGCTCACTTCAAAATTTGTTACTTTCACTCCATTACGCAAAGCTACTGCTAAAACTGTTTCGAAAGCATTTGTAAAACATTTTCTATCTCATGTAGGGCATGTGATGAAAGTAATTTCTGACAATGGATCTCAATTTCGTAGTAGCGTATGGACACGCATGTTACGAGCCAGAAACATTTCTCCGATCTATATATCCAAGTACCACGCTTCTTCGAACCCCTGTGAAAGATTAATGAAGGAAATTGGTAAGCTGTGCCGAATATACTGCCACAAAAGACATATTGATTGGGATACACACATACTCTCATTCCAAGATGTAATTAATTCCATTCCAAATGAATCCACTATGCTATCTCCGACTGTTATACTGAAAAACGTTGAACCACCGAACAAAATTAAAGAATTAATAGAATTTCCCAAAAGTCGTCGCCTACGACACCATGAAATAATTGACATTGCGCTGAACAACATCAAACGTGCCGCAGAGCGCCGGAGAAGACAGCAAAAACAGGTTTGTACACGCCGCGTCTTTCACGTTGGACAGAAGATACTAGTACGTACACACTATTTATCCAGCAAATTAAAAGGTAAGTGCAGTAAATTTGAACTTCTATACGCAGGTCCATATCGGATTCGCAGCATCCCTCACCCCAATGTTGTACATGTCGAAACTTTGAGAACTAGAAAATCGAAAGGCAATCACCATATATCAAACATTAAACCGTTTATTGAGTGAAACCACTGTATGATTCAACACACTATGATGCCATTTACTAATGCAATTATTTCACGTGACTAATTACTGATGATTATCGTATTTTTTCTTGGCAAGTGCCCGGCAAGGTAAGGTTAGCAGGTCGCTCTTCTTGTCGTTACACATCAGACCGTGCACATTTTCCATTTTTTTTTGTATATGACTGTACTCCAGTTTTGTTTGTGTGCACTATGAAATAGTTAAGATATAACACACACCAGTCGACTTTGACATTTTTTTTGCCTTATGACATCTCAACATCGTGACTGTTTCACATTTTTTTTGCTGCTGCATTGTATTATTCTGTGTATATCTTTGTTTTTTGAACACTGTCAATGTTTTTGACATATTACGTTTTCTGTCATGTTATGCTGTAGGGTTAATTGTGTCACCATAAACCAGTCATTATTTAGTGGGTATATGATTTAAATGCAAGACATTAATCTCTGTTCATCAATTTCAGAAAGAAATGATGTATGTAAGAAATAAATTCAACAGAAATGGGAATTTCACCTACGGAATAAACGAAAGGAGATGCAATAACTTTATGAGGAAGAGTAAATGGATCAGGATTAACAAACATTAACAAGAATATACAATACTCATCACAGAATAGCAGTCTTAACTAATTTTTTCTTTCAGAATACAAGGTGATTGATGCAGGCTGTCAGAGAGAACTACACATCTTAGTTTTAGTGATGAAATATGCTAGAGATAAGGAATAGTTATGTAATGAGTAATGAAGTGATTTTTTGCAGATGATAGTGAATACTGATGAATAATGATGAAGGATATGCTGTTATGAATAATGAAGTTTTTCTTTACAGGTGATGATAATAATGAAGTTATGATAATATGGATAATGAAGTGATGGATAATGAAGTTTTTTCTTTACAGATGAGGATAATGTTGAAGTTATGCATTTATGCTACGTAGTTATTTAAGTATTTGTTGCAGTTTGCTTTGACAGCAGGTGTTACATTGCATAGTAGGATGACGGAAAGTTTTGGAAAGGACAGCTATGGAACACATTTTTATACACATTTCACTACCTGTTAATTCGAAGTTCACTACTTTTCAGCATAGTGTGCGTTTCTTCTTTCAGGTCAATAATCCGTTTTTGTATTTTTTCCAGGAGAAGTTTTTCATGACACTTACTAAACCTGTTACTTATTATACCTGTTCTAGTACTTGCATTTTTATATTTTTTACCCATTTGTGTCTATCGTTTATAAATGTGATCACATGTACTGCCTTGTTACATAATCTTGCTACAGCTGACTCATGACGAATGACGTTACCTATCCTCATTTGCTGCAATAGGTCAAAAGCAAATAGTGTTATGTTTCAGCAATTAATTATCGATCCCAACGCAATGCATTGCTACCAAAAAAATGTATTACCAGTCCCACATAATGTCACTAGTTTATGATAATTCTGAATAATACTGATCAACTCTGAATAGCATGTCACTTGAGTAATGACCTCTTAATGAGACTATATTCAAAATGATGCTTTGTCACTAGCTAATAACTGCCACTGTCTATTATAATGATACTACGTATAATGCCTGTGATTATTAATGATTTGCCTGTAATTGACTGATTTTAATAATGACTTTGTAATGGTCTGAATACTACTGAAGGAGGAACACTGTTTATTGTAATGTTACCACTTATAATGCTTGTGATTACTAATGATTTGACTGTAATTAACTGATTTTAATAATGCCTTTGTAATGATCTGAATACTACTGAATGAGGAACACTGTTTATTGTAATGAGTACTTGTAATGCCCATGATTATTAATGCTATGACTGTAATTAACTGATTTTTAATAATGACTTCGTAATAATCTGAATAATACTGAATGATGATTTTATTCAATACTTGCTGGCCACTGAGTGCCAATAATTAATGTCACTCCACGAATTGTTATTAATTATGCCATTGATTAGCTCTTGTTTCCAATGTTGATACTTTGTTGTTGGAAATGAATGTGACTGTTTCATAATGCTTTGTAATTAGGAAAAGACTAATGATTCTTAATAGATTGGAATGACATAATTAATTAACTATGGTACTGTTTAATAATGCTTTGTAATTAATTAAGGCTAATAATCCTTACTATATTGAAATGACAAATGATCAATTAATTAACGGTAATTAGACAAATGATTAATTAACGACAAATGATTAATTAACTGTAATTAGACAAATGATTAATTAACTGTAATTAGACAAATGATTAATTAATGACAAATGATTAATTAACTGTAATTAGGAAAAGGCTAATGATTCTTAATTATACTCTGTAACTGGAAAAGAATGCGATTATTTAATAATGCTTTGTAACTAGGAAAAGAAGATTACTGGTTCTATGTAAAACAATTAATGAACATTTTTCTGTAATACTACATACATGGTACAGAAATGTTCAATAACTGGGCTATGAATGCCGCACACTACTACTGTAATTGACAATATTATGTGACTTAATGTCCTTCACCTTATGAGCTAACTACCCTGAATTACTGCAATGTCCATTTGTCCTGTTTATCCTAGTGATCATGGAGCACTATCTTTGGTTTTGCACTAATTCTACGTTGGTGTGCCTTGTAAGAGTGTGGTGTTGACACGACATGCTGTCCACCACCGTGAGCAATGAAGACGTTATTATGGTCCCACTGTTTGGTGTACCTAATGTACTGCCAAAATGAAAACATGGAACATTACTACGACAGTTCAGTGTCTTTGCTACACTGATAAATTCTGATGGGAAAAGATCTTCAAGTTGTGTCACTTGGTGTTGTACTTCTGTGGAAAGATATGGACTTTCAGAGCAGCTGTGTGCAATCTAAAGTGCTACAACCATGATGCAATCCTTCCCTTCCTTATCCTGATTCTTGTCACATAAAGAAAAAATTTTTTTGGTAACATCGTTTATGTTCATAGGTTATACATTTTTCGATTCGCTAAACTCCAGTGTGAGTACACTTATGTCACTTTGGACATGATTTTTTGCCATTATGTTTATTTGTTGTGAAAATGCTAAAGACATTTTTCAGTGCATGTACACTTGTCAACATAATATTTTTTTTTTTTTTTTGCCAGTCTGTTTATTTGTTCTGAATATGCTAAAGAATTTTTTTCAGTGCCTGTGCACTTTATTATCTGTCAAATAATTTGTATATACTTTTCTGATTTGCTACTATGTTTTGTACTCACATTTTGTCTTTGTCTGATATATTTTGTACTTAGTGCGTGTGCACAACATATACTTTATGTACTACATCTAATTATTCTTGCCAGTCTGTTTATTTGTTCTGCATATACTAAAGAATTTTTTTTCAGTGCCTGTGCACTTTATCTGTCAAAAAATTTGTACATACTTTTTTTCTGATTTGCTACTATGTTTAGTATTCACATTTTGTCTTTGTCTGATATATTTTGTACTTAGTGCGTGTGCACAACATTTAAATATTCTGTAAGTTGTAGAATTTTGTTAGTTAAAGAAAAATTTTGCCGCGCTTGGCAAGTCCAAATGACTCACCATCGCTGCCAAATTTTTGCCCCCCCAGTGGAGGGTTATGAAACACGTATGTAACGCAGCAGCGATGGCGAGGCATTGTAGCATCTGTGACCAGAGAGTATGCGCTTGACCGCGCGAGTGTTGCGAGCGGTTCTCAGCCAGTAGCAGTCAGTCAGTCGTTGCGAGTCTGTCAGTTTAGTCGTTGCGAGTCTGTAACTCGGGCTGTAGTCGTCATGCAGAGCGGTCGGTCAGTAGTAGCAGCCCAGTGCGGTTGTGTGATGTAGGCGGTCGGCAACACTGGTCAAGATGAGGAATAAGGTATACTGTTAATTAATATAATCATTAGATAATGAAAAATTTTATTTATTGTAATTATTCTCCAACAAGTCTCCCAATAATAATTTTTTATTTCAAAAGCATTTTCTCAAAAATTTAATTTTTTATTGAACTCAAGATTTCGTTGCACTTCCCATTTCATTCCATTTCTTTTGAAGAAAAATTCCACTAAAAATCACAAAAAAAAAAGGGGAGAATATTATTATTTGCAATGCAGTTCCTCCAAGCGGTGCGCAACAAAAAGAGCAGATATGTGACATCCATTTATTCTGAGGTAAGACTTTAATTCTGATTGTTTTACACAGGGCCAAAGACCGATATTTCGGTTTAATTGAATTTTCTTGTCACTGAATGGACTTTACTTTTGAAGGATTTATATTTGAGTCAGATTGCGAATTTCACAATTTTGTTGCCATTGTCAGTACATTTGATTGTGGGCAGGTTACGCCTAGAGCAGTGTCCATTAGCATCCTTAAATAATATTGCTTTATTTTCTTTTAAAATTACGGTGGGGAGGTTACACTTGGCTCCCATTTCTATTGAGTATTGTCATTTACATTTCTTCTAAAATATTGCGGGGAGGTTACAGTGTAACCAATGGCTCCTGAAACTCAATCCTTCCAAGACCCAGGCAATCATCGTAGGTCGTACCACTCGCTCCTTCCGGCTCCTGGATTTCTCCCTTACTGTCTGCGCACGTCCTGTCCGTCTCACCCCCACCCTCACCTACCTTGGCCTCACCATTGACCGTCACCTCACCTGGACCCCTCATCTCCGATCCATCCAATCCAAAGCCCACAACCGCCTCCGCCTCTTCAAACTCCTCTCTGGCCGGACATGGGGGTTGCACCCCTCTACCATCCTCCACACCTACAAATCCTTAATCCGTCCCATCCTCTGTTATGCCAGTCCTGCCTGGATATCTGCCCCCCCCAAATTCTATCAGTCCCTCCAGATCCTTGAGCGTCATGCACTCCGCCTCGCCTTCCGTATCCGCCTCCCGTCCCCCACGCGGCTCCTCTATGATCTCATTCCTTTCCCCCATCTGCTTCTCTTCCTCGAACATATCCGCATCCTCTACACCTCCCGCCGTCTTGAACCCCCTCACCCCCTGGTTGCTCCTCTCCTCTCCCATCCTCGCCCTCTGCCCCGTCTTCACCGTTGTGTCCCCCCTACCCTCCATCTCTACACCCTCCATCTCCTTTCCCAAGGTGGCTTCCGTCAACTCCCCCTCCCGGATGATGCCCTCTCTCCCTCCATTTATCCTTCCTATCAACTCTGATCCTCCCTCCCCCTCCTTTCCTCTGTCCTTTCCCTGGGCTCCCTCTTCCCCCCCCTTCCGTCCTGTTTCCTCCCCACTACACCTCTCCCTACCTCCCTTCTCCCCCCCAGTCCTTTTGTATTCCCCTCCTCTGCCTACCCCCCTCCCTGTCGCGTCTGCCCCCCACCCCTCTTATGGGTCCTCATCCTCCATCAGCTCCTTTCCCGGTTCCCCCCCCTTCGCTTTTACTCTCCTTTCCCCCCCTTTTTGTTTTCCCATCTCCTGTTCAGTTTCCCCCCACCTGCTCTCGACTGTGGTGTCACCTTTGCCGACTTTTTCGTGCTGTGTTCTAGTGACTATTCAGTGTTGTGTTGCGAACAGAAACCATGCTGTCGCTGGGTGTGCGTTTTATATACTTTGCGAACAGAATCCAGACTGTCGCCGTGTTTTTTTTAATTGTCTATTGTTTCCCCTGTCTGCTCCGTATGTATTTTTATTCGCTTCATCATCCCTCTGTTGTTTGTTTTCATTTCCCCATTTTCTTTTCACCTTGTTACTCAATGAGTCCCCGATTTTATCGCCTGTTTTTTATTATTATTTATTCTCCTGCTCTTTGTCAGAAAACCTGTAGGCTGCAGAGCGGCGTCCTAAGCTGCTGCCAGCCCGCCCCCTTCGGGGGGAATTGAAATTCAATAAAGGAAAAAAAAAAAAAAAACCAAATTCCACATGCTGAATACAGTTTTTCACACTCGCTGTTAAAATACTTCCTTGCCGCGCCATAACTTTTTAAAATACTGTCACCTGAAGATGCATCCCTGATGATGCGAAAAAGGCTGTGAATTTTTATTAAAAGTTTTTTAACAGCCAGTGCGGAAGATTTTTAACAGCTTTCAGTCAGTCTTTTCTTTAAAACCCTCGCAATACAAAAGAGGGTGGCGGGGGGTACTTTGTGCCCACTTTTTGAAAATATTGTAATCTAGGCAGTTTCTTTATATTTGAAAATTAAAAAAAATATTGTTAATGAATTTTTCGACCAGACGTGTTTAGACTTTTTAGTTAAATTTAACCTAAAAGTTTAAGTTTCGGTAGTTTTCACATTTTGCAGTGAAGATCGTATTCAATATTTCCTGGTTCAGGGCCTTAGTTACACATTAGAATCCCTTTAAATTTATGTTTGGGGGGGGGGGGGGGAGGGGGTAAAAATCTACAATAAAAAATGAATTTTGAATTTTTGAAGTTTTTTAAAGATAATCATAAAGTCGGTGATACACGTTATTGTTATGGCATTCTTATTGCAGAGAGCGTGGTAGAGGATATTTCAGACTCTGGATCCGGAATACACATTTTTAAAAATTATTTCAGGCTGGGCAGAAGGTACCCTCCCTTCCCCCACCCTTGGTAATGCTCGTTATGAAAAATGCTTTAGTGTTTCTAGCGTTAAAGTTGACTTGTTCGTCACAAGCGCAGCGGCAACCTTTCCCTTGTTTGCTCTATTTTCGATCTATTGCCTGGCCTTACTGACAAGGGAACCTCCCCATCGCACCCCCCTCAGATTACTTATAAGGTGGCACAGTGGATAGGCCTTGAAAAACTGAACACAGATCAATCGAGAAAACAGGAAGAAGTTGTGTGGAACTATGAAAAAAATAAACAAAATATATAAACTGAGTAGTCCATGAGCGAGATAGGCAACATCAAGGATAATGTGAGCTCAGGAGCACCGTGGTCCCGTTTTTAGCATGAGCAGCTACGGAACGAGAGGTCCTTGGTTCAAGTCTTCCCTCGATTGAAAGGCTTAATTATTTATTTGCAGACAATTATTATCTGACGTGTTTTCCTGTGGAGGAATCGGTTGACCTATGACCTTGCGATCAAATGTTTTCGCTTCCCATTGGAGAGGCACGTCCTTTCGTCTACTAATCGCATGGTTTTGCGGTGCGGTCGCAAAACGCAGACACTAAACTTATTACAGTGAACAGAGAAGTCAATGAACGAACGGACAGATCATAACTCTGCGAAATTAAAGAAAGTAAACTTTTCACTCGAGGGAAGACTTGAACCAAGGACCTCTCGTTCCGCAGCTGCTCACGCTAACCACGAAACCACGGCTCTCCTGAGCTCATACTGTCCTAGATGTTTCCTATCTTGCGCATGGACTACTCAGTTTGTATATTTTGCTTATATTTTTCATAGTTCCACACAACTTCTTCCTCTTTTCTCGATTGATATGTGTTCAGTTTTTCAAGGCCTATCCACTGTGCCAACTTATAACTAAATCTGAGGAGGTTGCGATGGGGAGGTTCCCTTGTGAGCAACTCTTTAGTAAAGATTAGCTCCACGTCCGGTTTTCGTAATTTGAAGTCATTCTAAATCGAAACGTACCCTTGAGACTTCAAAAAACACGCTATACGGTACGAATTCGCAGTTGCTCCCTACGGAGAGATGATCTGTTTAGCCAACTCCCGGGAATGGAGACTGAACTCTCTTTGGGACAGCACAGTCTTTGGTATTTTTACCCCACATCTAAAATTGTCATTATATTTGCGTAATATTTATTTACTTAGATCCAATTTCTTTTAAAAAAAAGAAGAAAAAGTACACAAATTTCTACATAAATTGTGCTAAAATTATTATTGCGCCTGCGAAATCTCCATCGCACTGAAGCATCGAACTGTTGTCTTAAGTAGTTCGTCAGCACCAGGTCCACCTTTCGATGAACCCGTAATTTTTTCCAGTTCTTTTTGCAATGAATTTAACCTCTTTAACAACTAAAGCTTATCGACAGCAACTGATCGTACTTCTCCGTTTTCTTTTGGCGATTCCTACATTCGTTTCATTTAACAAACCACAAGACTGGCAAACTTCTAAATATTTCCACTAATTCTCAAACGAAAAGCCCGTTCAGCTGTTTCCGAACCCATTCCTACTCCACAACACAGCAAATTGCGCAAAATAAACACTTTAGCGGGCGAGCCAGATGTGACCAAGATATGTGATATTAGTCAGAGACTATGAAATCCAAGGGCTTTGCACAATAAAATCTAATTTCAATTGTTGTTGTTGTCTTCAGTCCAGAGACAGGTTTGATGCAGCTCTCCATGTTACTCTATCCTGTGCGTAGGTCCGTCAAATTGCACAACCTTCAATATTATCTACAGACGGCCAGTAATGTTGCACAATATGAACTACTACGCAATATTATTGACAGTTAGGATTCACAGGGACAAATATTTTCAGTTTTACTCAGATAAACGTTTCAGTCGGAGTTAGCATCTTGACTGGCTATTGTGCGGTCACTGCTGATTTGTTTTAGACTCCTACTGCTGGAGACAGCATCTGGACTGAAATTAATATTCTTTGAGCTTCCAGGATTGGGAAGTCCAGAAATTAGACGGACGGTACAATACATCATTCAGTAATCGTCCCCCGATGCGCCGACCACCACAATATGTGTTTCGTATTGTTGTGCAAGCTCCTAATGTGCAAGATGTGCGTTTCCTGGTAGACCTACCACGGTTGTATCACGTGAATGTTCACATTTATCAACTGGCGTCTCAGTTACCTTAGCACAGATTTTACTTCACTGTTATCTAATCTCATGCCTCGTATAATAATGATAACAGCAATAGATTACAGATTCCGGTGCTGCGACAGATATAAATACTGGATCCGAAGTACAGACAACACAGCCCAAGTGCATTCTCCTTTAGTCACTGGCCTAGCACGAACTCAAGGCAAGGAAGTCATGGACGGCAAACTGCAGTACATCACTTTCTACAATGGTCAGAAGATGCCCATTGTAGGCCTGGGTACTTGGCAGGTATGTTAACTACAGTGTCACGCACACAGGGTAGCAAAGTGTCCGAGGGGTATTCTAAGGGATTACGGGAATCTAACGGTTAAAAAAAATTATCCCGTATCGAACAAATACGGGACGCCAAAAACAGTATTTAGTATTTTTCCGATACTTTCTCTCTTCCGTGTGTCGAAATTATATCAGTGTTAGGCCCATATATCCGAACTCAACATAGTGAAATATGAATTTTTCTTACAACACTTTTGTCACACTAAAGATGCAATACATCACGTTACTTATTTGTTATTAGATCATACATTTGCCTTAGTTAACTGTAGCCTAATTTAATTAATTCAGTCTATTTATTCCTGGAAAACATGCTCTAAGAAGAAGCAAGAGAAACGACGCAGCACGATTTGTACGAATGGGACGGAAATCAATAGACGTGATTTACATGTACACATAAAACAAATGATTATAAATTCAGAAAAAAATTGGATGGTTTATACAAGAGAAAGGGCTTCACAAATTGAGAAAGTTGATAACGCACTAGTTATGGAAGCCGTTATCCGGCTTGGTATTGATTGATGGAGTTTTTGCATGTCATCCTGAGCGATATCGTGCCAAATTCTGTCCAACTGGTACGTCAGATTGTCAGATCCAAACTGGTTGCAGGACACTGCCCATAATGATCAAAACGTTGTCACCTGGGCAGAGACCCAGTGACCTTGCTGACCAAGATACGGTTTGGCAAGCATTAGAAACTCTTACCGTGTGCGGACGTGCGTTATCTTGCTGAAATGTAAGCGCAGGATGGACTGCCACAAAGGGTAACAGAACGGCGCGTAGAACATCGTCGACGTAACGCTGTGGTGTCAAGCAAAACGGAGTAACTGCTTACACAAAGGTCCAGATGTGGACGAACGCATTATTGACTTACTCAATTTGTAGAACACTTTTTCTTGAATAGATCAAGCAGTTTTTCTGAAGTTTTAACCCTTTGTTTGTCTGTACATGTAAATCACATCTATCGGTTTTGTCCGGTCCAGATAAGTCCTTTATAGTGCGTCGTTGTTTTTGTCATACGGTGTACGCCGAAAATCTGATACATTGCTTCATTTATACAAGCGAATGCTGCGGACCCAAATGGATGCCAACCACATGCAGACCAAAGACGTCAGTCATCGACCGTCTACGCTTGAATGTCTAGCGAATACGATTAACATCGAATAATAATGTCTAATTTATCTCCGAAGCGGGTTAAGTGACTACATAGTTATTTGAAAGATGGAGAAATTAATACTGTTTTTAGACTACAATGATTAGCGTTAACTTTTCTATTCATTTCATTGCGTATGTCCTTCCATTAATAAAATAACAGCCGATAGGTGTAAAAGTTTGGAGATGTCATTGACGTCTGCTATTGGGGTGTTACAGCAGTTAGTAAGCCTACACACACACATGCTGACCATCACACATTCCCTCTGAACGTGTAGGTGTCTCTCTAAATAGTGTGTTTTACGTTTGGGATCACAGTCACTTTGAAACTCATCAAAAAATCCTTTTTCTACATGAAGCTATCTTCTACTTGAAATAAAAAATTCTCTCCGTCCGAAGAGGCCCCTGAAATCCCAGCGGTGCCGACCAACAGCGGTGTCTTCCTCAGCCGATAGGCATCGCTGGATGTGGATATGGAGGGGCTTATTGCCAGCACAGCATTTCTTGACTGTTGTCGGTACACTGTGGCAAGGCCGTTGACGTTTGAAATAAAGTTATTTTTTCATTTCGTCGCTTATTAGTTAATTTCATTCGCTTGTGAAATATCAAGCCGTCTGGTAGCAAGAATAACAACAAACGTCTTTTGCAGCTTCATGCAGAAAAGAAATAATACTGGAAAGAGCTTATATTCTTGCTAAATGTTTCCCCAATTATTTACTTTTGCGATCTGGGTTTAGGGTTCTTTGACCCATTGCTTAGTATTTCGTCAAGCAAATATAAAAAAGTGTTCTTTCTTTCTCGAAATAATGTTCCGCCAACTACTGTCAGTAAAATCAACAGAAAAAGTAAATATAAAAATGCATAGAATTTAGTTAAAAAGTCTTTAAAGTGGTACTTTTATGTCATATAACAAACTGAGCCATGTAATTTTCTAAGGTTTTATTGTTTCTTGTGCAGCTGAAATTGTGCATAACTTTCTTTGTTATATTACTCAGAACATTAAGAAGTGTTTCCTATTTAATATTATTTTTATCATTATTCATCCCACTAGGCCTCTTTGATTATTTACGAACGGGGCGCGACTTGCTTGTAGCAAATAACAAGATATAAAGATTGTATTTAAAAAGAAAAACAATATCACGCAGGAAATTGGCTTGTTTCAAAGTCTCCCCAATTTCCTCCGCCAACAAAATATGCAGACCACAAGACGACCCCGATGTGAACAAATGTGCACTGCTCCAGGTGTAAATAAGTGTTCTATAAAACATTGTATGTGAGAAAACTAAATACATTAGATTTCAAAAATTTCCACCTCATGTAACGTGTACCTAGGTATCGTTTCCTATTGTTGAGCAAAGCTGATTGTTGGACGGCCCCGTGTTGCACAAGTTAACAGTGCCGTGATTTATAACTTTAAACTTAATGAAATTCAAATAAAGAAAATGAATCTGATTAAATGCCGGAGGAAAGTAACTGTGTGCTCAACGGAAACTATAACTCTGTACTGAAGAACAAAATGAGAGTTACGTGATATGAAATGCAATGTAGAACTGAAATAACCAAGAAAAATGAATTACTGCACTACCTGCCAGCAAATAACTCTTTGGAATGACCAATACAGTTCACTGAAAATTTAGGCCGACGCGTGACAATCTTCATTACATACAGTTTGCTCCAGAAGGCTAGGTGAGATCTGCCCTGGAATAAAAGTAACTTACTTCTTCCTCAGCAGGCTGTGTTTGTGTCTGGAGTACTGACGTTCTAGAAAGGAAATACAAATCCGCAGACGCCTCAGCTAAAGATAAATAATCTTCTCTAAATTTTTTTGCTTCAAAGAAACAATCTGTCACTGCGTGTGGTGTAAGGTGCAATGCACACACGACACAATATTTAAAGCTTTACTATGAAAATTGAGAGGTGGATTTACTTTAAAGAAAATCGCTTTTAAGAAATCAAACTGATTATTGACAAAAAGACTGCACAGCATAAGGAGACTCTAACAATTACACATCATTACATAAGATAGCACAAACATCTGAATCAGTTGAGCTAATTGTAACATAATGAAAAACAAAGGCATCAAATTAACATTGGTCATGAAACTTATTAGTTGTCTTCAGTTAATGGTTTTGAAAAGCAAACATTTCATTCTTGCGTCTGTCTTCATTAATTTTAAAATTCCTTAAAAATCTTTCCCGTCGATATAAAAAACGAGACAGTTTTTTAAATGAGTTTTCATCTTCATGATTAGGTGCTCCGGATATTTTCTCCCAAGCCGGCCGGAGTGACAGAGCGGTTCTAGGCGCAACAGCCCGGAACCGCTCTGCTGCTACGGTCGGAGGTTCGAATTCTGCCTCGGGCTTGGATGTGTGTGATGTCCTTAGGTTAGTTAGGTTGAAGTAGTTCTAAGTTCTAGGGGACTGATGACCTCAGATGTTAAGTCCCATAGTGCTTAGAGCCATTTGAACCAATTGAAAGAAATATTGCACTGAAATATCAGCACCAACTAGTTACTAATGACATTCTTCCAGGTAAAATTCTAAGCCCGAAACTGAAAGTGTAGGGGAGGGGAAGGCTAAAGTTTTTCCTACAATCATAAGTATTTGCTGCCACTCAGTTATGAGGTTACAGTGATGGATTTTAATAGGAAACTGATCATCCAAAATAATACTTAAATGATTAAATTCAGATATAGAAGACCGACTGCTCCAGGAGCTAACAGAACAATCTTTTATTTTACTACACAAGAATAATTTCGCTATATCTACACTATGTGATCTAAAGTATCCAGACAGCCCCAGAAACATACGTTTTTCATATTAGGTGCATTGTGCTGCCACCTACTGCCAAGTACTCCATATCAGCGACCTCAGTAGTCATTAGACTTTGTGAGAGAGCAGAATGGGGCGCTCTGCGGCACTCAAGGACTTCGAACGTGGTCAGGTGATTGGGTGTCACTTGTGTCATACGTCGGTACGCTCGATATCCACACTCCTAAACATCCCTAGGTCCACTGTTTCCGATGTGATAGTGAGGTGGAAACGTGACGGGACACGTACAGTACAAAAGCGTACAGGCCGACCTCGTCTGTTGACTGACAGAGACCGCCGACAGTTGAAGAGGGTCGTAATGTGTAATAGGCAGACATACATCCAGGCCATCACACAGGAATTCCAAACTGCATCAGGATCCACTGCAAGTACTAAGACAGATAGGTGGGAGGTGAGAAAACGTGGATTTCATGGTTGACCGGCTGCTCATAAGCCGCACATCATGCCGGTAAATGCCAAACGACGCCTCGCTTGGTGTAAGGAGCGTAAGCATTGGACAATTGACCAGTGGAAAAATGTTGTGCGGAGTGACGAATCACGGTACACAATGTGGCGATCCGATGGCAGGGTGTGGGTATGGCGAATGCCCGGTGAACGTCATCTGCCAGCGTGTGTAGTGCTAATAGTAAAATTCGGAGGCGGTGGTGTTACGGTGTGGTCGTGTTTTTCATGGAGAGGCTTTGCATCCCTTGTTGTTTTGCGTGGCGCTATCACAGCAAATGACTACATAGATGTTTTAAGCACCTTCTTGCTTCCTGTTGTTGAAGAGCAACTCGGTGATAGCGATTGCATCTTTCAACACGATCGAGAACCTGTTCATAATTCCCGGCTTGTGGCGGAGTGGTTACTCGATAATAACATCACTGTAATAGACTGGCCTGCACAGAGTGCTGACTTGAATGCTACAGAACACCTTTGTGCCAGGCCTCATCGACCGACATGGACACCTCTCCTCAGTGCAGCAGTCCGTGAAGAATGGACTGCCATTCCCAAGAAACCTTCCAGCTCCTTATTGAACGTATGCCTGCGAGAGTGGAAGCTGTAGTGAAGCGTTAAGTGTAGGCCAACACCAGACTGAATTCCAGTATTACCCATGGAAGGCACCACCAACTTGGTAAGTCATTTTCAGCCAGGTGTCCGGATACTTTTGATCACATGGTGTATTTTCTGTCATAATGATTGTGTTACAGAATTCATAAGTTGTATACAGGGTCCCCCAGAAGCAGTCTGGAAAGCGTTTCGCAGGGGGTTATGCTGAGAAACAATTGTTGATAAAAAAAATTAGATACGTTGCACCGTTTCCGAACTAATTAGCCTAGAAGTTAGCCAATCAGGCTTGCGAATTCAATCGATTTTTACATTTTTGTCAGCTTTATATTTTGACTAAAGTTCAGTCTTGATCACACCATTTATGTTTCAATGACATAGGTAACCGGTTTCGGTTATTTTTACATAACCATCATCCGCCCCAGTAGCTGAGTGGTCAGCGTGACGGATTGCCGTCCTCTGGGCCCGGGTTCGATTCCCGGCTGGGTCGGAGATTTTCTCCGCTCAGGGACTGGGTGTTGTGTTGTGTTCATCATCATTTCATCCCCATCCGGCGTGCAGGTCGCCCAATGTGGCGCCGAATGTAATAAGACCTGCGATATGGCGGCCGGACCTGCCCCGCGAGGGGCCTCCCGGCCAATGACGCCAAACGCTCATTTCCATTTCCATCATCAGACCCATGGCTCCCTTAGGATGGTAGGCGGAGCTCTCCTCAGCTGCTACGAAGTCAACTGATGACTTCGTAGCAGCTGAGGTTATGTAAAAATAACCGAAACCGGTTACCTATGTCATTGAAACATAAATGGTGCGATCAAGACTGAACTTTAGTCAAAATATAATAATCTATTGATCACGGTATTCCAAAAAGTTTACCAAAATTTGTCAGCTTTCTTGTTTGATTTTAGGCGAGACCGTCTCTGACGGGCTGCTTGAATTTGCGAACATTACTGTCTAACAGTCTAACTTCAGTGCTAATTAACTCTGAAACGGCTCGAAGTATGAAGTATTTTCTTAGCAATTTTTTCTCATCACACAATACACTGCAATACCTTCACAGCTTTTTCAGACCGGCTCTGACCACCCCGTATATCACTCAAATAATCAGGCAGAAACAATAAAGAGACCTGGGTTCGAATCCCCAACTTGACACAAATTTCCATTTGTCTCTTCAGACTGCATATACAGAGTGTTTCCGCAAGAGCGTGTAAAAATTTAATATGGTATAGGAGAAGCTCCACTGAAAAATTTGAGGTAGGGAACCTGGAGAAGCCAGCTTAAGGAGATAATAGGAATAAAATCACATTACTGTGTACTTTCTTGTTTTCGTTAGTTAACTGCTAATACCATCATTGACCATTTGTACGGTATCTTACAAAATGTGCTGAAACTAACGACTGTCAGCTTCAATGTAAGCATGACATCGACGAACAAGATTCTGACGCACCCTGAAAAATACCCCTGGCGTGTTTCGAATCACATCACAGACAGCTACATTTCTGGCAACTAATTACATCTCGGTATCCACTGGGATACGCAGGTGAGACCGGTGCCGCGCGGCTCCTCTCAGCTTGCATAATCATTGCCGCTCCCTTCATTTAAAAAATGACGGCATATTGGACGTGAATGGTGGGGAGTGGCTAAAGGGCAATGCTCAACGGTACCATGTTATAAATATCATATATTGCCTGAGGACGGACCGATAAGTGGTGCGAAACCGGTCGCAGATTTAATAAAAATCATTGATACAGCCAGTGCGGAATTTTCTTTGAAGCAATAAACATTCCTGTATTGACCGACCACGTGTGGCAGGCATGCAACACCATAGCACAAACGAACATCCGGCACCTGTACATCACGATGCATCTATATTTGCATGCTTTCTTTCAACATTCTGGAGGTAGCACCGGTTATTAATGTACCAGCGTTTCACGTTTGCAATGCCCTCTCTCGAGCTTATACTAACCTGTGAAGATGTAATGTTACTTACTTAAATATGTTATCTAGACAAATGTATTTCCGAAATTCCATTTATCTACGTTCATTATTTTTTGGTATTGCTATTTTTTCTGCCAATGTATATATTAATTATATCATACATTTCAAGAATTTTATATTTAAATGACCTAAGTATTCGAAAAAGAAACGAACAAATTAGTAACCGAAGCGAGACTCGCTCCAGCGATTACCAGTCTCGTGCGCAAGCGATTTTTCCCACATTGCTCCACGTAAATGCTCGCTGAACATCATGCTTTGTTAAAAAAATTTGAACTGATGACAATCGACCCAGGGTCCCGGACAGGGTGGCGAGACCGCTTAAAATCGACCTTATTTTACTGCATTAAAGGTAGTTCAAATGGCTCCGAGCACTTTGGGACTTAACATCTGTGGTCATCAGTCCCCTAGAACTTAGTACTTAAACCTAACTAATCTAAAGACATCACACACATCCATGCCCGAGGCAGGATTCGAACCCGCGACCGTAGCGGCCACGCGCATTAAAGGTGGTTGGAAAAGTTAAAAGACGATTCTCTCGAGAATTTCTGAGAGTTGCATCTACCTAATTTTGCTGATTGATATTAAGTTCTGAACTTCACGTACCATTAACATAAAAAATTATAGTGTTCCGATTGGCCTTGTAGTTTCCTTCGAAGCGACTATCTTGCGGCGTGCAAACAATTACATGTTGCAGGAGGCCTTGCAGGGCCAACAAAAACTGATTTGCAATCAATCTATCTATCTATCTAGAATGAGATTTTCACTCTGCAGCGGAGTGTGCGCTGATATGAAACTTCCTGGCAGATTAAAACTGTGTGCTCGACCGAGACTCGAATTCGGGACCTTTGCCTTTCGCGGGTAAGTGCTCTACCATCTGAGCTACCGAAGCACGACTCACGCCCGGTACTCACAGCTTTACTTCTGCCAGTATCTCGTCTCCTACCTTCCAAACTTTACAGAAGCTCTCCTGCGAACCTTGCAGAACTAGCACTCCTGAAAGAAAGGATATAGCGGAGACATGGCTTAGCCACAGCCTGGGGGATGTTTCCAGAATGAGATTTTCACTCTGCAGCCTTTCTTTCAGGAGTGCTAGTTCTGCAAGGTTCGCAGGAGAGCTTCTGTAAAGTTTGGAAGGTAGGAGACGAGATACTGGCAGAAGTAAAGATGTGAGTACCGGGCGTGAGTCGTGCTTCGGTAGCTCAGATGGTAGAGCACTTACCAGCGAAGGCAAAGGTCCCGAGTTCGAGTCTCGGTCGGGCACACAGTTTTAATCTGCCAGGAAGTTTTAATCTATCGCTTGAGCCTTGTCCCGCAGTTACGGCAGTGTCAGTCATCGTTAACCAGATTTGGCATGTTAATGTTTAAGGGGTGGCCAGATGCCCTACCTGCCGCCGCCTCGTGACCTCCCCCCCCCCCCGGGACGGAATTAGTGTACCCCAACTGTTTGCGTCGAGTGTAATCCATGGAATAGTGCGAAAGTGTTCAGATGTCTGCAAGACGTGTAACTAAGGCGAAAGAGGGGGAACCATCCCGGTATTCACCTAGCGGGATGTGGAAAACCCCCGAAAAACCACATCCAGGCTGGCCGGCACATCGGCCCTCGTCGTTAATCCGCCGGGCGGATTCGATCCGGAGCCAGCGCACCTACCCGAGTCCAGGAAGCAGCGCATTAGTGCTCTCGGCTACCCTGGCGGGTAAACAAAAATAATTTTCAATAATTCATATAAATATTGACTGAATTTAAAAATTGAAAATGCTGTCATAATCCACTGACTACGTGGCACAATGTTATGTAAAAGACTTAAGAGCCGGCCGGTGTGGCCGTGCGGTTCTAGGCGCGTCTGGAACCGCGTAACCGCTCCGGTCGCAGGTTCGAATCCTGCCTTGGGCATGGATGTGTGTGATGTCCTTAGGTTAGTTAGGTTTAAGTAGTTCTAAGTTCTAGGGGACTGATGAGCACAGATGTTAAGTCCCATAGTGCTCAGAGCCATTTGAACCATTTGAAAAGACTTAAGACTATCAGGCATTTATTGTAGATCACAATTGTTTATATGGGTTGAGATGCAAGTTCATAGACTATATTCATTCAGAATTTGAGAGTGGCCATATTAGTTAGCTGCAACAAACTTTACACTTAATTTCAAAACTTTTACGAAACATGTTCTCACTGACTACTACCCTTCCCTACAAAATAATAAAAGGAAAAAAGTTTATCGCTTACTACATTTTCGTTGTTCATGTAATAAAACTTCACCAGCGGGAAAGACGTCGTAATTTATTGCTTCTTCGTTACCAAATCTTGTTGTGACGGATTCTGCAGACACTAACAACATATGCCACCGAAAATACCTGCAAAATTATTTCATTCTACGCCACACGTACAGCCGTGACAAAAGTCGTGGGACGCACTTATACAGGTGGCAGTAGTATCGCGTACACAAGGTATAAAAGGGCAGTAGATTGGCGGAGCTGCCACTTGTAATAGGTGAGTCATGTGAAAAGCTTTCCGGCTTGATTATGACTGCACGACAGTAATTAGCAAACTTTGAACGCGAAATGGTAGTTCGAGCTAGACACATGGGACATTTCGTTTCGGAAATCACTAGGTAATGCAGTATCCCGAGATCCACAGTATTTAGAGAACACCAAATTTGAGGCATTACCTCTCACCTCGAACAACACAGTGGCCGGCGGCCTTTGCTAAGCGACCGACGGCAGCGGCGTTGGCATAAAAGTTGTAAATGCTAACAGACAATCAAAACCGCGTGAAATAACCGCAGAAATCAATGTGGGACGTACGACGAACCTATCCGTTAGGACCATGCGGCGAAATTTGGCGTTAATGGGCTATGGCAGCAGACGACATCGCCTGCAGTGCTTCTCCTGGGCTCGTGACCATATCGGTTGGACCCTAGACGACTGGAAAACCATGGCCTGGTCAGGTGAGTCCCAGTTTCAGTTGGTAAGAGATGATGTTAGGATTCGAGTGTGGGCAGACCCTACGAAGACCTGGACGCAAGTTGTCAACGAGACGTTGAGCAGGCTGGTGGTGGCTCAGTAATGGTGTAATCTGTGCATACATGGAATGGACTGGGTCCTGTGATCGAACCCAACTGATCATTCATTGAAAATGATTATGTTCGGCTACTTGGAGAGCATTCGTGGACTTAAAGTCAAAATTTTTATGGATGACAATGTGCCATGTCACAGTGACTCAGTTGCTCACGATTGACTTAAAGAACTTTCTCAACAACTCGTGCGAACGATTTGGCCATCCAGACCAGCCAACTTGAATCACATCGAACATTTATGACATATAATTGAAAGCTCAATTTGTGCACAAAATCCTGCACCAGGAACACTTCAGCAATTATGGACAGCTATAGAGGCAGCGTGGCTCAATACTTCTGCAGGGGACGAGTTGTAGAGTCCGTGCAACATCGCCTTGCACCACCACTCCAGGCAAAACCAGGTCCGACACGACAGTAGGAGGTATCGCATGAATTTCCACTACTGGCCATTAAAATTGCTACACCACGAAGAAATACAGATGATAATCGGGTATTAATTGGACAAATATATTATACTACAACTGACATGTGATTACATTTTCATGCAATTTGGGTGCATAGATCCTGAGAAATCAGTACCCAGAACAACCACCTCTGGCTGTAATAAAGGCCTTGATACGCCTTGGCATTGAGTCAAACAGAGCTTGGATGGCGTGTACAGGTAGAGCTGCCCACGCAGCTTCAACACGATACCACAGTTCATCAAGAGTAGTGACTGGCGTATTGTGACGAGCCAGTTGCTCGGCCACCATTGACCAGATGTTTTCAATTGGTGAGAGATCTGGAGAATTTGCTGGCCATGGCAGCAGTCGAACATTTTCTGTATCCAGAAAGGCCCGTACAAAACCTGCAACATACGGTCGTGCATTATCCTGCTGAAATGTAGGGTTTCTCAGGTATCGAATGAAGGGTAGAGACACGGGTCGTAAAACATCTGAAATGTAACGTCCACTGTTCAAAGTACCGTCAATGCGAACAAGAGGTGACTGAGACGTGTAACTAATGGCACCCCATACCATCACGCCGGGTGATACGCCAGTACGGCGATGACGAATACACGCTTCCAATGTGCCTTCACTGCGATGTCGCCAAACACTGATGCGAAC
The DNA here is from genome assembly GCF_021461385.2 of Schistocerca piceifrons. Classification (NCBI taxonomy): domain Eukaryota; kingdom Metazoa; phylum Arthropoda; class Insecta; order Orthoptera; family Acrididae; genus Schistocerca; species Schistocerca piceifrons. The sequence continues at coordinate 155,810,922 of NC_060146.1, read as the reverse complement.
ATCATGATGCTGTAAACAGAACCTGGATTCATCCGAAAAAATGACGTTTTGCCTTTCGTGCACCCAGGTTCGTCGTCGAGTACACCATCGCAGGCGCTCCTGTCTGTGATGCAGCGTCAAGGGTAACCGCAGCCATGGTCTCCGATCTGATAGTCCATGCTGCTGTAAACGTCGTCGAACTGTTCGTGCAGATAGTAGTTGTCTTGCAAACGTCCCCACCTGTTGACTCAGTTATCGAGATGAGGCTGCACGATCTGTTACAGTCATGTGCAAAAGATGCCTGTCATCTCGACTGCTAGTGATACGAGGCCGTTGGGATCCAGCACGGCGTTCCGTATTACCCTCCTGAACCCACCGATTCCATATTCTGCTAACAGTCATTGGATCTCGACCAACGCGAGCACCAATGTCGCGATACGATAAACCGCAATCGCAATAGGCTACAATCCGACCTTTATCAAAGTGGGAAACGTGATGGTACGCATTTCTCTTCCCTACACAAGGCATCACAACAACGTTTCAACAGTCAACGCCGGTCAACTGTTGTTTGTGTATGAGAAATCGCTTGGAAACGTTCCTCATGTCAGCACGTTGTAGGCGTCGCCACCGGCGCCAACCTTGTGTGAATGCTCTGAAAAGCTAATCATTTGCATATCACAGCATCTTCTTCCTGTCGGTTAAATTTCGCGTCTGTAGCACGTGATCTTCGTAGTGTAGCAATTTTAATGGGCAGTAGTGTACATCCGTGTATCTTAAGGACGTGGCCTCATAAACACTGAGATACGTGGAGAACGAACTTTTACAGCTACAAATTCTGTTCACATGTCTGTCTTGAGCGAAATACTGGGACTATATTCTTCTAGTATTTGACGATGAGAACACTTTTGAACTGCTAAAAACTTTATGTATAATTTCAAAACTTTACGAATTTTTTTTCTCTCTGAAGCCACCCAGAAAACCTTGAAAGGGAAAAAAAGTTTATCACGCCCTGTGACTTCGCAGGCGGTAAAACCATCGCATCAGAGAAGATGTTTTAATTTATTTCTTCTTTATTACTAACTATATTCGCTATATATTTTGCGAACAGTATCCACATACAACAGTGAACATACCTGCAAAATTGTATCATTATACGAAACATGAGTTCACGAGATTTCTACGTCTCCGTCTACATGATTACTGTGCTATTCACAATAAAGTGCCTGGTAGAGCGGTCAATGAATCATCTTCAAGCTGTCTCTCTACAGTTCTACTCTCGAACGGCACGCGGGAAAAACGAGCACTAAGTTTTTCTGTGCGAGCCCTGATTTCTTTTATTTTATCGTGATGATCAAATCTCCCTATGTAGGTGGGTGCCAACAGAATGTTTTCGCAATTGGGGTGGAAAACTGGTGATTGAAATTTCATGAGAAGATCCCGTCGCAACGAAAAACGCCTTAGTTTTAATGATTGCCACTCCAATTCACGTATCATGTCTGTGGCACTTTCTCCCCTATTTAGCGATAATACAAAACGAGCTGCCCTTCTTTGTACTTTTTCGCTGTCATCCGTCAGTCCCACCTGATTGGAATCCCACACCGCACAGCAATACTCCAGAATAGAGCGGACAAGCGTAGTGCAAGCAGTCTCTTTGGTAGACCTGTTGCACCTTCTAAGTGCTCTGCCAACGAATCGCAGTCTTTGGTGTGCTCTACCCACAATATTATCTATGTGATCGTTCCAATTTAGGTTATTTGTAATTGTAATCCCTAAGTATTTTGTTGAATTTGACGCCATTTGGACTGAGATACGTCAAAAAAATAGCCTTTGCTTATAAAGGAGCACAAATTTCCCATAATATTCTTAGTGTGTAATGTTGTGTGCCTCACTGCTTTTTTTGAACTAATTTGTGCCTGATTTTATTCTGAGAAGCTCAGTAATGTATGTAAATAGCGTAAATGTAAATGTGACTCAAAATGTACTTGAAGTGAAGTGAAGCACAGCTGGGCAACAAGAAACCCTTAGCGCGCAATCCCCGCAACGATAGTAGTTGTGAATCCTTTGAGTATGGACTCTAAAAAAACAGTTGGTTTATTTTAAAAAATGAAAGAGGACTGTTGATCTGTATCTTGTGGAAAGAGGGCGTGTTGCTACGCCGTCGCTCCGAACGTATTGTTACAAGTAATGAAAATCTCTGTTTCAGTGATAAAACCGAGTAAAGTATGTGTAATAGTTGCAAAACATTTATGTATAAAAATTTTCTGGAAAAGAAGAATAGAAATATCTTGTTTTTTGGAAAAGGACGTGAACTTAATTGTCGTCGCCGGCTATCAGTCGCCAGAACTGTAAGTGTACAAAGTTCACTAACATATAGGAAATGCGTAACAATCTCTCATAATTTCTTAGTTACAGTAATTGTATTATGTTCTTGTATAATAGTATGGTGCAGAACTCCACTGACCAATATTGATGTAGCAGGACGTGTAGTTTGAAGGAAGTTTGTGTGCCAAGTAATCTCCTTTTCTCACGAAAAGCAGATTGCTGTTTGATCTTATTTTCTTACAACAGTGGTCCCTTAGGTATGAAAAGCTACAAAAACGTAGGCTCAAAGCTATCCGCAATACGGCCAAGTAACCAACAGACTCATATTTCTTCCCCCAAATTATAATACACTTCTGGCCATTAAAATTGCTACAGCAAGAAGAAATGCAGATGATAAACGGGTATTCATTGGACAAATATATTATACTAGAACTGACATGTGATTACATTTTCACGCAAATTGGGAGCATAGATCCTGAGAAATCAGTACCCAGAACAACCACTTCTGGCCGTAATAACGGCCTTGATACGCCTGGGCATTGAGTCAATCAGAGCTTGGATGGCGTGTACAGGTACAGCTGCCCATGCAGCTTCAACACGATACCACAGTTCATGAAGAGTAGTGACTGGCGTATTGTGACGAGCCAGTTGCTCGGCCACCATTGACCAGACGATTTCAATTGGCGAGAGATCTGGAGAATGTGCTACCCAGGGCAGCAGTCGAACATTTTCTGCATCCAGAAAGGCCCGTACTGGACCTCGTGCATTATCCCGCTGAAATGTAGGGTTCCGCAGGGATCGAATGAAGGGTAGAGCCACTGGTCGTAACACATCTGAAATGTAACGTCCACTGTTCAAATGCCGTCAATGAGAACAAGAGGTGACCGAGACGTGTAACCAATGGCACCCCACACCACCATGCCGGGTGATACACATGTCCAATACACGCTTCTAATGTGCGTTCTTCGTGATGTCGCCAAACACTCCTAACACGAGGCGTCACAACAATGTTTCACCAGGCAACGCCGGTCAACTGCTGTTTGTGTATGAGAAATCGGTTGGAAACGTTCCTCATGTCAGCACGTTGTAGGTGTCGCCACCGGCGCCTACCTTGTGTGAATGCTCTGAAAAGCTAATCATTTGCATATCACAGCATCTTCTTCCTGTCGGTTAAATTTCGCGTCTGTAGCATGTCATCTTCGTGGTGTAGCAATTTTAATGGCCAGTAGTGTACGTCAGCTACTGGTGCAGAAGCTGATCATTCAGGTACGAGTTACGACTTAAAAAAAAAATCTCAATCAAAAATCATTCTCTCTCTCTCTCCAAGCACATATATAAATTTTCATATTATTAAGACAAAAGTCATTTTATAAGTGACTTCCGAAAATTAACATAATTTCAATCATTTTGTAGACTGTTTCTTAACTGAAATTATGTAACACATTAACTCATTTGTAAAATAAGGAGAGATTTTGAGCTGTTAAATGGAAGAGAGGTCCAGTCTTTAAGGACTCGGGACTTACTGGCTATCACAATTTCAGGCCAAGGTGGGCGAAGTGGGTAAAGCCGTGGACGCGGCCCTAGCAGCCGGCTACAGGCACATCGACACCGCCTACTCCTACCGCAACGAGAAGGAAATAGGTGAAGTGCTGAAGAAGTGGTTCGATTCTGGGAAGCTGAAGAGAGAAGACATCTTCATCGTCACCAAGGTAGGTAGCTAACTAACGTATACCCGCTAACTAATGCGGCTCGCATTTTACCTTCATGGTTCACCTGGCCATCCTGTGCAAATAAATCATTCCACTGCTATGTGCCTTGTCCCGTAGTGACGTTACACTTCGTTGTAGTTGTAGTCTGAAGACTGGTTTGGCGCAGCTCTCCACGATACTCTGTCCTGTGCAAGACCCTCCATCTCTGCGTAACTATCGCAACCTGCATCCGTTTAATCCACCACAGTGCGGCCCCGGGAGTAGACAACATTCCATTAGAACTACTGACAGCCTTGGGAGAGCCAGTCCTGACAGAACTCTACCATCTGGTGAGCAAGATGTATGAGACAGGCGAAATACCCTCAGACTTCAAGAAGAATACAATAATTCCAATCGCAAAGAGAGCAGGTCTTGACAGATGTTAAAACTGCCGAACTATCAGTTTAATAAGCCACGGCTGCAAAATACTAACACGAATTCTTTATAGACGAATGGAAAAACTGGTAGAAGCCGACCTCGGAGAAAATCAGTTTGGATTCCGTAGAAATGTTGGAACACGTGAGGCAACACTGACCCTACGACTTATGTTAGATTAAGGAAAGGCAAACCTACGTTTCTAGCATTTGTAGACTTAGAGAAAGCTTTTGACAATGTTGACTGGAATACTCTCCTTCAAATTCTGAAGGTGGAAGGGGTAAAATACAGGGAGCGAATGGCTATTTACAATTTGTACAGAAACCAGATGGCATTTATAAAAGTCGAGAGACATGAAAGCGAAGCAGTGGTTGGAAAGGAAGTGAGACAGGGTTGTAGCCTCTCCCCGATGTTATTCAATCTGTATATTGAGCAAGCAGTAAAGGAAACAAAAGAAAAATTCGGAGTAGGTATTAAAATCCATGGAGAAGAAATAAAAACTTTGAGGTTCGTCGATGGCATTGTAATTCTGTCAGAGACAGCAAAGGACCTGGAAGAGCAGGTGAACGCAACGGACAGTGTCTTGAAAGGAAGATATAAGATGAACACCAACAAAAGCAAAACGAGGATAATGGAATGTAGTCGAATTAAGTCAGGTGATGCTGAGGGAATTAGATTAGGAAATGAGACACTTAACGTAGTAAAGGAGTTTCTGCTATTTGGGGAGCAAAATAACTGATGATGATCGAAGTAGAGAGGATATAAAATGTAGACTGGCAATGGCAAGGAAAGCGTTTCTGAAGAAGAGAAGTTTGTTAACATCGAGTATAGATTTAAGCGTCAGGAAGTCGTTTCTGAAAGTATTTGTATGGAGTGTAGTCATGTATGGAAGTGAAACATGGACGATAAATAGTTTGGACAAGAAGAGAATAGAATCTTTCTAAATGTGGTGCTACAGGAGAATGCTGAAGATCAGATGGGAAGATCACATAGCTTATGAGGAGGTATTGAATACAATTGGCTAGAAGAGGAGTTTGTGGCACAACTTGACTAGAAGAAGGGATCGGTTGGTAGGACATGTTCTAAGGCACCAAGAGATCACAAATTTAGTTCAAATGGTTCAAATATCTGTGAGCACTATGGGACTTGACGTGTGCAGAAGTTGTACAAAGCTGTATCACTTTTCAACATAATCTCGCCCACGTTCAATGCAAGTCCTCCAGTGCTTACAAATTGCATAAATTCCTCTAGAAAAAATTCTTTTGGTAGTCCGCGCAACCACTCATGCACCACATGGCGTACCTCTTCATCAGAACGCAACTTCTTTCCTACCATTGCGTCCTTGAGTGGTCCAAACATATGGAAATCACTTGGAGCAAGGGCTGGTGAGTATGGTGGATGAGAAAGACACTCAAAATGCAGGTCTGCGATTGTTTCAACTGTTGTACGGGCAGTGTGGGGCCTTGCATTCTCATGCTGCAAAAGGACACCTGCTGACAGCACTCCACGTCGCTTTGATTTGGTTGCAGGCCGCAGATGACTTTTTAGGAGATCTGTGTATGCCGCACTGGTGACAGTGGTCCCTCTAGGCATGTAATGTTCCATAATGACGCCTTTTTCGTCCCAAAAGAGAGACCTTCCCTGCTGATGGTCCTGTTCGAAACTTCTTTTGTTTTGATGGTGAGGAATGGCGCCATTCCTTGCTCGCTTCCTTGCTCGCTCTCTTCGTTTCCGATTGGTGGAAGTCAACCCAGGTTCCGTCCCCAGTAACGATTCTTGCAAGGAAGCCATCACCTTCTCGTTCAAAGCACCGAAAAAGTTCTTCACAAGCATCAACACGTCGTTCTCTAATTTCAGGAGTCAGCTGCCGTGGCACCCATCTTGCAGACACTTCGTGAAACAGGAGCCCATCAGGCACAATGTTGTGTGCTGACCCATGCCTAATCTGTAAACATGCTGCAGTGTCATACAGTGTCACTCGGCGATTTTCCTTCACTATGGATTCAACTGCTTTAATGTTCTGTGGAGTCACAACTAGCTGTGCCTGACCTGGACGAGGAACATCTTCCACTGAAGTCACACCATTTGCGAACTTCCTACTCCATTTTTACACTTGCTGCTGTGACGAACATGCATCACCGTACTGAACCTTCATTCGTCGACGAATTTCAATAGGTTTCACACCTTCACAACGCAAAAAAACGAGTAATAGAACGCTGTTCTTCCCTGGTGCAAGTCGCAAGTGGGGCAGCCATCTTTATACTGATATTGCGACGGTATGTGTGCATCTGCACTATGCTGCTACCTACAGGCCATTCTGCACACTGTTTGTAGCACGCTTACCAACTTACAGGATAACGGCGCGAAATTTCGATCAGTTATTACAAATTTAAGGTTTTCATTTGACTCACCCTCGTAGGGATCAAGAAGATAAGAGAGAGAAATTTGAGCTCATACGGAGGCATATAGACAGTCGCTTTTCCCTCTCTCTACCTGCGAGTGGAACAGGAAAAAATACGACTAGTTGTGGTAGATGGTACCCTCTGCCACGCACTGTAAGGTAGCTTGCGGAGATGCAGAATGAAAGGAAGGAACAAGAAACAGCAGATTGCTCTCACGGTGAGACATCTTCACAAGCGAAAATAGACTCCGGTACGATGGGGAACACGTAAATTAACTCTAACAAAAATAAAGCGACTCGGTTGTTTTCCATGATGTCACAACGTGATGCAATAATTACGAAATTTTGGACCACTCGGAGATAAAGTGCGCAACTTTCTGGACACAAACCACGTTCACCTATCTCTATATGTGTCTGGTAGGTTGTAAAACCAGGACGCCTCTATGAAAGTGAATTTAAAAAATGCTAACTAAATCGCATAAGTAATACAGATAATCTTGCTATTGACTCCTTCATTGTGCCCATGATGCGTTTGGGGCATAGGCCATCGTCAGATGACCTGGTAATAAGTACTGAGACGAGTGCAAATAATGATATGATACAATACCGCTTTACCTATGAAATGAGGTTACGTATAAATCTCAAATTAAATTAATTGTGCAGAGTTTTGAAGAACATAAGTACATACCGCCATTATATGCTTTGTCAAGACAAAAATGTGCTGTCGTATGCAAGAAGAAGACCTAACCAGTAGCCGGTCACACTTACTGTGTCAAGGCATGGGTTATGGAGCCATGACGTAAACTCGTACCACTGGAGGGCAGCACTTCTGATGACGTGTAAAACAGAAATGTTACTATAAAGTACACTACTGGCCATTAAAATTGCTACACCACGAAGATGACGTGGTACAGACGCGAAATTTAACCGATAGGTAGAAGATGCTGTGATATGCAAATGATTAGCTTTTCGGAACATTCACACAAGGTCGGCGCCGGTGGCGACACCTACAACGTGCTCACATGAGGAAAATTTTCCAACCGATTTCTCATACACAAACAGCAGCTGACCGGCGTTGCCTGGTGAAACGTTGTTGTGATGTCTCGTGTAAGGAGGAGAAATGCGTACCATCACGTTTCCGACTTTGATAAAGGTCGGATTGTAGCCTTTCGCGATTGTGGCTTATCGTATCGCGACATTGGTGCTCGCGTTGGTCGAGATCCAATGACTGTTTGCAGAATATTGAATCGGTGCGTTCAGGAGGGTAATACGGAACGCCGTGCTGGATTCCAACGGCCTCGTATCACTAGCAGTCGAGATGACAGGCATCTTATCTGCATGGTTGTAACAGATCGTGCAGCTCCCTCTCGATCCCTGAGTCAACAGATGGGGACGTTTGCAAGACAACAACCCTCTGCACGAACAGTTCGACAACGTTTGCAGCAGCATGGACTATCAGCTCGGAGACCATTTGTGTAGTTACCCGTGACGCTGCATCACAGATAGGAGCGCCTGCGATGGTGTACTCAACGACGAACCTGGGTGCACGAAAGGCAAAACGTCATTTTTTCGGATGAATCCAGCCAGGTTCCGTTTACAGCATCATGATGGTCGCATCCGTGTTTGGCGACATCGCGGTGAACGCACATTGGAAGTGTGTTTTCGTCATCGCCATACTGGCGTATCACCCGGCGTGATGGTATGGGGTGCCACTGGTTACTCGTCTCGGTCACCTCTTGTTCGCATTGATGGCACTTTGAACAGTGGACGTTACATTTCAGACGTGTTACGACCCGTGGCTCTACCCTTGATTCGATCCCTGCGAAACCCTACATTTCAGCAGGATAATGCACGACCGCACGTGCCTTTCTGGATACAGAAAATGTTCGACTGCTGCCCTGGCCAGCACATTCTCCAGATGTATCACCAAATGAAAACGTCTGGTCAGTGGTGGCCGAGCAACTGGCTCGTCACAATACGCCAGTCACTACTCTTGATGAACTGTGGTATCGTGTTGAAGCTGCATATGGGCAGCTGTACCTGTACACGCCATCCAATCTCTGTCTGACTCAATGCCCAGGTGTATCAAGGCCGTTATTACGGCCAGAGGTGGTTGTTCTGGGTACTGATTTCTCAGGATCTATGCACCCAAATTGCATGAAAATGTAATCACGTCAGTTCTAGTGTAATATATTTGTCCAATGGATACCCGTTTATCATCTGCATATCTTATTGGTGTACCAATTTTAATGGCCAGTAGTGTATTTTCGCTGAGGCTGTGGTTTTTTTAATGTTATTCGTAATCATTTCTAAAATTGTGAACCTCAGATTCGAACTGATGCACCATACATTCGCCGGTAGAAGCAGGGTACTTGATGGTGCGGTATTGGTTCAGTAAGCAAATTTCTGCCTCATGACTTTGCATAAGATCTTTACGTCTTTGTCTGTAATGAGTCACGAAACACTGAGCACGAGCTTTAACTTAGAAGACTAAGAGATGCAATGGATTTTGATTTGCCATCCTTTTGCGGAGCGGAGCTATTCTTAGACCCATGATGGGTTTTATCCGTCCTGCTGATACTTGTGACTGAACGATTCATTGTTACTGTGAAAATCTGTCGGAAAAACTACGATTCCTCTGCGTTAGAGAGATTTCTCCATTTGTGTACTCTGTTCAGTGGACTGAACATCCAATAAAACTCCGCCAATGTGGGACTATTCGCATTCTGCACCTGAAGCATGAACGATGAGCATATTCCTAACCGCTGTACCGGCAAAAGAAAAATTGCAGTCGTGGTTTTCGCACTTGAATTTACAATCCCGAGTGAAATGTTGCAACTTGGCAGTCCATTCTTTGAATTGAATTTTATCCATATTTTGCACCTGCAAACGTCACTGTATTTAATAAAGTATGAATTAAAGAAAAACCTTTGGTAGAAAATTTTCGTGTTTTTTTTTTTTTTTTTTTTTTTTTTTTTTTTTTTTTTTTTTTTTTTTAATACACGATTCATTTTTGTCTCTGTGGGTCTATCATCAGATTAACTTGTCAATACATGATTTATTTTTGATCTTGAATGAGGTGAAATGAATGCCCCTGTCATGAAAAGGTTCGATATTACGTTATGAGTTTTGTAAACCAAATGCGAAAAATATATGGGAAACAGTGGTAAAAATGAAGAGTTCAAACTTACCATATAATCGAAGAAAACCGTTTTCAATTTTTTAATAAGTTACACAGCTGGAGCATTCTCGCTGTTATCCCACGCATCTTGGCTGCAAATTTCGTTAATCTGGGAATTCGGTCTGTTGTGCTGCTGTTCATCAATTGCCTTCCAATGGGTGCTTTCACACAGGATAACGCCAGCCCACATACCGCTTTTGCAACCCAACATGGTCTACAGAGCGTCGACATGTTTCTCTGGCCAGCTCGATCTCTAAGTCTGTCTCCAGTCGAGCACATGTGGGACACCACTGGACGAGGACTCCAGCGCCATCCATAACCAGCATTAGCCGTCCCTGTGTTGACGGTCGAAGTCTAGTTGGCATGGAAGTCCATCCCATCAATTGACATACGGCATCTGTACAACACAATGTATGCGCTTTCGCATGCTTGCGTTCAATACTCCGTTAGTTACACTGGTTATGAATGTAGCAGCATTTGACATTTTCTGTGGATTATCTCTAGTTTACATTAACTTGTCAATTTGCAATGCTAATCACTTACTCATGTTATCTATACTGTTGTATTGCCGAAATTTCATTACTGCATGTTAATTACGAGGGTCACGCCAAAATAAATGCACACTATTTTTTTAAAACTCCACCTCTTATTCTAAACGTTTGAAAGCCTTAAAGTGTGTAGATACATCCTTTAGGAACAATATTTTAATTTCTCCACATAATTTCCATCCCTCTCAACTGCCTTACGCCATCTTGGAACCAGAGCCTGTATACCCGCAAGGTAAAATTCTGGACCAACCTGCTGGAGCCACTGTTTGGAAGCGTGCACAAGGGAGTCATCATCTTCAAATCTTGTTCGACGAAGAGAGTCTTTCAGTTTCCCAACGAGATGACAGTCACATGAAGCCCGGTCAGGACTGTAAGGCGGGTGTTTCAGTGTTGTCCATCCGAGTTTTGTGATCGCTTCCATGATTTTCTGACTGACATGCGGCTGTGCATTGTCGTGCAAAGCAAAACATCCTGCTTTTGCCGGTGTGGTCGAACACGACTCAGTCGAGCTTGAAGTTTCTTCAGTGTCGTCACAGATGCATCAGAATTTATGGAGGTTCCACTTGGCATGATGTCCACAAGCCAGAGTCCTTCGGAATCGAAAAACACCGTAGCCATAACTTTTCCAGCAGAAGGTGTAGTTTTGAATTTTTTTCCTTGGGTGAATTTGCATGATGCCACTCCATTGATTGCCTCTTCGTCTCTGGTGAAAAATGATGGAGCCATGTTTCATCACCTGGGACAATTCTTCCAAGAAATTCATCTCCACCATTCTCGTACTGTTCCAAAAGTTCGCTGCATACCGTTTTTCTTGTTTCTTTGTGAGCCACTGTCAACATGCTGGGAACCCACCTGGCACAAACCTTTTCTGACGCCAACGCGTTCAGTACTCTCCAAACACTTCCTTCCCCTATCCCAGGGTAGCGTGACAATTCGTTCACTGTGATGGGTCTGTCAGCAGTCACCAATTCGTTAACTATCTCCATATTGTCTGGAGTATGTGCAGTACGAGGCCTGCCGCTGCGAGAACAACCCTCAATATTGTCGTGCCCACTTTCATCATGTAACCTGTTTGCCCACCGACTAACTGTACTGCGATCGACAGCAGCATATCCATACACCTTTTTCAACCTCTTGTGGATGTTTACCACTGTCTAGTTTTCACAGTACACGAATTCTATGACAGCACGTTGCTTCTGACGAACGTCAAGTGTAGCAGCCAATCTTGAAGACATGCTGTGGCGGCGCCACTCACGGGAACAGCTTGAACTAAGTTTGAAAACAAGCGGGAAGGATGTATCTACACACTGCAAAACTTTCACACATGCAGAATGAAAACTGTATTTTTACAAAAATAGTATGCTTTTCTTTTGGAGTGGCCCTCGTACTTTTTGGTGTTCCGATTTTTTGTCGTGCCAGTGTATTTATAGTGTAATAAATCCTTTGTTGTTGACATTCTTTAGCGAAGATACTGAGTGGGTAACTTCTTTTCCAGCTGCCCATGATGGGTATGCGACAGTCGTCGGTCGAGAAGTACCTCAAGAAGTCCCTGGCTGATCTCCAGTTGGACTACGTAGACCTCTACCTGGTGCACAACCCTGTCGGCATGCAGGACGTCGACGACGGGACCTTTCCCCCCAAGGGCAAAGACGGGAATGTGCTCCTGGACCTAAACACAGACCACGTCAGCATATGGAAGGTAATGCATTTATTGCAGGTAACTGCAGCATAACTGGGCACGAGCAGGGAGTAAAAGTACCGGCCTTCTGACACCCAGAGGAATATTGTTTGGACAAACGTGGCCACACTGCGCTCAAGGACAATGTACTGGCAGTGGAGGGCACGGTCGTTCGTCTCTGTTGCGAATCCCCCAAGCTGCGAGGTGAGGCGAGTAATCTGTTTTCCTCTCCGCAAGAAAAAACGCACCGTTCCCTAGTGTTAACAGGGATCGTCGGACGAATGATATTAATGTTTAAAAGTGATGTAAATTTAAAGCTGGCAGAATGAATGTGCATGGTGAACAATGTAGTGGCCGTCCCTCAACCATGACTGTTGCTGTGGTGAAAAACATCGCAGAAATGATTGACACGGGACTAGATAAAAACAACGTTTCCAAATGTATCGCCGAGCGGAGTGGCCGCGCGGTTTGAGGCGCCACGTCACGGACTGGGCAGCTCCTCCCACCGGAGGATCGAGCCCTCCTTCGGGCATGGATGTGTGTGTCTTAGCATAAGTTACTTTAAATAGTGTACAAGTCTAGGGACCGATAACCTCAGAAGTTTGGTCCTTTAAGAATTCACACACATTTGAAGATTTTCCAAATGTATCGAGATCTCATCTGCTATAAAATCATTACTAACACACTTTATATATGAAAATTGTTTGCCAGGTGGGTACTAGAACTTCACAGACTAACACAAAGACAGCAAAATCGCGACTTCAATGGAATTTCTCGAACGCTTCCAAATGGAATGTTAGTTCCTTGAATTTGCACCCCCGATACGAAAAGACAATCTGTGCTCTGGCGGCATCCCTGTTCATCATCAGCTAAACAATTTAAAACCGTCGTTTTGCGCCGAAAAATGATGGCCACTGTCTTTTGCGCTAGTGAAAGGCGTCTCCTCATTCAATTTTTGCCCTATGAGGAAACAGCGCTGCGTGGTACTGAAATTTTCTAAAAAGAAAATCTTACGGCGGGAAATGGTAGAACGAAACAAGGGGGATGTTATCGAAAGCAGTCTACTTGTTCTATGATAAAGCACGTCCCTCAATAGTAAATCCCACAAAGCAGTTTTTGGATTCATTCGGTTAGGAGTTCATCAACAACCCTGCTCGCAACACTTCACATTTTCCTCTTGTGAACTCTCTGACGTTATTTATGAGTGCTAACAGGTTTTCTGCAGATGGTTTAGGTCTAGATTTCTGTCGACAGTTGGCCGAAAAAGCATTGGATAACTTTTTTGATGAACATACTGGAGAGCTCTTCCATTAGCTCAGAAAGTTCAGTAAGGATGATGACCAAGTCGAAATATAAGCCGGCCTCTCGTGGCCGAGCGGTTCTAGGCGCTTCAGTCTGGAACCGCGCGACCACTACGGTCGCAGGCTCAAATCCTGCCTCGGGCATGGATGTGTGTGATGTCCTTAGGTTTGTTAGGTTTAAGTAGTTCTAAGTTCTAGGGGACTGATGACCTGAGATGTTAAGTCCCATGGTGTTCAGAGCCATTTGAACCATTCGAAATATAATCGTTGATAAATATAGCTGTGACTTTCAAATTTTTCGTACATATTCCTTTTGTTTATTAAACAATTCAAATGTTCAAATGTGTGTGAGTTCTTATGGGACCAAACTGCAGAGGTCATCGGTCCCTAGACTTACACACTACTTAAACTAACTTAAACTAACCTGTGCTACGAACAACACACACACACCCATGCCCGAGGGAGGACTCGAACCTCTGGCGGGAGGGGCCTATTAAACAATTCAGTACACTTAATTCCTGAATATGATACAGCCATAAAGACCTTCCTGAAGAATTTGATGGTTAGACCGGTCTCTGCAAGCGTTTCCCTGAAATGTATTCAGAATTCCAAGCTTTAGATTGTACTCGTCATTTGCGAAGCAGCTGAATGTGACGGAATTTCGCAGATCTTAATGTTTCAGTGGTATCCCTGAGATCAGAGATGATATCCGATTTTATTGAAAAATTTGTGGAGAAAAAAATGTGTTGCATATTCGTAAAGTGTAGTTGTGGTACACACAACCGTAGAGAACAGTAATAAGACTTCGCCGACCATTCTGGAGGAACTATGACGTCAAAGATATTTATCTAAGAAAATTTAATGCGAGTATAACACCCAAGTTTGCCCCACGTCTGCCATCTTTCACCAAGAACATGTGATGAAAATTTGATCACTTTCCTTTGCCAAAAAACATTTGATAGTGTAACACCGGCCATAGCCAAGAATCAGTAACCTAATTTTGTGCTCAGTATGAGTAATGACAAATGCCAAACACATGCAGGAACGTCTGGAACTGTCGAAATATCATTTGAAGTGGTTAGAAGAGAAAGGAGGTTCAAAAGTGGTTCAAATGGCTCTAAGCACTGTGGGAGGTCATCAGTCCCCTAGAACTATTTGAACATAACTGACGTAAGGACATCACACACATCCATGCCCGAGGGAGGATTCGAACCTGCGACCGTAGCAGCAGCGCGGATCCGGACTGAAGCGCCTAGAACCACTCCGCCACAGCGGCCGGCGAGAAAGGAGGATACTTTGTCAGTCACAAAGCAACTGTTGATGAGACATGGATATACGACCATGAACTACAGAGAAACTGGCACAGCATAGAGTCATAACATCGGTCCTTATCTGCAGCAAGGAATTTCAGTGCCAAGCTTCTGCTGGAAAGTGGATAATGACAGTATTTTGAGATGTGAAACCTTAATAGTTGATTAATTACACTCCAAAGGCCCAAAGGTCAACACTAGCAGCAGTTGTGAGTTATGGCGAAATTTCAAATACTAAATAAAAACGAAAGTGAGATTTAGCTTGAGGGTAGTGACTCCCTTTTACTGATGGTGAAAAAGTCCACTGGATTCCAAATCGTGGTTCTGACCTGGTGGACCTCCCACCGTATAGTCCTGATAGAGTTTCAGGTGATTTTCCGGTTTCTGATCCAATGAAGGGTCACCTCCATGAATCCAGTGTTTACTTGGATGACGAAGTTGTGGAGACAGTGCAAGTGTGCAAGTGCATAAAGCCACAGAGCTTCCTCAAGGGCGGAATTAGGAACATTGGTAAGGGTTGGGCCAGGAGAATGGGAGTTGAAGGACATTATGTACGACTTGTAGTGGCATACATTGCATAGTGCACTTAAAATTGTACTCATTTGTATCAGTGACTCCTTTCCCATCTGTCCATTCTTAAGGGGACCACACTCTGCCTCTCCAATCCATGTTAATTTAGGCAAGTATTTGACCCATTTCCGAAGAAAACTATTTGATGCAGGACCTCAATATTTTTACTGTATGTTACATGATGCTACTAGAGTCAACTGTACTAAAAATCTACTTTATCCATTTTATAGTTTGTAAGAAATACTTTTTTTAAATTTATTAACAAAGAATATAAAGTTTTTCTGCAGAAAATATTTTTTATCTACTTCCTAATGGGGGAATATTAATGAATGTAGTACCAGAGGTGGCTTTCTATGTTATGCAAAGTCTCTGAAAATTTTATTCGTTTATCTATGATAGTTTCTGATATAATGGGGCATATATAGGGAAAATTTTAGTTTGCAGGAAATTGACTTTGAAGAAAGAACATTTGAAATTTGTTTCTTACAGTTAATTAAAACTGTCCTGCTACATGTGGTGGCCCTTCTTTGGCCTCCTGCAGGTCTTCCAGCTTCTTTTTCACATTCCTGGATGTTTGTCTTGCTTTCTTGGCCATATTAGATGCATCGGCTATCCTTATTTTATCGCAATGTTGCAGCCTAGTGATCATATTTTCACCAGTATTAAATCCCATCTTTTTCAGTACCCAACACTTTCCAATATTACCACAACTGAATGTAATAACAGCATCATCAACTCCTAGTTTCATTGTATGCATGCCTACAAATATAGTTTTAGGAAGGCAGTTCTAAATTATGCTGTTGAAACATTCATTTGGGTTCTGTGTCTGCCCATGCAGACATTTCCTTAGAAGATCAAGATGAGCCAAGTCTCTGAAAATAGGTTTAATTGCTGTAATAACAGCAGCAGGAAGAGAATTCTGGTGAGAATAAGATTCTCCAGTTACCTGAGCCCTATTCTATTTGCACCACGAATTTTCTCCTGACGGACGCAATCCATGACGTGGCTTATCATCAGCGGAGGACATACGGAAGAATATGGCCCAAACATGTTCATTGACTCCAAATTTATTTTTCCTAATTGCCTGCCCATAATATACCTGCAAGTTTTCAATCACACTTGAACAAAACTAACCGCGTGTTTGAAAGCGTTTTCTATACAAACAGCACAAACAAAAGAATACCGACCGCTGCACTCCAAGGATAGCCAACACACTCAGGAGTAAGAATGAAATCCCTAACGTGCAATGCAAAGGGATATAAATATCTAAAATACACTAATGGCCATTAAAATTGCTACACTAAGAATAAATGCAGATGATAAACGGGTATTCATTGGACAAATATATTATACTAGAACTGACATGTGATTGCATTTTCACGCAATTTGGGTGCATAGATCTTGAGAAATCAGTACCAGAACAACCACCTCTGGCCGTAATAACGACGTTGATACGCCTGGGCACAGAGTCACACAAAGCTTCGATGGCGTGTACAGGTACAGCTGCCATATGCAGCTTCAACACGATACCACAGTTCATCAAGAGTAGTGACTGGCGTATTGTGACGAGCCAGTTGCTCGGCCACCATTGCAAAGACGTTTTCAATTGGTGAGAGATCTGGAGAATGTGCTGGCCAGGGCAGCAGTCGAACATTTTCTGTATCGAGAGAGGCCCGTACAGGACCTGCAACATGCGGTCGTGCATTATCCTGCTGATATGTAGGGTTTCGCATGGATGGAATGAAGGGTAGAGCCACCGGTCGTAACACATCTGAAATGTAACGTTCACTGTACAAAGTGCCGTCAATGCAAACAAGAGGTGACGGAGACGTGTAACCAATGGCACCCCATACCATCACGCCGGGTGATGCGCCAGTAAGACGACGACGAATACACGCTTCCAATATACTTTCCCTGCAATGTCGCCAAACACGGATGCGACCATCATGATGCTGTAAACAGAACCTGGATTCATCCGAAAAAATGTTTTGCCTTTCGTGCACCCACGTTTGTCGTTGAGTACACCATCGCAGGCGCTCCTGTCTGTGATGCAGCGTCAAGGGTAACCGCAGCCACAGTCTCCGAGCTGATAGTCCATGTTGCTGCAAACGTCGTCGAACTGTTCGTGCAGATGGTTGTTGTCTTGCAAACGTCCCCATCTGTTGACTCAGGGATGTAGACGTGGCTGAACGATCCGTTACAGCCATGTGGATAAGATGCCTGTCATCTCAACTGCTAGTGATACGAGGCCGTTGTAATCCAGCACGGCGTTCCGTATTACCCTCGTGAACGCACCGATTCCATATTCTGCTAACAGTCATTGGATCTCGTCCAACGCGAGCAGCGATGTCGCGATACGATAAACCGCCTTAGCGATTGGCTACAATCCGACCTTTATCAAAGTCGGAAACGTGTTGGTACACATTTCTCCTCCTTACACGAGGCATCACAACAACGTTTCATCAGGCAACGCCAGTCAACTGCTGTTTGTGTATGAGAAATCGGTTGGTAGCTTTCCTCATGTCAGCACATTGTACATGTCGCCACCGGCGCCAACCTTGTGTGAATGGTCTGAAAAGCTAATCATTTGCATATCACAGCATCTTCCTGTCCGTTAAATTTCGCGTCTGTAGCACGTCATCTTCGTGGTGTAGCAATTTTTGTGGCCAGTAGTGTATATGCAGAAAAGTGGGTGAAAGAAAAGTGGGGGTGCCACGTAAACAGACGTGGTAGGAAAATGCTCTTTAAATACTCGAAAAAAAAATTTTTTCAGCGAAATACTTTTCAGAGTACTTTAATAAAACCTTAATCTATCGAAATGTGATGAAAACCGGAAATCGAGTTTTTTCGACGTGAACCACGGTGTGGTCCCCTTAACGCCACACTTGGGTACAGCGTGCTGTTAATGTAATGGTGTGGTGTAGTCGGTGCGTTGATCTGCACGTTGGGTTTGCTCTGTGCAGGGGATGGAGGCCCAGGTGGACGCTGGACGGGCGCGCTCCATAGGGCTGTCCAATTTCACCGCGCGCCAGATCAAGCGCGTGTGGGAGTCTGCGCGCATCAAACCCGCCAACCTGCAGGTGGAGATGAACGCCTACTTCCAGCAGCGAGAGCTCAGGGCCTTCTGTCGCGCGCTGGACATCACCGTCTGCGCCTGGGGTCCGCTGGGCACCCCTGGCATCTACACCTTCGTCGAGAGGCATGGCGGCGATGTCAACAAGTACGTACTTCCTAATCTCCCATCAACAGACGACTTAGGCACAGTGTGGACGAAAGTCATGTGAAGGGACGATGGCTCGACTCGATCGTTGTCTGCTGAGTCATCTGCGGTGCATTTGTCTCCGCGCAGTTCTGATGAAAATGGATTTCTAACGCCCAAAATGCAAATCTGCAACTATACGACTCGCGGTAGACCGTCAATTGTCACTTGTGATTACGCAGAGGCGACGAGATGTCCATTGTCATGGTTGGTTGTTATGGGGAAGGAGACCAGACAGCGAGGTCATCGGTCTCATCGGATTAGGGAAGGACGGGGAAGGAAGTCGGCCGTGCCCTTTGAAAGGAACCATCCCGGCATTTGCCCGGAGTGATTTAGGGAAATCACGGAAAACCTAAATCAGGATGGCCGGACGCGGGATTGAACCGTCGTCCTCCCGAATGCGATCCATTGTCATGTTTAAAGCTTTCCTGACGTACTGATTGTTCCATAAAAACACGGGAGAACTGCCGGATATCAGTAACGTCCTGCCACAGGCAGGCACACGTTACTGATATCTGGCAGTTCTCCCGTTTTTTTATGGAACGAGATGTCCATTCATCGCCGGCTGGAGTCGCCGAGCGGTTCTAGGCGCTACAGTCTGCAACCGCGCGACCACTACGGTCGCAGGTTCGAATCCTGCCTCGGGCATGGATGTGTGTGATGTCCTTAGGTTAGTTAGTTTTAAGTAGTTCTAAGTTCTAGGGGACTGATGACCTCAAAAGTTAAGTCCCATAGTGCTCAGAGCCATTTGAACCATTTGTCCTTTCATCGAACACTTGTGTTCATCCTAGACCCAGCTGACCTTGGAAACCTGAATTCACGTCTGATCTCTGACACACTATGACCCGTACATCTTTCACCGATTTTCAATCCCACATCCACAAACTTGCGACATGCTGCCCTGTTCATTTCACTCATTTCTATTACAGGCTACTGAAGTATCGTTTCGACAGTAGCAGCGAAGTAATAACTACACTAAAAAATCATTACAGGCTAAAAATATGTACCAGGCTGTGATTGGTAAGAAAAATTTCTCATTCTTCGTAGTGAAGCTCCAATCATCAACACACAAGCTGAACTTTGGTACAGCCCTCTGTGGGCTCAGCTTGAAGACAACTCCCATAAAAATGCTCACGTCTGTATGAATAATATTCTCTGCTGCTAGTGTAAAAATTCGTGGTCTGCTTTGCTATGAAATTCATCTCAACTGTCAACCAATTCTTCAGCATTCTGTGCACTACTAAATGAATAATTTACACTGTTTCTCATAAGTCAAGGAAATTCTTCAGACCTAAAGAAGTAACAAAAGTATTTTTTGTCCAATGCAGCTGGAAGTGTAGAGGGAATGATGTAACTTTCTGTTGATCTATTGTGGAATTGGGACAGCGGCTGGTCAAATATTTAACAAAAAATTCGCCGAACAGGCATGCAGATTGAGAAGTTGTTTTATTTTATTTTCGTTACCAGTTTCGGCATTTCATTATGCCATCTTCAGGCCCCATACCACTTCACAAAAGTAATAGGTATTGGTATATTGGGGCCATATGTCTCTGGATGTCGTGAATTCTCAAGTGCATCCTTCAAAGAATTGACTGCAATTGCGTAGTCAAATTTTCAAAGGAAGCACTTGAGAATTCACGGCATGCAATATGCCAACACCGATTATTTTGGAGAGGCGCATATGGGCCCTGAATATGGCATAATGAATTCGCGAATTTAGTAGCGAAAATAAAATAAAAGAAATACTCAATTTGCACCGCTGTTTGGCGAACTTCTTTGTTAAAGGAACAATGCAATGTGGATAAAACAGTTCCAAACAAATAAGCTATATTCGAACTCAGAATGCGGTAGAAACCATTAACTCCCTTATCCCTAATTCTCTAAGAACCGGAACGTCCAAAAGCTTGTTTTATACGTATCTAAATGTTTGTGATGTCATATCACCTGAGCTGGCAAGGAGACTTAGGTATCGATGTCGGTCGGTGAGGCCTGGCACGAAGTCGGCGTTCCAAAACATCCCAGACGTGTCCTATAGGATTCAGGTCAGGACTCTGTGCAGGAGAGTCCATTATAGCGATGTACATTATGAACAGGTGCTCGATCGTGTTGAAATATGCAATCGCCATCCCCGAATTTCTCTTCCATATTAGGAAGCAGGAAGCTGCTTAAAACGTCAGTGTAGGCCTGTGCTGTGATAGTTCCACGCAAGAAAACAAGGGGTGCAAGCGCCCTCGATTAAAAACACAACCACACATAACACCACCGCCTCCGAGTTTTACTGTTGGCACCACACGCGCTAGCAGATGACGTTCACCGGGCATTCGCCGTACCCACATGCCATCGGATCGCCACATTGTGTACCGTGATTCGTCACTCCACACAACGTTTTTCCACTGTACAATCATGCACTGTTTACGCTCCTTACACAAAGCGAGGCGTCATGTGGCATTTGCCGGCGTGACGTGTGGCTTATGAGCAGCCACTCGACCATGAAGTCAAGTTTTATTACCTCCCGCTTAACTGTCATAGTACTAGCAGTGGATCCTGACGCAGTTTGGAATTCCTGTGTGACTGTCTGGATAGATATTTGGCCATTACACATTACGATCTTCTTCAACTGTCGGCGGCCTCTGTCAGTCAACAGATGAGGTCGGCCTGTACGCTTTTGTGCTGTACGTGTCCCTTCACGTTTCCACTTCACTATCACCTTAGAAATAGTGGACCTAGGGATGTTTAGGAGTGTGGAAATGTCGCGTAGAAACGTATTACACAAGTGACACCCATTCACCTGACCGCGTTCGAAGTCCGTGAGGTGCGCAGAGCGCCCCATTCTTCTCTCTCACGATGTTTAATGACTACTGAGATCGCAGATAAGAAGTACCTGGCAGCAGGTAGCAGCACAATGCACCTAATACGAAAAACGTATATTTTTGGGGG
Organism: Schistocerca piceifrons; assembly: GCF_021461385.2. NCBI lineage: Eukaryota > Metazoa > Arthropoda > Insecta > Orthoptera > Acrididae > Schistocerca > Schistocerca piceifrons. The sequence goes on along the minus strand of NC_060146.1, from coordinate 155,789,313 downwards.
TGTCCGGATACTTTTGATCACATAGTGTAACTGGTCTCGGAACAGAAAAGCAACTACCATCTCACTGCAGTAGAAAAGCGTCAGGACCGGATGAGATATCGTTAAGTTTATACAGAGATTATGCGAAAGAAGTTGCCCCCCTTCTAGAGGCAGTTCATTGTAGATCGCTTGAGCAATGAAGGGTACGAAGGGCCTGAAAAAACCGCAGGCCATTCTCGTTTCCAAGAAGGCTCGTACGAAGCCATAATTACAGGCCTATATGGTTGCGGAATTATGGAACCTGTTTTATGCTCATTAATTATGATGTTTTTGGAGAACGATAATCTCGTCTATACAAATCAACATGGATCCTACAAAGAGAAATCTTGCGAAACTCACTTTGGTCTATTCCTGCATGAGATTCACAACACTGTGGACTTCGGCGTTCAGGTTGATGCTGTGTTCCTCGACTTCAGAAAGGCATATGACACCGTCCCGCACTGCCAGTTACTGTAGAGCAGTAATAACCGTGTCGGACCAGATTTGCAACTTGATTCAAGACTTTCTTGCAGAATGAGTACAGCAGGTCGCTCTTAACGGAACAAGATCGGCAGATGTAAAGGTAGTTTTGGGGCTACACCAGTAAAGTATAACTCGACCATTGCTGTTTACAACGTACGCAAATGATCTAGTAGATTTCGCACAAGCTCTTTAAGGCTGTTCGAAAATGATGCGGTTGTCCATAAGGAAGTAACAACGCTAGAAGCCAGTAACGATTTTCAGAAGGGCTATAAATGACTGACGAATGGTGCAGGCTCTAGGAACTGACCCTGAACGTAAGCAAATGAAAGATATTGCTCATACATAGAAAAAGAAGTCCACTACTATAGAAGTACATTATTGATTAATAACTGCTGGAAACAGTAGTCAGCGTATAATATGTAGGAGTATCTATCCGGAGCGACTGTAAGTGGAATGACCACATAAAACAAATAGTAGGAAAAGTAGATGAAGAATCTTAAGGAAACGTAATTCATCTGCTAAAGAAGTGGCTTACAAGGAGTTTTTTTCGCCGGTTTCTGAGTTGTTCTTCAATCTAGGTCACCTAGAAAGCAGGAGATCCTGTGTTCGAATCCCGGTCAGGCAGAGATTTTCACTGGTGGCCACTGATTCCGTTTAATCTCGCAATGCGACTGGCATCAGTAATACCTTCCCTTCTCTTTCCTTTCTCCCCCCCCCCCCCCTCCATCTTCAGTTTACATGTTGATTCTACGAAGGACTAAGGCCTCTTAGAATTTTTAGTCAGATCGGTTGACAAAATTTTACTTTCATAGTCAGTGCACGTTTTTCTTGTTGCTCCCCTTAATCTCATTTTGATTTCAATGCTGTAGTAGTTCCCCTTAAAACGGTACGACACGTTTAAAAGTGGAGCAAGAGGAGATAGGGAAAATCCAATGAAAAGCGGTGAATTTCGTCACGGGGCCGTTTAGTTTCGCCGACAGCGTTAGCAAGATACTCAGCAAACTCCGTTGGCAGACGTTGCAAAAGAGGCTTTGTGTATCAGGGAGAAGTTAACTATTGAAATTTCGAAAGAACGCTATCCAGGAAGAGTCTGACAACATATTACTTTCGCGCACTAATGTCGCGCAAAATGACTGCTACGAAAAAATTCGAGAAATTAGAGCCAATACAGAGGCTTACCGACAATCAATATTCCCATGCGTCTTTTCCGAGTGGGACAGGACAGGTTCCTTCAGAGTTGGGTTGGGTTGTCTGGGGAAAGAGATCAAACTGCGAGGTCATCGGTCTCATCGGATTAGGGAAGGACGGGGAAGGAAGTCGGCCGTGCCCTTTCAAAGGAACCATCCCGGCATTTGGCTGGAGCGATTTAGGGAAATCACGGAAAACCTAAATCAGGAAGGCCGGACACGGGATTGAACCGTCGTCCTCCCGAATGCGAGTCGAGTGTGCTAGCCACTGCGCCACCTCGCTCGGTTGCTGGCTCCCTTACCTACTTTACAGGGCGGGCAAAGTCCTACAAGTTCTATGATGAGGCGTGGACGTCCCACAGCTTGTCACCTATTCACAGTGTCACCATCACTGAACCTTTTTATGTGGATACGTTAGGGCCCCAGACAATTTAACTACACTCATGCTCATAAATTAAGGATAATTGCAGAATGTGGTGCCACACAACGTGGAACTACACTAAAGTGGTGCTAATAGCATAGCCACATAGGGAACACACACGACACAGATACGATCACCATGCACACGTACACAGGAAGAACAACGGATTGGCATATTCTGTATAAGGTGATCGAACAGCTGCTGGGGTACAGCATCCCATTCTTGCACCAGTGCCTGTCGGAGCTCCTGAAGTGTCCTAGGGGTATGAAGCCATGCAGCGATACGTCTACCGAGAGCATCCCAGACGTGCTCGATGGGGTTTAGGTCTGGAGAACAGGCAGGCCACTCCATTCGCCTGATATCTTCTGTTTCAACGTACTCCGCCACGATGGCAGCTCGATGGGGCCGTGCGTTATCTTCCATCAGGAGGAAGGTGGGACCCACTGCACCGCTGAAAAGGCGACATTCTGGTGCAAAATGACGTCCCGATACGCCTGACCTGATACAGTTCCTCTGTCAAAGACATGCAGGGGTGTACGTGCACCAATCATAATCCCACCCCACACCATCAAACCACGACCTGCATACACGTCCCTTTCAAGGACATTAAGGGCTTGGTATCTGGTTACTGGTTCACGCCAGATGAAAACCCGGCGACAGTCACTGTTCAGATTATACCTGGACTCGTCTGTGAACATAACCAGGGACCATTGTTCCAATGATCATGTACTGTGTTCTTGACGCCAGGCTTTACGGGCTTTCCTGTGACCAGGGGTCAGTGGAATACATCTTGCACGTCTCCGGGCGAATAAACCATGTGTGTTCAGTCGTCTGTAGACAACTGTTCCAATCGCTGCAGTAAGGTCCCGAGCAAGGCTACCTGCAGTACTCTGTGGTCGTCTGAGGGCACTGATGGTGTTGAACACTGTGGATGTCCCGTACTGTAGCGCCTGGACACGTTTCCTGTCTGCTGGAATCGTTGCCATAATCTTGGGATCACACTTTGTGGCACACAGAGGGCCCCTGCTACGAAATGGTGTGTTTGACCAGCCTCCAATCGCCCTAGTATTCTACCCCTTATAAATACATTAATATGTGTTCTTTGAGCCATTTTCAACACACAGTCACCATTAGCACGTATGAAAACGTCTGCACACTTACTCGCTGCATTGCACTCTGACATGCACCAACACACCGATGTGTATGTGGACTGCTGCCAGCGCCGTGCGACGACCGCAGGTCAAAGGCACCGCACGGTCATACCTCGAGGTGATTTAAATCCGCAAACCGCTCACCAGACGGTTGTTTCACCATGTATCATCATTATTCTTAATTTATGAGTATGAGTGTATCACAAAGATATAATAAAATAGACTCAAAATGTTCATTCGGTAATTTTCTGGCAGGCTTCGCAGCCGATAGGGCGCACAGCAAGGGAAACTGGGCCAGTGGTAAATAGCACGAACGGGTTAATACCAGGGAGACTACGAGCAGTGAAACGCCCGTATCTTGTACGGCGAGTAGGAACATTCCACCCTGGATCTTTACGCGAGAGAGGAAACCAATGTAGGCACAGAACGATGAAATATTCTGGAAGACAGAAAAGAAAACTGGAGGACAGCAGATGCAAGGTACTGCGTCCGAGAGCAGGGCAGGCCTTCAAAGCGCGTATATAAAGGTCATACAGGAGCAGCGAAAATGAGATTCGGCGCAGAAGTTGAAGAGAGCACAAGTGGATGGAACACTGAGCAGCTTCTAGATGGTAGCAGCCACTGCTGATGGGACGATAAAGACTTCAACCACGAGAAGATGGTGGCACTCGGGTGGACGCCACTGCAGGTGTTAGATATGTAGCAACTTTATCTTGAAACTTCCTGGCAGATTAAAACTATGCGCCGGACCGAGACTCGAACTCGGGACCTTTGCCTTTCGCGGGCAATTGCTCTACCAACTGAGCTACCCAAGCACGACTCACGCCCCGTCCTCACAGTTTTACTTCTGCCAGTACCTCGTCGGGGTACAAAGAAGGAGCCTCCTAGAAGATTGTGAGCCTAAAGTCTGAAGACAGGCACAATCGGGCGTACCCTGGAAACGATGAAAGATTTCACCGGCTAAACCTTCTAACGCCAGATCAAGTTAAAGTCCAAAACCAAATTAACATCAAGATGCAACGGCCTTTATCAAGACCACCCCTTGTGACCATCTCGATAAATATTGAGGGATTCTCTAGTCATAAGAGTGTTTTATTAGCAGACATGTGCTATAAGCATAAGTGTGATGTATTGTTGGTGCAGGAAACACACCGGGGAGCCACCAGCCACAGACCTAAAATAGCAGGAATGGATTTGGCCATTGAAAGACCTCACGACAAGTATGGGAGTGCCATTTTCATCAGACCCGGGCTCAACGTAACATCAGCCGCAATGACAGAAGTAAATAACATTGAAGTACTTACCATTCGCGCCCAGAAGTTCTCTGTGACGTCTGTGTACAAACCACCAGATGTGTACTTTGTTTTCTATGAGCCAAACAATTTTACAAATGACCATATTAATTTTGTCATGGGTGATTTCAACTGCCATGGTGAAGCATGGGGGTATAATGAGACTGATGAGAATGGTGTACAGCTTGAATCCTGGGCTGACACTAACGACCTACAACTCATTCATGACCCAAAACAGCCAGCATCGTTCAACAGCAGAAGATGGAGAAGGGGATATAATCCTGACAACATCTTTGTGAGTAGGAAGTTGGCAGCACAGTGCATGAAGCTTGTTGAAGAACCTATCCCAAGTACACAACACAGACCTGTCGTTTGTGTTGTGAATGCCATGGTTAAACCAGAGGAGGTGCCTTTCCGAAGATGGTTAAATTTCAAAAAGGCAGACTGGCAGAAATTTAAAGAGCAATTGGACGAAGAGAGAAAATCCCTCCTCGACCAGATGAGTGTGGTAGATTTATCGATCTTGTGAAAGGGATCTCAAGGAAAAACATCCCAAGGGGTTGCCGTACCCAGTACATCCAGGGTCTGACCGGCAGCAGCAAGGTCTTACTTGACAGGTACCAAAACCTGTTCACTCAGGACCCCTTCAGCGAAGATACGATGGAGGCTGGGGAGGAACTAATGCAGGCTATTGCTGAGGATAAGAGATCACGGTAGTGCAAACTAGTCGAGAATCTTGACATTAAACAAAACAGCAGACGTGCATGGAAATTACTGAAAAACTTAAGTGGGGACCCAACTGACCACCAGCAGAAGAACAACGGGGTAACAGCAAATCAGATTGCTAGCCAACTTCTGAAGAATGGGAAAACCAAAGGGAAAAGAGGAAGAGAAAGAATTATACCCCAAGAACAAAAAGATTATGGACTCCTCAATGCTTCATTCACAGCAACCGAACTGGAAGACGCCATTCAGAGTATGAAACTGAATAAGGCCGCTGTAACTGATGACCTTAGATCGGAGCAGATAAAACAGTTTGGGCCCAAAGCTCGAAACTGGTTACTACAAATGATGAACACCTGTATTAAAGAGCTGAATATTCCAAAACTATGGCAGCAGGCGAGAGTGGTGGCTTTACTAAAACCTGGCAAGGAGATAAAGGACCCCGAAAGTTAGAGACCAGTGTCACTACTATGCCATCTCTATAAGATACTGGAGCGGATGATTCTCAACCGGGTGGCAGAAACTATAGATGGAAAACTCATAAAGGAACAAGCCGGTTTCAGACCAGGAAGATCTTGTTGTGGGCAAATACTTAATCTGACGCAACATATAGAAGACGGGTTTGAAAAAAAATTAATAACTGGAGCAGCTTTCATAGATCTTACTGCTGCATACTACACGGTAAATCACAGAAAGCTATTGCGCAAATTATATCACCTCGCAGGGGACTGTCGGTTGACTATGGTTATTGGTAGTCTTCTGCAGAATCGAAGATTTTATGTCTCCCTAAATGGTAAGAACAGTAAATGGCGACTGCAGAAGAATGGCTTACCACAAGGAAATGTACTTTCTCCCATCCTTTATATTGTGTACACTAATGACCAACCTATACCTCAAGATGCAAGACTGTTCGTACATGCTGATGACACAGCTGTGGTGGTCCAGGGGTCCAATTTTGATGCAAACATCTGGAAATCTCTCTAGAGCTCTTGTAGAACTGGCTCAATACTATGACGCAAATCACCTCAAGCCAAACCCTGACAAAACCCAAGTATGTGCTTTCCACCTGCGCAGTAGAGATGCTGGAGTTGAGCTCGACGTTTCATGGCAAGGTAAGAAGCTAAAGAACTGTCCAACACCTAAATACCTTGGGGTTGTACTCAACAGAACGCCTTCCTTCAAGCAGCATTGCCAAAACACCAAGGCTAAAGTCTGCTCCAGGAATAACATCATCTGCAGGCCGACAAACTATGAATGGGGAGCTCAGCCATCAGCACTGGGAACATCAGCACTTGCCCTGTATGTTTCTGCAGCAGACTATGCAGCGCCAGTATGGGAAGCATCTGCACATGCTAAACAGGTTGATGTAAGTGTAAATGAGACAATGCGAATTGTTACAGGCTGTCTCAGACCCACACCAACGGGTAATTTGTACCTACTTGCTGGAATTGCCCGATCCAAGACCAGAAGGCAGGTGGCAGCAGACGCTGAGAGAACAAAGAAAGAAACAGATTCTCGACACCCACTGAATGGGCAAGTCACTCAGGCTCGGAGGCTTAAGTCTAGAAATAGCTTTATTGCAAGAACCAAGATCCTTGACGGTTCACAGGAAGATAATAGTCCGTAAATGGGTGAATGAACAAACCGCACTGCAGATAATACCAAAAGAGTAAATGGCACCTGGAAACAAACTTCCTTATACAGTGTGGAGAACACTAAATAGGCTGAGGGCTGGTGTGCCCAGATGCAAAACTAATCTGTGCAAGTGGGGACTGCTGACTAACGATGATGACGTTCTTTGCGGATGCGAAGAGGTACAAGACGAGGCACATCTGCTCATGTGCCGACTACTGCCGGAACTCTGCAGTTTTAGTGACCTGCTACAAGCCAACGACAAAGCCGCACTGGTGGCTAACTATTGGAAAAATAAAATTTGATCTGGACACGGAAAAGTAAAGTAAAGTACTTCGTCTCCTACCTTCCAAACATTACAGAAGCTCTCCTGCGAAACATCCCCGAGTTCGAGTCTCGGTCCGGCACACAGTTTTAATCTGCCAGGAAGTTTCATACCAGCGCACACTCCTCTGCAGAGTGAATATCTCATTCTGGAAACATCCCCCAGGCTGTGGCTAAGCCATGTCTCCGCAATATCCTTTCTTTCAGGAGTGCTAGTTCTGCAAGGTTCGCAGGAGAGCTTCTGTAAAGTTTGGAAGGTAGGAGACGAGGTACTGGCAGAAGTGTGAGGACGGGGCGTGAGTCGAGCCTGGGTAGCTCAGATGGTAGTCGGCTCTCAGCCGTGGCAGCGTGCGGACGGCCCCGCGCGCCGGCCAGTGCTCCGCTGCAGGTGTTTGTTTACTTCCGCGTCGTAGCTTTAAGGCTTGTGTACGTCCACTGTGAACAACATGTCGAGCGCTTACCGCCGTGCGACCCTTAAAGTTTCCTTCCCAGCTGAACGTGCGCGACCTCGTGCACATGAAGTTGAAACGTTCATACTTGAAGAAGTTCGTTTAGATCCTAACCACGTTATCGGAATCCATTTTTCCATCACGAGTAATGACAAACACCGAGGTGTGTGAAGATGTTATTCCCCGCAATGCCAATGGACTTAAGTTCAAATACTCTGATGGTCACGTCGGAGCTGTAACACTCGCAGAGTACGGTCAACGTACGATTAGGGTGTTTGAACTACTTTTTGAAGTGCCGAAGGACGAAGTTGTCTCTGCGTTACAACCATACGGTAACGTCATCGGTTACGTAGAGGAAAAATGGCAAACCTTGACGACCTACCATGTCCTTAATGGTGTGCGTCAGGTCAAAATTGAACTGAAAAAACATATACCATCATAGCTGACAATTGGCGGGGTGCAAGCCATTGTCATGTACGACGGCCAACCCCGAACATGTGCGGGTTGTGGACAAGAAGGCCACGCCAGATCCGCCTGCATGCGACGCCGCCTGATCCAGACGTCCCCAGCGGTGATCACTCAGATCCCTTTGACATATGCCAAGGTTGCCAAGGAAGGTAGCACCTCTACACAGGGTCTTCCCGGCTCCGTTGACGTCGTCATCAGGTAGATGCAACCGCTACTGAAATTCCTTCTGAGGTGTCACAGACGCCAGATCCTGACCTGCCGAATCATCGCAGCACTGTGACTGAAAATGCTACTGAGATGGACGTTGATCCGGGAGTTGTACCTACTTCTGCTTTCCTTCAGACTGGTCCGGAGTCAGACGAAATCCACCCGCAATCAGACTCTGAACGACATGTTCGAAAACAAGGGTCGACACGAAAGAGAAAGAAACGTAGCCGCACACCCCCTGATGAATCCATTCTACGGATGGATACAAGGGATGCAGACCCGAAGAAGGACGACAAACCGCTCTTTGATGACCAAAGAGTCTGATGCGAACGACCCGCCACAGGCGACCACGGGCAACGAACACCCCTCCTTACTGGCGCCGTCGCCCCCACAGGTTGACGTTGGAGAGAGCCTATCCGCTGAGCCGAAAACTACGTCTCCTCTCCACGTGGATGATGTGCACAGCCGATGCCCTACCGCAGTATCAGTCTCCTGGGCGGACGACCTGGAGATCGAAGGGACTGGGGTGGACGCTGCTGATGATGGGGCGCCCCCATCGGTTGCGCCCGCGCCCGCAAACTCTCCACAATAGCAGCCTCTTCAGCGGACCGGCAAGATCGACGACCTCTCGCTCCTGAAGGAGGAGCGCCACCTGTGCCTGTGGGACTACAACACCAGCATTATCGTGTCGCAACGATTAACCTCGCGACCATTCGTGCGCCCCACAAACTAGCGCTGCTCCGCGATGTGATTTATGATGCGGACATAGATAATGCGCTTTTTCAGGAAGTGCATGTCGCCGATTTTTCACCACATGGCTTCACGGCGCATCTTTCTCCCGCTTCGGACACCGGTTTTGGTGTTGCCATCATCTTACGAGAAGGTCTTCCTGCCGAAGATGTCCTATACCTCCCCAACGGCAGAGCTACGGCCCTTACTCTCTTTGGTGTACGCATTGTCAACATTTATGCGCCGTCGGGCTCCAGCTACCGCCGTGAACGCAATGCCTTCTTCGCGAATGAAGTTACACCCCTTTTTATGGGACCACACGATGACTGGGTCATGGGTGGAGACTTCAATTGCACCCAGCGACCTCAGGATCAATTGCCGCGAGCTCTGGAAACAGTCGTCACGCGGCTACAATTTGTCGACACGTGGAGACATGTTCACGATGATCTTATGGGCTTTACGTACTACACTGCGCACTCCTCTAGCCGACTGGATCGCATCTACATCTCGCGATCCCTAATTCAACACACTCGACAGGCTGAAATCTGGCCTGTTGCTTTCTCAGATCATGAGGCTTACTTCTGTGATGTTGTTCTCACAAGACAGGCAGTATGGCACGGACGTGGTTTATGGAAACTGAACACGGCACTTCTTAATTCACCTGACTGTCGACTTCTAATAGAAGACACTTGGATCACATGTAATAGACGCCGTCCCAGATATCCGTCTACCATATCGTGGTGGATCCAGTGCGCAAAACCTGCTCTTCGAAAAACTTTGATCCGGTATGGCAAAGATGTTGTAGCCTGGAGGAAGAGCACTATGGACTTTTACTACAGGATCCTACGAGAATGCTCCACGATGCCAGCCTCCCCTGAGTGCCATACAAGGATGAACCATGCTAAGGCACAAATCTCTAATCTCATGCGGAGGCATTTGGAAGGAGCGATAGTACGATCTCGTACTGCTGATCGCATGCCTCATGAACATCCGTCGATGTACCATATCATCCAAGAACGCCACAATCGACGCCGAAACTTGATTCACGTCCTAACAGACCAAGAAGGGCGTCGCTACGTAACCCAATCTGCAATAGGGAATGTGCTTCATACCCACTACCAGCAGCTCTACGCCGCAGTTCCACATTCCCCAGAGTTGATCGAGGAAGTCTCGCAGCTCCAGTGGTATCCCAGGAGATGCGGCGATTGGCTTGATGTCAGAGGTGACTGATGATGAAGTCCACGATGCGATCCGGGCAGGAACCAACAATCGCTCCCCAGGACCCGACGGTCTTCCCCTCGAATTTTATCGCACCTTCCGTGATTTGTTAGAGTCCACCTTCACCTCCATCTGTCGGGAACTGAGGTCTCCAGACGTACCTGTGCCGGACGCTTTCATGGAAGGAATTATTATTCCTGTACATAAACCGCATAGTGGCAACAATATCAGTGACTATCGGCCCATCACGCTCCTTACAGTGATATGAAAATCTTCACTCGCCTTTTGGCGGCGCGACTTAAAAACGTTGCCCGATATGTTGTGTCGCCAGACCAAGCACCTTTGGGAGGGGATAATAATATCCGCACGGCTTTATGCCGCTACAGGGATATGATCGCCGTTACCCAGGCACAACACCTCTCTGGGGCACTTGCGTCTTTGGACTTTAGTCAAGCTTTTGATAGGGTTGACCATTCTTTCCTTACGGCCGTTCTCCACCATATGGGTTTCCCAGTCGCCGTTATCACGGTAGTGATGCGCCTTCTGAGGGGTGCCTCATCCAGGATTATGTACAATGGCAGACTCACTACTCCGATAAAAATAGGTCGATCCGTACGTCAAGGTTGCCCTCTATCAGCGGTTTTGTACGCCTTTTCCTTGGAATCCTTGCTATGTGGATTAAGACAACGTTTGGTATGGTTGTCCATAGATCGCTACCGATTCTGTTGCACGGCCTATGCTGACGATGTAGTCATTTGTTTACGTAATGCCGACGAGGTTCGAGCTGTTTTGACGTGGGTAGCGACTTACGGTGAGGCATCTGGTAGCTCTTTAAACGTAAGTAAGTCACAAGTTATGTTCATTGGCACGGGACTTCCCGTGGAGAGCGTTACACCTCTCACCACCGTTGATACCATTCGCTGTTTGGGAATAGATTTTTCATCTGATCTCCGGCGTTCAGCCACCATCAACTGCCGACGCCTCCTTTTAATGATCAGAGCAGGTCTTAAGGACCATCGCCTTCGATCTCTAGATATTCTCCAACGAACTCGATATGTAAATATACACTCCTGGAAATTGAAATAAGAACACCGTGAATTCATTGTCCCAGGAAGGGGAAACTTTATTGACACATTCCTGGGGTCAGAGACATCACATGATTACACTGACAGAACCACAGGCACATAGACACAGGCAACAGAGCATGCACAATGTCGGCACTAGTACAGTGTATATCCGCCTTTCGCAGCAATGCAGGCTGCTATTTTTCCATGGAGACGATCGTAGAGATGCTGGATGTAGTCCTGTGGAACGGCTTGCCATGCCATTTCCACCTGGCGCCTCAGTTGGACCAGCGTTCGTGCTGGACGTGCAGACCGCGTGAGACGACGCTTCATCCAGTTCCAAACATGCTCAATGGGGGACAGATCCGGAGATCTTGCTGGCCAGGGTAGTTGACTTACACCTTCTAGAGCACGATGGGTGGCACGGGATACATGCGGACGTGCATTGTCCTGTTGGAACAGCAAGTTCCCTTGCCGGTCTAGGAATGGTAGAACGATGGTTTCGATGACGGTTTGGATGTACCGTGCACTATTCAGTGTCCCCTCGACGATCACCAGTGGTGTACGGCCAGTGTAGGAGATCGCTCCCCACACCATGATGCCGTGTGTTTGCCCTGTGTGCCTCGGTCGTATGCAGTCCTGATTGTGGCACTCACCTGCACGGCGCCAAACACGCATACGACCATCATTGGCACCAAGGCAGAAGCGACTCTCATCGCTGAAGACGACACGTCTCCATTCGTCCCTCCATTCACGCCTGTCGCGACACCACTGGAGGCGGGCTGCACGATGTTGGGGCGTGAGCGGAAGACGGCCTAACGGTGTGCGGGACCGTAGCCCAGCTTCATGGAGACGGTTGCGAATGGTCCTCGCCGATACCCCAGGAGCAACAGTGTCCCTAATTTGCTGGGAAGTGGCGGTGCGGTCCCCTACGGCACTGCGTAGGATCCTACGGTCTTGGCGTGCATCCGTGCGTCGCTGCGGTCCGGTCCCAGGTCGACGGGCACGTGCACCTTCCGCCGACCACTGGCGACAACATCGATGTACTGTGGAGACCTCACGCCCCACGTGTTGAGCAATTCGGCGGTACGTCCACCCGGCCTCCCGCATGCCCACTATACGCCCTCGCTCAAAGTCCGTCAACTGCACATACGGTTCACGTCCACGCTGTCGCAGCATGCTACCAGTGTTAAAGACTGCGATGGAGCTCCGTATGCCACGGCAAACTGGCTGACACTGACGGCGGCGGTGCACAAATGCTGCGCAGCTAGCGCCATTCGACGGCCAACACCGCGGTTCCTGGTGTGTCCGCTGTGCCGTGCGTGTGATCATTGCTTGTACAGCCCTCTCGCAGTGTCCGGAGCAAGTATGGTGGGTCTGACACACCGGTGTCAATGTGTTCTTTTTTCCATTTCCAGGAGTGTATATATCGCATCCCGAGTTCCCCATGTAGCAAAAGTTGTACCTTTCCCGATTACTGCGGCAAGTCGCATGTTGGCAGCGATGGCATCTTTCGTCAGCCCTGGGCTGTTGTTCAAAATTAACTATGCAACCCTTACTCTTCCCCGTGAACGAGGTGGGATAGGTCTGTTTCACGTGCCGGATAGAGCTCGCGCCCTATCTGTCAGCTCCCAGATGACGGTATGGACACGTTGCCCAACGAGCCTCACTGGTCCCCTCCTGTCGGCATATTCGCCGGTCTCACTGTCAGCCCCAGTGATGATCTCGGATGTTCCAGCCCAGTTCCATTATATACGATACTTCTTTCTTGAACTCAGTTATCTACGCCTCACCTTACCAAGACAACTTTTACTCAAGACAAAGGCAGTCTACAATGTCCTCCAATGAGGTCGTCCACCTAACCCGATTGAACAAAAGTTCCCCCAGGTTGACTGGCGTCATGTATGGCGCGCCGTGTTCGCCTGTTACCTCGACACGAATGTTCAACCTGTCTGGTACCTAACTGTCAATGGTAAGCAAATCAACCAATTTCGCCTTCATCGTATCCACCTCGCCCAATCACCTCTATGTTCCACGTGTGGAGTGCCAGACAATGATGAACATCGGTTTGTTTGCGGACCGGCGGCGGAGGTTTGGCACTTAGTTCGTCGTATTGTGGCTTTTCTAACGCGGCACATTCCGAATCAGATTACTCCCCTTTCAATCTTATTTCCGGAACGTGACTATTTTCCTCGGACAAACACCAATGCTGTGAATTGGATTCGCGGACATGCCATTCACTACCTATTTGGACAAACTGTCAACTCTGTACTCGATTTTTGGACATACCCCAATGACCGTTATTATGTCGTTGTCCGTCACCCAAAATACAGACAATTTTTCTCAAACTTCCTTGGTAGTGCTTTCCACGACCCGCCTCGCGGCTGGAATGTGTTAAGCCAAGAGAGAAGTTTTCCTGTTTGGAACCAATGAACATTTCTGAACAATTTAACGGAACACAACAATTTCGAGAAGACGTGACTCAACATATTACCAGCGGGGCGCAGAAGGCCTCTGATCAACTACAGAACAAAAAGAAAAACAAAAAGAAAAAGAAAGGAAAAGAAAAAATAAAATAAAAATAAAAAGAATAAAAATAAAATTAAGAATAAGGAAGATTTTTGTTTGTTTGTAAGGATAGCCCTAACCTTGATTTCCCATATTTCCCCTGGTATATAGGTAGCTCTCTGGAGCAGGTTTAGTCAGGAGCCAACGCCTGAAGTGGACCAGATTTTTTTTTTGTTATTGGATGAACAGTGGCGGTGGCACTTAGGGTTTTTTTAATAAATAAAAAAATTAAAAAAAGAGTTTCTAGGCCCATGATAAAAAAGCGGTTCCAGAAAAAAATAAAAAACAAAAAAAAGCGGTTCGAGGCAAAAAAATACAAAAAAAGATGGTAGAGCACTTGCCCGCGAAAGGCAGAGGTCCCGAGTTCGAATCTCGGTCCGGCACATAGTTTTAATCTGCCAGGAAGTGTCATATCAGCGCATACTCCGTTGCAGCGTGAAAATCTCATTCTTTTCTTCCGAATAATATTGAATATCTCATTGGTATTGGATATCTCTCTCCCTCAAGTAGTTGTCGTATACAGTTTCATTTGCTAGTAGGAACAAGTCACTGTTTAGTGCCTGTCTTCTAGTTAGTACGAATTATGTCACGGCGGCAGTGATTGAATAGTTAGGCCAAGGGGCCAGTGATTCAGGAGTGAGCGGAACGAGTTGTAGCAAAGACACTTGTCTGTGTCAGTAGTGATAAAATACGAGAATCACACTGTGAAGACGTTTCTGGCTCAGCCCGTAGGGATTTGTAGGAAACTGTTTGCAGAAGAAAGGGTAAAGGGTCGTAACTTTTATGTTAACAGTCAAATAAACTGGTTTAAGGGAGATGTTGTACCTTACTACTTCGGCAGACCAGCGCAGTCTAAATCCCGTCTTACCCCCCTTGGTACAAGAACTTGTCAGTTGTTCCTACGCTGCCTACACCACCTTACGTAGCCCAGAACGTTCTATTCCCTCTCATCTTCGTTGTAAAGGTCACTCACAGTGTCGTTAACATCCTGATTGCGCCACGCAGGTCATACCGACACTGTATTGGCAACCTGGTCGAGTACCGGGATGCGACTCATGCTCACAAGAGCAGCACACGAAATGACGACCACTTCCACGTTTCCGAGATGCTCGTCCCCAAAGCCAATTCACAACAATCCACCTTGCGTCAAAGTCTCTTCTGTCAACAGATTTCCCCATTTGTGTCGCTTACCATCGCTAGAATGATTACCCACTCGCCTATCCTCTGCTTACATGTATTGTTTGACACGTTACGTGACTGCATCTTCACCAGTCGGCAATCGTTGTCCCGGTGGACAGCGGTCACAACGTTTTGCTTATCAGTGCACGCTTGCAATTCCAGTGTGCCGAGATACGACCTGCTGGGAGATGAAGTCGTGAAGCGCATCGCGCAGAAACACGGCAAGACCACCGCCCACGTGCTGTTGCGCTTCCTCATGCAGCTGGAGGTCGTCGTCATTCCCAAGAGCTCCAACCCCGCTCGCGTTAAAGAGAACTTCAAGGTGAGTGTGCACTACTAACATATTGTCCAGATTACACCCCCTAGGCCTGGAATACCCAAGCTGTTTTATCACTGTAGGCACTTGAGATGAATCTCGTGTTTTTTTCGTAATGTTATCTTTCATCTGTTAATTTTTTATATTACATTGATAGACTTAAGTGCTGTAAAATTTCTGTTTCTGTGTCTTGTTTTAAAACAAAGGAGTTGTTGCACTTCACTATTTAGGTTCAATGCTCACCAAAGACGTTTCTCTTGCAATGGCTACAAACAATTTTCTGCATCCTTTCGTCTTTAGAGTCACACATATAACAACGCTTCTTCATCGCTGGAGCTTTTTCTTTCACTATTGCACTTTCCATGCAATGAATAACAGGTTCCTGAAGTACTAATTTCGGTCTTCTTTTGATATGGGGTGGAGCCAAATCTTTAGCGAATTCGGCAAGAAGTGTCTGATCCCTGTTTTTGATATTTTTGACGTGATATGTCTGGTTTTTATTTAAAAAATAGCACATTTGCTGAAACTCCACACACATCAACTGAGTTCGTGAATATTGCCAGGTGCCATCTTACTTTCCTTTTGCAGGAGTAAGTAAGCACCATCTGATCTAATGATTCTACCCCGCCTTACGTCTCATTATACAGGGCTATTACAAATGATTGAAGCGATTTCATAAATTCACTGTAGTTCCATTCATTGACATATGGTCACGACACACTACAGATACGTAGAAAAACTCATAAACTTTTGTTCGGCTGAAGCCGCACTTCAGGTTTCTGCCGCCAGAGCGCTCGAGAGCGCAGTGAGACAAAATGGCGACAGGAGCCGAGAAAGCGTATGTCGTGCTTGAAATGCACTCACATCAGTCAATCATAACAGTGCAATGACACTTCAGGACGAAGTTCAACAAAGATCCACCAACTGCTAACTCCATTCGGCGATGGTATGCGCAGTTTAAAGCTTCTGGATGCATCTGTAAGGGGAAATCAACGGGTCGGCCTGCAGTGAGCGAAGAAACGGTTGAACGCGTACGGGCAAGTTTCACGCGTAGCCCGCGGAAGTCGACGAATAAAGCAAGCAGGGAGCTAAACGTACCACAGCCGACGGTTTGGAAAATCTTACGGAAAAGGCTAAAGCAAAAGCCTTACCGTTTACAATTGCTACAAGCCCTGACACCCGATGACAAAGTCAAACGCTTTGAATTTTCGGCGCGGTTGCAACAGCTCATGGAAGAGGATGCGTTCAGTGCGAAACTTGTTTTCAGTGGTGATGAAGCAACATTTTTTCTTAATGGTGAAGTGAACAGACACAATGTGCGAATCTGGGCGATAGAGAATCCTCACGCATTCATGCAGCAAATTCGCAATTCACCAAAAGTTAACGTGTTTTGTGCAATCTCACGGTTTAAAGTTTACGGCCCCTTTTTCTTCTGTGTAAAAAACGTTGCAGGACACGTGTATCTGGACATGCTGGAAAATTCGCTCATGCCACAACTGGAGACCGAAAGCGCCGACTTCATCTTTCAACAGGATGGTGCTCCACCGCACTTCCATCATGATGTTCGGCATTTCTTAAACAGGAGATTGGAAAACCGATGGATCGGTCGTGGTGGAGATCATGATCAGCAATTCATGTCATGACCTCCACGCTCTCCAGACTTAACCCCATGCGATTTCTTTCTGTGGGGTTAGGTGAAAGATTCAGTGTTTAAACCTCCTCTACCAAGAAACGTACCAGAACTGCGAGCTCGCATCAACGATGCTTTCGAACTCATTGATGGGGACATGCTGCGCCGAGTGTGGGAGGAACTTCATTATCGGCTTGATGTCTGCCGAATCACTAAAGGGGCACATACCAAACATTTGTGAATGCCTAAAAAAACTTTTTGAGTTTTTTTATGTGTGTGCAAAGCATTGTGAAAATATCTCAAATAATAAAGTTATTGTAGAGCTGTAAAATCGCTTCAATCATTTGTAATAACCCTGTAGTATTTTATTACATCAGCTTTAAAAGCATCTTCACTAAATACAGTTAATTTATGATGCATTGTGGAGAATAGTACTACATTTTTACACTTTTTTGGAATGTATAACAGTAGAGTACGAACGCTCTCCTTTTGGCAAAAATTCTCTAGGGAAGAAAATTTTATTTTGTCGAACTGTTCCTACAAGCGTCAACTTATCTTGTAGCAGGAAATCTGCCATATCAGTGGATGTGAAGAAATTATCCATTGCCGCAATAGTCTGTTGGAAGATGACTGAAAACATCGAAATTAACATTTTCATCTCTATCATTTTCATCTTTTCCGAGATATGGTAACCGTTTCCGCGTATAGAAATTTTTAGTGTCACTCATATAGAATATTTTCATTCTATACTTATCAGGATTTCAACTCACACATGGTGCAAATTGTTCATCGATAGCCAGTTCCGTTTGGTAGATAACATTGTCTAATATTACGATTTATGTCCTCCTAAATATCTCTAAATGTAGACAATTTATCTTTCACTCTTCCAACATTTCTTGTAGCTTTATCATCGACCCACAGAAACAATAACAAGTCTTCGAAACTCTGACGACCCATTGTGGTTCTAAATATTGGTGGACCGTACTTTTTGCTCCACAGTACTCCTATATTGGACAAATTGCTATTTAGATGACCAGCTGCTGTCAAAAGACTACTCAGTGTTCTTATTTCTTTACTACCATATTTTCTCCAACTCTTCTCGAGATTCTTTTCCTTAGATATCCTTTCAGACCTGTCGCTAGTAAACTGTACAATTTCTTCTGTAATATCTGAACAAAAGTATAGTTCAAATCCGCCTGTCGGAATTACAATAGTTTTCAAAGGGGGGAGTTTGGCTGTATCAACTTCACATTTTATTATATTACGTTTCCTTAGCTTTGTTTCCTTACGTGCAGTTTTATTCGATACTTTCAATACTTTCAGTACTATTGGTATTATCTTCATCTTCTAGGTTTGAAATATTTGCTAAGTCATACTCATCTACGTTTGAAATATTTGCTAATTCATGTACATCACTTTCTTCACTGACAATACTTACATTACAATGTTCCCGGTCTTTATCTTCATCATTTAGTATATAGTCCGAATCTTTATCAATAAAATCGCTGAGACCATCAGATTCTACCCATATTTCAAGAATTACTTGATCTCTCAATTTTCTGTTAGGTATGTTGTAAAAGTAACAGTAAATATGACATGTGGAATAATGGGGTCTACTGCCGGATGCTTGTGTCGCTCTGGCCCAATATTTCGGCCACGTAACTCGTCTCAGGTAGCACCTGAAGAAGGCAAAGAGTTACGTGGCCGAAATATTGTGCCAGAGCGACACAAGCATCCGGCAGTAGACCCGATTATTCCACATGTCAAGATCTCGCTGGGAAAGCCTGAAGAGTTACAACAGTAAATATGTTTCGTTGCTACCATATACCATTCAGCAATGGACAATTACATTGCAGAAGTGTGCAAAGGAATAAGAAGACATGAAATCAGTTTGAGAGACTCGACTCAGGTGCTAATGCATGAATATTTTTAAAAATCAGTTTAAGCATACATACAAAACGACATTAAATCTTGGTGCTTATCGTTTATAGGACGAAAACATGAAGTTAGGACAATAGCTAAATGACGAAATTGCAGTACAAATACTTATGACTGATAAAAAAGACAATATGCAATAATGAATCACAGTGAATGATCTTAGGTGTTCTAGGGGTTGATAAGGATGACTGTTGATTGTTATAGCCCATAAGCGACTTTTCTATGGCAGTTATAACGGGAAGTAACAAATTCAATTTGCTCTAAATGGAGCATATCTCCTGGATGCTTGGTGCGTCTAGAAAAGGTAGCATCAAAACCCGTACTGCTGTTCTTGTTCTACATCAAATCACTTGAAAATAATTACATATTATTTGTATTATTTAATGCAGAAGTACGGGGTACCGTAGATAACACAGTAGGATGAGGGTAAGTTTGGGTGATGAGAAGGTAGTGGGCTGAAACAATAACGTGAACTAATGAGAGGAATGTG
This sequence comes from Schistocerca piceifrons, assembly GCF_021461385.2. Taxonomy (NCBI): domain Eukaryota; kingdom Metazoa; phylum Arthropoda; class Insecta; order Orthoptera; family Acrididae; genus Schistocerca; species Schistocerca piceifrons. The sequence goes on along the minus strand of NC_060146.1, from coordinate 155,769,826 downwards.
GAGAGGATCATTATGGAGCAATGTGGTAATATTAGGAAACCAGCTCTAACAAACAGATCCTCTGATTAAAGGAGGAGTGCCGTAGTGTACCAATATGACTATTACTTTCCATTATAGGGTGGTGGTAGGGCGAGTAACAGTAATATTTCAATAAAGGAAAGAACATGACGGTACCGTGTGGTAACATTAGGATAATTGAGGGCAACAAGCAATTCCATGATTAAAAGAGGCATGCGGTAGTATAATAGTCTGTCAGATTAAAACTGTATCTTGGACCGAGACTCGAACTCGGGACCTTTGCCTTTCGCGGGCAAGTGCTCTATCAACTGGGCTACCCAAGCACGACTCACGACAGGTAGAGCACTTGCCCGGATCCCGAATTCGAGTCTCGGTCGGGCACACAGTTTTAATCTGCCAGGAAGTTTCATATCAGCGCACACTCCGCTGCAGTGAAAATCTCATTCTAATAGTGTGACTTTTGTTACGTGCGATGGAGATGTAACACGCGATGTAACCTAGTAGGATGTGAGTAGAGGACGGAAATTAGGGCATCATGGTAGGATAATGTCATAACGTTTGTGTTACTGGTGGAAATAACTGGATCACGACATTATAGAGCGGGTAAGGCAATAAGACATGGTAACTGGACGTAACAGGAGGTTAATCCTGTAACACAGGACAAAGGTCATTAAGTAGTGGACACAGACTGGTCAGTACCAGCGCTGTGGGTTGAGCGAATTCTGTGGACTAAGCTGTACATTCTGTTTCACCAATATGGGCAACACAACAGCCATACTACAAGTATGCTTTACTACCTGAACGTTGTAGCGTACAGTCCTCATCAGTATTGTAGTGCCACAAGCAAGCGAGCGCGATCGCACGCGCACACACACACAGACACATGCCGCGTGCAATGTTCATCATCTCCTAACATTTTTTTTTCATGCAGGTTCCACAGTTGCTATGCATTTTCTGAATGACCCCTGCAACTATTACTTTCTTTTCAATTTTCGTATTATCGCACAAGGCGATTTTCAGTTACCTAGATATACACTACTGGCCATTTGTTACACTTAAAATTGCTAAACCACGAAGATGACGCGCTACAGACGCGAAATTTAACCGATAGGAAGAAGTTGCTGTGATATGCAAATGATCAGCTTTTCTGAGCATTCACACAAGGTTGGCGCCGGTGGCGACACCTACAACGTGCTGACATAAGGAAAGTTTCCAACCGATTTCTTCAAAAATGGTTCAAAAAATGGTTCAAATGGCTCTGAGCACTATGGGACTTAACTGCTGTGGTCATCAGTCCCCTAGAACTTAGAACTACTTAAACCCAACTAACCTAAGGACATCACACACATCCATGCCCGAGGCAGGATTCGAACCTGCGACCGTAGCGGTCACGCAGCTCCAGACTGTAGCGCCTAGAAACGCACGGCCACTCCGACCGGCACCGATTTCTCATACACAAACAGCAGTTGACCGCCGTTGCCTGGTGAAACGATGTTGTGATGCCTCATGTAAGGAGGAGCAATTGTCGTATTGTAGCCTATCGCGCTGGTCGAGTTCCAATGACTGTTAGCAGAATATGAAATCGATGGATTCAGGAGGGTAATTCGGAACGCCGTGCTGGATTCCAACGGCCTCGTATCACTAGCAGCCGAGATGACAGGCATCTTATCCGCATGGCTGTAACGGATCGTGCAGCAACGTTTCGATCCCTGAGTCAACAGATGGGGACGTCTGCAAGACAACAACCATCTGCACGAACGGTTCGACGACGTTTGCAGCAGCATGGACTATCAGCTCGGAGACCATGGCAGCGGTTACCCTTGACGCTGCATCACAGACAGGAGCGCATGCGATGGTGTACTCAACGACGAACCTGGGTGCACGAATGGCAAAACGTCATTTTTTTTCGGATGAATCCAGGTTCTGTTTACATGATGGTCGCATCCTTGTCTGGCGACATTGTGGAGAACGCACATTGGAAGCGTGTATTCGTCATCGCCATACTGGCGTATCACCCGGCGTGATGGTATGGGGTGCCATTGGTTACACGTCTCGGTCACCTCTTGTTCGCATTAACGGCAATTTGAACAGTAGACGTTACATTTCAGATGTGTTAAGACCCGTGGCTCTACCCTCCATTCGATCCCTGTGAAACCCTACATTTCAGCAGTATAATGCACGACCGCATGTTGCAGGTCCTGTACGGGCCTTTCTGGATACAGAAAATGTTCTCCAGATGTCTCACCAACTGAAAACGTCTGGTCAATGGTGGTCGAGCAACTGGCTCGTCACAATGCGCCAGTCTCTACTCTTGATGAATTGTGGTATCGTGTTGAAGCTGCATGTGCAGCTGTACCTGTACACGCCATCCAAGCTCTGTTTGACTCAATGCCTAGGCGTATCAAGGCCGTTATTACGGCCAGAGGTGGTTGTTCTGGGTACTGATTTCTCAGGATCTATGCACCCAAACTGCGTGATAATGTAATTACATGTCAGTTCTAGTGTAATATATTTGTTCAATGAATACCCGTTTATCATCTACAGTTCTTGTTGGTGTATCAATTTTAATGGCGAGTAGTGTATCTGTTAGCCGTTTGATTATAAAATATATGCGCTGACAAATATTGCCTTTTTTGCTGCATTGTATCTGCATTATCATCTGTCTTGCGAAACGATATGCTTACCCTGTGAAACATATATTACAACTGATATAATAAATAACTTACGAACTTGCAGGTGTTTGATTTCGAGCTCTCCGCAGAAGACATGGAAGCCCTGGAAGCGTTAGACAAGGGACGGAAAGGCAGACTGGGGACCGGAAACCTCCTCCCTGGGTAACTATATTATAATACTCGTATTTATTTCATCTTGGCAATAAGATATTTTTTCGCTCAACTTCTCTTTTCGAACATCATTGTTACATCTTTCAAACCTATCATCAAGAACGAACATTACAGTACTCACTAGTTACTGATTCAGATAGTTCAGCGAAATCTCAGACATGTCCATTAATAACGAATTGAGTGCGTAATCAGTAATGTTAATAGTAATATTAATAGTAACAGGAACACAATAAAAATAGTAGCAGTAACAGAGGGACATCAGAACTGACTCAGTTATAATATATCTATCAGGAGGAGATCCGAAGTGCAGTATCTGCAAAGAAGCTGAGAAAAAAATCTGCCACATGTTGAGCCGTTGCAAATAACATCGCTTAGGCTGGTTACAGATAGAGGCACAGTGCTGTAGCTGAAGTGATCCACTGGAGCTTGTGTCAAAATTACCGTCGGCCAGTGGCAAGCAACTAGTGGGACCACAAGTCAGAAAAAGATGTTGGAAACTCTAACAATACCACCACTAAATAGTAGATTAGAAATCAGTTTAATAATGTTGCTCTCGCAGCATATGTTCGCTTAATCGGGCAACAACTAAGTTATTCACTGTGGATGGTATCGTCAGAGTAGAAATAATGAAGTCACTGTAAATAAGTCATTAATTTGGCACTTATCTTGAATGTATTCCCACGTAGATTTCGTCATGTCGTTATGGCTCATCTTGTTGATTCTAGGCTGCTAGAAGGTCCGTATCTGTATTTTAGCAATATTTGAAGACCTAACAAATGCGTTTTTCAGGAAATTCTTAATGATCAAACAATTCCAGATCGGAACAATGGCATGGTAGAAATAATTTTTGACTTGGTGTTCACGATCCACATTTTTAATAAATTTCTTGTAAATTCACATATACTTCTTCTTAATTGCCACATCATCAAGGAAACAGTTTTATATCAATCTTCCACATATTTAATTTCCACTTTAACCAAACACAAGACTTGACTGTTGTTTTACAAAGCGAAATAACAACATAACTTCTGCAAAGTCAAACAAAGACTGCTCTGTGCGCATTCACGCCAAAACGATTACAAGTAGGTCAAAGATTATGGCAGTCTCCCAGAAATAAATTCACACAAGAACCATGTCTGTAATATATCGATACATCGGAGTACCTATACATTAATAAAACCAAATGTGAATATTGTCACAAAAAATATGTCTGTTACTTCGCAGAAAAGTAGTTCGATATTACTGGTATCGAGAACTAGGGTTGGAGTGCCGTAATGGTCACGTAAATAAAGAACAAAGCGAACATGCCAGTCTACTGTGGGAGACCTCTACTTCAGACAGATCTAATGCTTTAACACAGTTCGTCAGCCATCACAATAATTTGTAGAGAAAAAGGAAGTCTGGATTGCTGACTCTGTCAACCCAAGTACTAGGAGTATGGACGATAAACAAGTGAAAAATTTGCCACATAAGACGACCTGAAAATCGAACTGAGCGACTCTGCCATAAACTAGCGAAAGTGATCCCGTTGGGAGCAGTGCCAAATAACCTCTCTAACCGTTTGAAAACGATTGGACGTGACTACATATCCGTCTGATAAGTACAAAAAGCCAAGTTTACTGACATCTGCACGAACTATCCGCCGATACATCAAGCATTCCTAGACGCTTAGGAAGTGTCCGATTTGTGATAACCTACGAAATCCAGAATACTGATCTCAACTGCTGTGTTTACTGAAAAAATAATAGTATTAACAATAAAATAAAATCCAAGAATTTCTTGTCTATTATTTATAAAATTTCCAATATTATTTGTCAAGTATGAATGTACCATACGCTTTAGTAGTTACTGGCGTTTCACAATCTGTCGTATCTCTGTTCCAGGATTGATAAACATCCCGAATTCCCGTGGTACGAACGCTACTAGTTCAGAGCAGAGGAAGACTGATAATTAGCAGTGGTGTGGCTGGCTTCGACCGAAATGTACCCTTGTCAAAAAATGCTCTGCTTTAATTAGAGAGTATTTTTGTTACATTAAAACTGTACGAATAAAGTATGTTATTTACTAAGAAACCGCAACGAGCAATTTTTTCTGGAATTGCCACACAACATCCAAACTAGGATGAAATTTATAAAGAACAAAATGTTACTATAAAATTTAATCTATTCCATGATAAATTCATATCAGTATTTGAAAATACCTCTCCGCAGAAGCTAATCAGAAGGGACACTAAATAGTCATGTAAAAAACCATGGATCACTAAGGGAAGTAAATTATCTTTTGAACGGAAAAGGGAAATGGCAAGAACAAGTAGAGACCCTGCAGTAGTTGCGCGCTACAAAAACTACTCAAAATTACTAGGAAAGGTTATTAAAACCTCAAGAAACCTGCACATAATGTCAGAAATCAGTACGTCTGACAACAAAGTTAAGACAGTATGGAATATAGTGAAGCAAGAAACAGGACAACCAACCACAGAACAGGATAACATTACTGTTGAATTGAATAAAATGGTTATAAATGGCAAGTCACAGGTAGCAAAAGTACTTAATAATCATTTCTTAAACATAGTAGAAGGCATAGGCACCAACAGTTCAAGAGAAAGATCATAGCAATATGTTGAAGAAGTAACTCTCGTAAAATGACGTTATATGAATCCATCACCAGCCTCTTCTTCTAAAATTAAGAGACTCATACATTCTCTCAAGAATAAAAGCTCTTCTGGTTTTGATGGTGTTTCCAATAGAGTACTAAAGACTTGTTCCATATAATAAGTCCAATATTGTCCAAAGTATGTCATGCATCAGAAACTCAAGGCATGTTTCCAGAGAGACTAAAATATGCCATTGTTAAACTCCTCTTTAAGAAAGGTGCTAAGAGAGACATCAGTAACTATCGACCTATTTCACTGCTGACATAATTTTCCAAAATATTTGAGATGGTGGCCGGCCGAAGTGGCCGTGCGGTTAAAGGCGCTGCAGTCTGGAACCGCAAGACCGCTACGGTCGCAGGTTCGAATCCTGCCTCGGGCATGGATGTTTGTGATGTCGTTAGGTTGGTTAGGTTTAACTAGTTCTAAGTTCTAGGGGACTAATGACCTCAGCAGTTGAGTCCCATAGTGCTCACAGCCATTTGAGATGGTGATGTATTCTAGAATAGTATCCCAGCTTCCAACTGAGGCGCCAGGTGGAAATGGCATGGCAAGCCGTTCCACAGGACTACATCCAGCATCTCTACGATCGTCTCCATTGGAGAATAGCAGCCTGCATTGCTGCGAAAGGTGGATATACACTGTACTAGTGCCGACATTGTGCATGCTCTGTTGCCTGTGTCTATGTGCCTGTGGTTCTGTCAGTGTGATCATGTGATGTATCTGACCCCAGGAATGTGTCAATAAAGTTTCCCCTTCCTGGGACAATGAATTCACGGTGTTCTTATTTCAATTTCCAGGAGTGTATTTTCCGTGACCTATCCCAAGGCATTTGATTGTGTGAATCATAGTATACTCCCAGAAAAATTGACGTTTTATGGGATTGATGGTATAGCCAACCAATGGTTCGTGTCATACCTAAGCAAAAGAATACCGAAAGTTATACTTAGTGGTAATTCAACCAACAGAATCCAGGGACATAATTCTGACTGGAAAGCAAACACGTACGAGATTCCCCAAGGCTCAATCTTAAGTCCACTACCGTTTCTCATATATGTGGAGGATCTACCCTCTAATGTACAACAAGCAGAATTATATCTTTCTGTAGGCGACACCAGTATTGTAGTCAATCCCATTCTACACACACAAATGGAAGAAATGGTGAACAAAGTTCTCAAAAGTGTCATAGACTGGTTTTCTGAGAATGGTCTCACCTTGAATTTCAAAAAGACACATCATATTCAGTTCTGCACCTGTAGAGGTACTGCACCAGTGTTAAGTGTAACACATAGTGATGAAATAATACGTAGGGTGGAAACTTCAGAATTCTTAGATGTCCATATGATGAGAATTTAAATTGGAAAAACACAAACTCCTAAAACAACTTAGTTCAGCCACGTTTGCACTTAGAATCAAAGCAAATTTTGGGGAGAGAGAAATCAGTAAATTGACATATTTTGCTTATTTTCACTCAGTAATGTCATATGGAATGATGTTCTGGGGTATCTCATCTTTAAGAAAGGAGGTCCTCACTGCCCAAAAACGTGCTACAAGAATAATATGTGGTGCTCACACGTGATCATCTTGTAGACATCTGTTTAAGGAGTTGGGCATTCTGACTACTGCTTCACAGTATATTTATCCCCTCATGAAGTAAATCTTGTGAATAATCCACTACAGTTCAAAAGGAACAGTGAGGTACATAATTACACTACTAGAAGAAAAAAATGAGATTCATTGATCAACGTTAAGGATGTCTTTAGCACTTAAAATGTCTAACAGACAGCAAGGTAAAATTTGAAAAAAATCGAAAAAGTTTCTCTTTGACAACTCCTTCTATTCCGTAGAATAATTTCTGTATTCGGAATGTGTAAAAGGTGGTGGGTAGGAATTGCTTACTCAGTCCGTTTTAATTTCGGGGAAAAATTATATGGTGATGTTTAGAGTACAAATAGATGTACAAAATAATTTCTAATATGAATGTAAAATGACTCGTTCCACATCACGACGATTTATCGTGCAAAATGATCCATGGAACATGAAAGTAACTAACTAACTAACTAACTGACTGACTTTCGTACATTGAAAATAACTCATTTCTACCGACAGTTGTCGCATAGTGCTTCATATTCAGAATGAGCGAATCCGTTATTACTTGTTACTTTGTAATATACTTTTACAGTAAGGAGTTAATCCCTGTCCGTGCCTGCCTGTGCAACTGTGTTCATCAATATAGAGAGAGATCGATTTTGACCTGCTGTATAACAAGACAGGATGCCGACCTAAATTTAAATATTATTTTATGTGTGTGTCACATGTAGCCAGGAAAAATACCCGGCTAATAACTGCATAACACACATAAGCCGCGCGGGGTAGCCGCGCTGTTTGAGGCGCCTTGTTACGGTCCGTGCGGCTCCCCCCGTAGGAGGTTCGAGTCCTCCCTCAGGCATGGGTGTCTGTGTTGTCCATAGCGTAAGTTAAAGTTAGATTAAGTAGTGTGTAAGCCTAGGGACGGATGACCTGAGCAGTATGGTCCCATAAAACCCTACCACAATTTAAAAATAAAAAAAAACCACACACACATAAAGAGCCTTCTCTCACAGGTATTAGTTTGGAACAAGATAATTAAAAAAAAGTCGCTTCTTGATTATTCAAATGGTTCAAATGGCTCTATGGGACTTAACATCTGAGGTCATCAGTCCCCTAGATCTTAGAACTACTTAAACCTAACTAACCTAAGGACATCACACACATCGATGCCTAAGGCAGGATTCGAACCTGCGACCGTAGCGGTCGCGCGGTTCCAGACAGAAGCGCCTAGAACCGCACGGTCATCTTGATTATTGAAAGAACAATAATAATATCTGCAGGCTGAAGACTTGAACATGACAGTTCCAAAATCCAACGTCCATACACAAAGCGAGTCACAATCAAAGTCCAGAGAGGAAGAGCAAAATTTGAAAGCCCGAAGGAATACACAAGAGTTTACGTTCAGAATACTGCTGATGAAAATCGAACAGATATATTACAAAGTCCAATTGTGTTCTTGATGTCAGAGGCAACGTATCTTCTGTGTGGAGGTGTAGGCCCATAGCCATCAGCTCCTTCAGACGAAAGTCGCCATGGACGTCAGCGTGGTCGTAGTGATGACTCCAGAATGAGATCCTAGAAGTGGTTTCTCATTTGGCTATGACCAGGAAACACATTTGGAGGGAACTGCCATGCATCGGCCTAAGTACTAACAGGGCACCAGGATACTGAAGGGATTCCTTTCAGTCACGTGGCCTGCAGAGGAGAAACGATCCTCTGGTGGTGCTTGGGTTGCTAGCTGGGGGTTGGGTGGAGCCCAGCCATCTTTTTTTCTGGAGTCTGAAGAGGTTTCTCCTGCGAGGTGCCTGACTGTAAAACTCGCCTGTGTTGTTGGTTGCTGGCTGTGTAGGCGCAAGGCCTCGATACAGCAGTGTAAATCACAGTGTAATCAACTGGCGAACTAACCTGAAAATAAATAATGTGGTGTTCATATACTTAACCTCTACCTCTATACAAGCACGTAAAAGCAGACTCTAGAAAAATAAGTAAAAGCTATTGGCTGTTGTATAATAAGTGTGCAGCCATGCCACTTGCAATGCATTGACATATCCAACCAGCACCTGCATGTACACCCAATGCAACTCACAAAATACTGTAAACGAAGGAGCCCGAGAGACATGTAAATCAGCTGTCAGCTTTGAGTGCAGCACCTGTTGTGATTCTTGACTGATCAGAGCAAAACACGTTTATGATAGGCTCGTGTACATGTCGTACAACGGTGGATTTCAATTTTGCCCACTTCACAATTTAAATTATGTACTACATGACAAATCAGAATCTATGAGAATTGGGAAATTCACCCAAAAAATGAGAGCATGTGTGACTACTATTTTATAAATTAACACTAAGATGTGTGGAGGAGGTATGTGACCAACGTTGCATTTATATGCTATAACTGTTGACACAATTCGAGACTGCACTGTTTCTCTAAGATACTGCGACACGTGATCTTAAAGAGGAAAGACATTATATACAACTAGTACAACTGACAGATTGATCCTATTTAGCATTATCTGCTTCCAAAATCTCCGATTTGGAACCTCACTGTGTTCATGATAAATAAAAAGAAAGACACACTATGAAGGAGCGGTCACAAACTGACATTGGATGAAGATGCGAAATGGTAAGCTTTGGTAGCCGATGGATAAACGTGTGATGCAATTTCACCATGCAGCTGGCGAGAATAGTAAACACGGGACATGTCGGTATCAGGGCATACAGTCTTTGCGAATTTCACTCCGTATACTTAGTTGAAAAGTAACTAAGCCTCATAGACAGGGATGTGGACGATATGCAGAGATTTCAGCATTGACGAGACGACATGTAACTGGGCTCAAACAATCCGGTTGGAGTAATTGACGAATCGCCCTGCATTTGAATAGGAGCGATGGTACTATTTGACGATGTTGACAGGAAAGTGTGTGTGGTATCGATAGCAACGATGCCACGTCCTAGGTGCAAGTTGATAAGTTTGCACTACGAGACACCGACGACAGCGCCCTCTAGCCGGCGCTGTGGAGCTCTACGAGCGTCGCTCCGGATTCAGCCCATTTGATCAAGAGCACAGGGCCTGGAAACATCGCTTCAACTTCAGAGGGTGTTGGCTTGCTATTGAGACTTTGTACTACTTATGACGGGTCAAAGGCTTGCTCATCATTGCAAAGTTATGTAACCATTTAGTAACTTGTTTTTGCCTACAGTAAACATCTATCATTTGACACGCAGTACCGACGTGTTTTACCTTTTCCTGCTCCTACTCACTTCCTACATTCGGCCTACCCTTCAGTTTACAGGAGAAGACCCACGCGCCGACTTCCAGGCGGGATACAAAAGTGTGAACCACGGTGGAACAGAGCATGGTGAAGGAAGTGGTCGACCTAGAAGACGACAAAACAGGAACACCGAGCAATCATTGAAGAGGCACTCAGAGCTTCGGATTCTACATCTACATCTACATTTATACTCCGCAAGCCACCCAACGGTGTGTCGCGGAGGGCACTTTACGTGCCACTGTCATTACCTCCCTTTTCTGTTCCAGTCGCGTATGGTTTGCGGGAAGAACGACTGCCGGAAAGCCTCCGTGCGCGCTTGAATCTCTATAATTTTACATTCGTGATCTCCTCGGGAGGTATAAGTAGGGGGAAGCAATATATTCGATACCTCATCCAGAAACGCACCCTCTCGAAACCTGGACAGCAAGCTACACCGCGATGCAGAGCGCCTCTCTTGCAGAGTCTGCCACTTGAGTTTGCTAAATATCTCCGTAACACTATCACGCTTACCAAATAACCCTGTGACGAAACGCACCGCTCTTCTTTGGATCTTCTCTATCTCCTCCGTCAACCTGACCTGGTACGGATCCCACACTGATGTGCAATACTCAAGTATAGATCGAACGAATGTTTTGTAAGCCACCTCATTTGATGATGGACTACATTTTCTAAGGACTCTCCCAATGAATCTCAATCTGGTACCCGCCTTACCAACAATTAATTTTATATGATCATTCCACTTCAAATCGTTCCGCACGCATACTCCCAGATATTTTACAGAAGTAACTGCTGCCAGTGTTTGTTCCGCTATCATATAATCATACAATAAAGGATCCTTCTTTCTATGTATTTGCAGTACATTACATTTGTCTATGTTAAGGGTCAGTTGCCACTCCCTGCACCAAGTGCCTATCCGCTGCATATCTTCCTGCATTTCGCTACAATTTTCTAATGCTGCAACTTCTCTGTATACTACAGCATCATCCGCGAAAAGCCGAATGGAACTTCCGACAGTATCTACTAGGTCATTTATATATATTGTGAAAAGCAATCGTCCCATAACACTCCCCTGTGGCACGCCAGTGGTTACTTTAACGTCTGTACACGTCTTTCCATTGAGAACAACGTGCTGTGATCTGTTTGCTAAAAACTCTTCAATCCAGCCACACAGCTGGTCTGATATTCCGTAGGCTCTTACTTTGTTTATCAGGCGACAGTGCGGAACTGTATAGAACGCCTTCTGGGAGTCAAGTAAGATGGCATCTACCTGGGAGCCTGTATGTAATATTTTATGGGTGTCATGAACAAATAAAGCGAGTTGGGTCTCACACGTGCTGTTTCCGGAATCCATGTTGATTCCTACAGATTAGATTCTGGGTTTCCAGGAACGACATGATACGTGAGCAAAAACCATGTTCTAAAATTCTACAACAGATCGATGTCAGAGATATAGCCCTATAGTTCTGCGCATCTGCTCGACGACCCTTCTTGAAAACTGGGACTACCTGTGCTCTTTTCCAATCATTTGGAACCTTCCGTTCCTTTAGAGACTTGCGGTACACGGCTGTTAGAAGGAGGGCAACTTCTGTCGCGTACTCTGTGTAGAATCGAATTGGTATCCCGTCAGGTCCAGTGGACTTTCCTCTGTTGAGTGATTCCAGTTGCTTTTCTATTCCTTGGACACTTATTTCGATGTCAGCCATTTTTTCGTTTGTGCGAGGATTTAGAGAAGGAACTGCAGTGCGGTCTTCCTCTGCGAAACAGCTTTGGAAAAAGGTGTTTAGTATTTCAGCTTTACGCCTGTCATCCTCTGTTTCAATGCCATCATCACCCCGGAGTGTCTGGATATGCTGTTTCGAGCCACTTACTGATTTAACGTAAGACCAGAACTTCCTAGGATTTTCTGTCAAGTCGGTACATAGAATTTTACTTTCGAATTCACTGAACGCTTCACGCATAGCCCTCCTTACGCTAACTTTGACATCGTTTAGCTTCTGTTTGTCTGAGAGGTTTTGGCTGCGTTTAAACTTGCAGTGAAGCTCTCTTTGCGTTTGCTTTCATCATTATCATCGATCCGACATGAAACTTTCAGTGCCACAAAGACCATTAAGAAGTGGCTCACAGAAAGGTTTCTGAGCTCACAGCGTCCCTTATCATGACTACCATTGACATCTGTACACCAACAAGCCCATTTGCAGTCATGTCGGGCACATTCGACTTGAAATCTCATTGAGTGAAGTGGAACTGTCATCAGTCCCCTTTCGAACTGTGTTCCGATGATCAGTGAAGTCGTGTCTACAGACGCCCCAGATAATGGTGTGATGCCAACTTGACTGTCGCCCGCCGTATAGCCCGACAGCCAGGAATGTTGGTCTGGGGAGCCATTTCATTTCTTAGTAGGACCCGTTTGGTTGTCATCTGCAGTAACCTTACAGCACAGAGATACGTCGACGAGATTCCTTTCTCTTGTCTTCATGTTTGAGTCCTGTTGCGGCTCGCGTTGGTGCCGCGTGTAGGTTTCTTCCGAGACCGTATCGTTTAGTTGGCATGGTTGCGTATTCACTGTCGCCACTCGGTTTCTTAAGCGCTCCCTGTGCGCTAGTGGCAGCAGCGGCGCTTATCGATATGTAGTTCTGCTGCCCTATGTTTGGGGCGACTTGGTTCTTCTAGCGTATCGTGTGAGTGCGGAGTTTGGTTGGGGGACGCAGGAGCAGAGCGACAACACGCCGGGACCGCTGGCGACGTGTATGGACTGCCGGCTGGAAGGGCAGTGGTCACGAGGGTGCGCGACCTTGTCGAAACCGGATCTTGCATGTTTGAGTGCATTGCAATTCACGTAGAGAAACCTCCACCATTGTGAAATCTTGCGATTCTCCAGTGACTTGGGTTCGTGTTGCTGCTCGTAGTGTCGCCGAGGCGAAGAGCAGCGAGTGGAGTACCTGGGGGTGGCGGATCTGATTAGCCTTCCTGAGTTTCTAATTTTCAGCATCTTACATTGTTAACTTCAACCAGCGATATTTTTCCTGTCTTGTGGCCGCTAACGCCCCAGTTACCTGCCCGGGGGGTTAGTGTATGTAACGGCAGTGTACATTTCCTCGCCTTGCCGCCGTTGACCGGTGAGGCGTAAAAGTTTGACAGCTTCTTGATTGTAGGTTGGGTGGCGTTCTTCTACCATAGTGCTAGTCATTCCTTCTTGTTCTGGGCGCTCTAAGCACAGTATTCTGCGGGGAGAGCCCAGACTGCCGGTTCCGGCTTTGGCGTAATTTCACATCTTGCATTTGTTTTGTTGGCTGTCAGGTAGCCTCACCAAGATTATCATTAGCCACTCGTTAGACTGCCACTAGTCCGAGTTACCATCTTGTGATCTGAACGCAACTCTTGGCTGCCTTTCTCTTCGGTCGCGAAAGTGTTTTTGGTGTGACTTACTCAGAGTCCGATTAGTATTGAATTATTAACTTACCATAATTTATCTTACCTGTTTGGTGATACGCTGTTTTTAATTAAATTTTGCTATGCCATTCGCCATCTTACAGTATATTCTTAAATTTTTGATAATTGCCATTATGGCGTTAAAGGCCCTCAGCCGTGATTGTGGTTACTTGCTTAAAATTCTGGTTGCGACCACATTGGCTTGTTTTCCAAAATTATTTACTTTCTGTATTTTATATATGTTTGCTAATTTTTTTAATGATTGCGTTAAAGGCCTTCAGCCGCGATAGTGGTTATTTGCCTTAAAATTCTGATTGTGATCTCATTGGGATGTTTAAAAAATTATTTGCTGTCTGTATTTTATGTATTTGTTAAATTTTAAATTACTGCCATTTTTCGCGTTAAAGGCGAACCATCTAGGGCACCAGTTGGATAAAATTTGGGATGATGTGGCACAGGAAGACATCCAACGACTCTATCAATCAGTGCCAAGTAGAATAACTGCTTGCATACATGCCAGAGATGGAACAATAAGTTACTGACTTGCACAGTCTGTGAGGATCTTCCTCTTGATTAAAAGATCCGATTCTTCTGGAACTGTAGTTATTTGTTTGCCTGTACATGTACATTACATCTACCCATTTCCGTCCCATTTGTTTAATTCCTTCGTGGCACGTCGTTGTTTATCTTTTTCCTTTTTTGTCTTAGAGTGTACGTATTTTAGCTCCGATGAAGCGCGATACCATTTTCTGACGACTTTGATTTGAAAGCAGTGTCTTCAGATCCCTTATATTTCTATTCTAGGTAAAGATACGGCTTCCGTATTGCCAAAGTGAGAACTTGAGTTCGCGGGGCTGCGGTTCCAGAGTGTGCACAAGTACAAACACGCGCCACCGGCCTACCTATTTACAGAGTACATTTGTCTGTAGCAGAAGTGGTCAGTAGGGCACCCATTTACCCTAGCCCAGGACAGCCGGGCAGGCCTAACGTAACTGCGGGCAGCTTACCAGCTAGCATACGTCACGGTGTTGTGAGGCGGTGCGTGAGGGTTTGCAGGTAGGCACTGCGACAAGTGTGTCATGCATGGACGTGACAGGCTTTCCTGTGGTGGAAGGTGAAATCTAATAATATAAAACCAAACATGCACATTTTAACTGTCCATTTCACATGTAGTTGAAGAAGCCCATCCCGTCGAAGCTAACAATAAAACTGAATGATCTCATTCACCATCCTAAACTTCTCCTTAATAATGCGGTCACATTGAAATTCTGTTAATTCTAATTGCACCTCAGAAGTCAACCGACCATGATGAGATGAAAATACTAAAATCCGCCTCAAGTGGTCTCAAATTTTCGAGTGTTTTCGCGAAAGCTACTTCTAAATAATCGACAGACTGAACGAATGACTGAAAAAGACATTAACGTTGTCTACGAATGTTGTCAAATTTGAAAAATGTGTGAAACTACGGTTCTGTAACTGATTTCTCCATACGTTCACTTTCATTTGCATTGTGCTATGTTACAGAGATACAATTAATTGAATTTTTCCTTGCAAAGAAGCATTAATAGTATGCAAATGACTTGTTATGTCAGTAATAAATGTTAGATTAATAGTTTATTGAGGGTCAAAAAGCTCAACAACAGACCTCACTTTTTTACCCATAAAAAAATTTTACCTGATCAGGCAAAAGGAGGAAACATCAAGGGTTTTTCCTCTGCTTAGTCCTCTTACAAAATCGGACATAAATAGGGCCTATCATTGACATCAGATTCCAGCAAATCCATTAACACTCGCAATTGTCTGTGATTCAATGTAGCAGATAGTATGAAATTTACAGTACCAACCATGTCAGACTGTAGAGTCTAGGCACAAACTACAGGTTGATGAATCACACATTGCGCTGTGTGAAAATTCTGTCCTGGCTCCAACTTAGCTTTTAGAAGTCTCACGAATGCCACGCTACAGCCGATCGTATTTGGGGTACAATCAGTGGCAACGGAAACCAGCTTATTTTAGGCCAGACTGATATTCTCAAGAGCATACTTCTACTCTATAGAGGAATATCTTAACAGGGACTGTTAAACAAGGTTAAGTAAAAATGTCTGTTACATTTCAGTTTTGACAGCAGTTGGTCACAACAGTCAAGATTACGTATTTTCTGTATGATAAATTTATTAACACTGCATAACAATGTTTCATTTTGACCGTGTATTAATTCTGTAAATATTAGCAGTTGTAGTTTACTGTAATATGTTCACCTGTTTTGACATACTTCTGACAAATCATGAGGATAGTAAGTATTATATTAAAATGTTTTGTGTTATACTTTGTGACATGTTCCACACCCACGAGAATCATCTCATTTCTGGGTCTATGGAACAAAAACTGGAATCTAATCACATCTTATCTAATAGGATTTTGTCAAGCAATATATCCTCTCCAGTACCTGAACGTCGCACTGAGATTAAATGCTGAAGCTCTTCTGTGATATTCGGGTCTTTATCTATTCGTGGCACAAAAAGACTCAACTGTGCTGTATCAATAACGTCAGTACTTTCTTCAGCGCACAGAGAATATGCAATCGACTGTCGCCCTCTCAACGTTAGCCGTCGTTCAAAATGTACACTATGGTCTTCTATACGACGTGCAATTAGATGGCATAGTAGAGAAATTGCATTAAATTGTTGTTTACTCAATGGAGATACAGATTTATTGGCAATGTCTACATCTACATCTACATCCATTCTCCGCAAACCACCTGACGGTGTGTGGCGGAGGGTACCTCGAGTACCACTATCGGTTCTCCCTTCTATTCCAGTCTCGTACTGTTCGTGGAAAGAAGGATTGTCGGTATGCCCCTGTGTGGGCTCCAATCTCTCTGATTTTATCCTCATGGTCTCTTCGCGGGATATACGTAGGAGGGAGCAATATACTGCTTGACTCTTCGGTGAAGGTATGTTCTCGAAATTTCAACAAAAGCCCGTACCGAGCTACTGAGCGTCTCTCCTGCACAGTCTTCCACTAGAGTTAATCTATCATCTCCGTAACGCTTTCGCGATTACTAAATGGTCCTGTAACGAAGCGCGCTGCTCTCCGTTGGATCTTCTCTATCTCTTCTATTAACCCTATGTGGTACGGATCCTACACTGCTGAGCAGTATTCAAGCAGTGGGCGAACAAGCGTACTGTAACCTACTTCCTTTGTTTTCGGATTGCATTGCCTTAGGATTCTTCCAATGAATCTCAGTCTGGCTTCTGCTTTACCAACGATCAACTTCATACGATCATTCCATTTTAAATCATTCCTAATGCGTACTCCCAGATAATTTATGGAATTAACTGCTTCCAGTTGCTGACCTGCTATTTTGTAGCTAAATGATAAGGGATCTATCTTTCTATGTATTCGCAGCACATTACACTTGTCTACATTGAGATTCAACTGCCAATCCCTGCACCATGTGTCAATTCGCTGCAGATCCTGCTGCACTTCAGTACAATTTTCCATTGTTACAACCTCTCGATATACCACAGAGTCATCCGCAAAAAGCCTCAGTGAACTTCCGATGTCATCCACAAGGTCATTTATGTATATTGTAAATAGCAACGGTCCTACGACACACCTGAAATCACTCTTACTCCGGAAGACTTCTCTCCGTTGAGAATGGCATGCTGCGTTCTGCTATCTAGGAACTCCTCAATCCAATCACACAATTGGTCTGATAGTCCATATGCTCTTACTTTGTTCATTAAACGACTGTGGGGAACTGTATCGAACGCCTTTCGGAAGTCAAGAAACACGTCATCTACCTGTGAGCCCGTGTCTATGGCCCTCTGAGTCTCGTGGACGAATAGCGCGAGCTGGGTTTCACACGACCGTCTTTTTCGACACTCATGCTGATTCCTACAGAGTAGATTTCTAGTGTCCAGAAAAGTCATTATACTCGAACATAATAATACGTGTTCCAAAATTCTGCAACTGATCGACGTTAGAGATATAGGTCTATAGTTCTGCACATCTGTTCGATGTCCCTTATTGAAAACGGGGATGACCTGTGCCCTTTTTCAATCCCTTGGAACGCTACGCACTTCTAGAGACCTACGGTACAACGCTGCAAGAAGGGGGCAAGTTCCTTCGCGTACTCTGTGTAAAACCGAACTGGTATCCCATCAGGTCCAGCGACCTTTCCTCTTTTGAGCGATTTTAATTGTTTCTCTCTCCCTCTGTCGTCTATTTCTATATCTACCATTTTGTCATCTGTGCGACAATCTAGAGAAGGAAGTACAGTGTAGTCTTCCTCTGTGAAACAGCTTTGGAAAAAGACATTTAGTATTTCGGCCTTTAGTCTGTCATCCTCTGTTTCAGTACCATTTTGGTCACAGCGTGTCTGGGCATTCTTTCACAAATGGCCCAGTGGAGAACCGTTGAAGTTTCCGAGCAATTAGGGGAGAAGTTTTAAAGCTCGCCCTCACTGCACCATCGATTATAGGTTGAAAGTCCTAGAAATAAAACTGCAGGGTAAATAACATTGTAATATAACTTTAATAATAGTAATAGTTGATATCAAGTTACCTGTAACATAAGAGTTTTCGTTATTGCTGACTGATTCTTTTAACTTCGCCATTAGCTGCAAACACCCGTCTCCCTAAACACACTTATACATGCCACAGTGTTCTGAATTGTAGTGCCGCTCAATGCTATATTTGTTTGCTACAACGGACTGTCCACATGTGAAACTTTTAGCACGTTCTCTGATTTTCACAGAAAGCCACTACCCTTCATATCTGAGATTCTTGTCGCACGCTATTTGAACTAGACCATTTCGCAGCTTTTTCCATCTTCGCAGCACCAGCTGTCACTACAACCAGGCAATAAGTTTGTTTACGCTGCCAAGAGCGATAAAACGCAACAACGCTGCCCGCTCGCCGCCCGCTCGCCGCCCGTGTCCTGATTGGGCGTACAGTACACGGGAAACTTGGTTTCAGCAAACCTGGTTATAGACCACCCGGCTAGCCTCGCGGTCTAACGCGCTGCTTCCCGAGCGGGAAGGCGTGCCGGTCCCCGGCACGAATCCGCCCGGCGGATTAGTGTCGAGGTCCGGTGTGCCGGCAGCCTGTGGATGGTTTTGGAGGTGGTTTTCCATCTGCCTCGGCAAATGCGGGCTGGTTCCCCTTATTCCGCCTCAGTTACAATGTGTCGGCGATTGCTGCGCAAACACCGTTTCCACAGATGCGTACACCATAGTTATTCCACCACGCAAATGTCTGGGGCTACACTGGTGTGGTATGAGACGTGACAAAGGAGTTCGTTGGCACCTTGGCCATGGATTATGGATTAAGTTATGTGCATGATAGCTGTGCTAAAGTTATTATGTTTAAATGTTTCTGTTAAAATGCATCGCTTAATTTGCTTGTCACTTGGCAATCGAACTGCATTTAAGTGTGTGGCTAGCAGTATTTTCTTACATTCTGTGCGACTTCACGAAATTCATTTAATAACGTTTTTATCTCTGTAAATTATTACGAGGCAGATATTGAATGTTGGTTTTACGATTTAGGCCAGCTGTTTGTTTAGAGAAATGATTGTTTCAGAAATGAAGTTACTGATGGTCTCATTTGTGTTGATATTCTTCATGTTATAAATTTAATCAGTCATTTCCTTCACGTCAGTAGTTGTTAGCCTTAAGTTTTGGCACGAATTCAGGGAGTTGCTAGTAGTTCAAGTTGTTGATTCTCTCAATAACTGCTAGGTATGTAAAGCAAAGATCTGTTTAAAATACCGTTATTCTGAACATTTTCTTGGAATCTGTTAAAGCTATTTATGATATGGGATGTTAAAGAAAATTTTACCGTCTTTAAGGAGATCTTTATTTTTACCCATTTTATAAGAAATCATTATTTTAAATATCTCTGAGATCCTTCAAGCTGAGTGAGACCTGAAAGAAATTGTCGTTCTTAAGATTTCATTATCATAAATACATGCAATCATGTAGCTTACTATTTCAAGTTAAGCTTGCCAATTGTTAAATAAATTTTCTGTTAAATTTCTTTAACTGAGAATAGTGTTGCTGTTGTGTTACCCCTGGGTTCCCCTTGCACACCACAGTCTCTGTGCTGGCTTTTACCTTGACCCCGTAAAACACATTTCACCAGCCGTTGCGCCAGCAATCCTCGTCTCATGAAATGTATTCGCAGCTGCGAATACTAACAACCATCGGCTGGACAATGGAATGACGACAATGAAAATTTGTGCCGGCACTGGAACTCGAACCCGGAATTCCTGCATTATGCCAGCGGTCGCCTTAACCGCTTTGGCTGTCTATGCACGACTCACGGCCACAACCGAACTCCCATATGTCATCGATTCGACGTCACAACCTGTACTCGTACACGAACCGCACTGAGGTGAAAAAAGTCATAGCATGCCAGCTAATATCGTATCGCACCCCCTTTTGTCCGGTATAGTGTTTCACCGCGACGTAGCACGGTTTCAAGAAGTCGTTGGAAGAAATAGTGAGCCATACTGCCTCTATAGCCGCCACAGTTTCTAAAGTATTTCGAGTGCAGAATTTTGTGCACGAGGTGACCTTTCGATTATATTCCATAAATGTTCAATGGGATTCATGTCTGGCGATCTGTGGTGGCCAAATTATTAGCTAGAATTGTCCAGAATGTCGTCCAAACCAATCGCGAAATCGGCTCAGCAGGACCATAGAACCCAGTCCAGTCTATATATACACAGCCCAGATTGTTATGGACACACTACCAGCTTGCGCAGTCCCGTGTTAATAACTTGGGTCCATGGGGTCTGCGCCACTCTCCAACCCCACCATCTGCTCTTATCGACTGAGGTCGTGACTCATGTGACCGAACCACGGTTTTGTAGTCGTATAGGGTCCAACCGATGTGGTCAGAAGCCCAGGAGAGGCGCTGCAGACGGTGGCGAGCTGTTAGCAAAGGCTCTCGCATAGGTCGTCTGCTGCCATAGCCCATTAACGCCGACTTTCGCCGCACTGTCCCAGCGGATACGTTCCTCGTATGTCCCACAGTGATTTCTGCGGTTATTTCAGTGTTACTTGTCTGTCAGCACTGACAACCTTACACAAACGCCAGCTGTGCGGTCTAGAGCACGTTGACGCAGTTCACGCGGCTCTCCCGTCGGAGGTTCAAGTTAGTTTAAGTAGTGTATAAGCCTAGGGACCGTTGAGCTAAGCAGTTTGGTTCCATAGGAGCTCACACACACAAAAAAAAAGAATGGTATTCTCGGAAGACTCTTGACGCTGTGGATCTCGGAATGTTGAATTAAATAACGATTTTAGCAACGGAATGTTCGGTGCATCCAGCACCAACTACCTTTCCGCGTTCAATTCCGGTCGAGCGGCTATAATCACGACGGAAACCTGTCGACATTAATCACCTGTGTACAAACGACAGCTCCGCCATTGTGCTTCCCTTTTGTACACTGTGTGCGCGGTACTACCGCCATTTGCATATGTGCATATAGCTATTCTGTGACTTTTTCATCTCAGTGTACGTAATTCCCTTAGAGGGGAAGACATTTTCATTGAAAGTCGATGCCCGATATCGGCGAATAAATACGATGCTTCACTCCCTGCGTTGTTAAGAAGAATGGTGCAATGTTCTTTCGGATATGCATGGATCTCCCAGGGAACATTGCGTTATTATTTTTCACTACACAGGCAATGCAAAATCGACGGCCGGAGTGGCCGAGCGGTTCTAGGCGCTTCAGTCTGGAACCGCGCGACCGCTACAGTCGCAGGTTCGAATCCTGCCTCGGGCATGGATGTGTGTGATGTCCTTCGGTTAGTTAGGTTTAAGTAGTTCTAAGTTCTAGGGGACTGATGACCTCAGATGTTAAGTCCCATAGTGCTCTGAGCCATTTGAACTATTTTTGAGCAATGCAGAATCGTGTATTTATTGTCACCTCGCTCTTCGCCAAACCTTTGAATTGTTCAGTTTTGATTGTCTAAACAGGCTGTGTTGCAACGAAGATACGTCTAAATACATACTTCGTAAGCCTCCATACGGTGCGTGGCGGAAGTACTTCATATCAGTACCAGTCATGGAATTTTCTGTTCCATTCGCAAAGAAGGCGAGTCAAAACCGGCTATCTATATGCCTCCGCATCAGTTCTAATTATTCTTGTGGTCCTTACGTGAAATCTACTTTGGCTGCAGTAGGTCTTTATGCAGTCAGCTTAAAACTCCCGTTCTCCGATTTTTCCCAACAGTGTTCCACAAACGGAACGTTGCCTCCTCTCCAGGGATTCCCATTTGAGTTTTCGAAGCGTTTCCGTAATACTCGTATGTTCATCGAACCTATCGGTAATAAATCTAACAGCCCACCTCTGAGTTGCTTCGATGTCTTCTTTTAATTCGATCCGGTGCGAATCCCAAACACTCGAGCAGAACTCAAGAACAGGTCGCACCAGCGTCCTATATGCGGTCTCCTTTACAGGCGAACCATTCTTTCCTAAAATCCTCCCAATAAACTGAAGTCGACCATTCGCCTTCCCTGGTCCCGGCCTTACGTGCTTGTTGCATTCCATATCGCTCTGCAACATCACATCTAGACTGACTCAACTCTGTCAAGCTGCACAACCAAAGTTGTGCTGGAACATTACGGGTTTGTTTTGCCGACTCAGATGCGTTAACTCTGATTTTTCCACATTTGAAGCAAGATCTCCTACACCTTCCTGTACGCCACAGCATCATCAGCGCAGAGCCGCAGAGTGTTGCCCAACCTGTCTGCCAGTTCATTTATGTATGTACAGAACAACAGAGGTCCTAACGCACTCCCCTGCGGCACACCGTCCGACACCATTGTCTCTCGTTAACACCCGCCGTCGAGGACAACCTACTGGACTGCACTACATGAGAAGTGTTTCAGCCACTCACATGGTCCGCAGCTCGTGGTCGTGCGGTAGCGTTCTCGCTCCCCGTGCCCGGGTTCCCGGGTTCGATTCCCGGCGGGGTCAGGGATTTTCTCTGCCTCGTGATGACTGGGTGTTGTGCGATGTCCTTAGGTTAGTTAGGTTTAAGTAGTTCTAAGTTCTAGGGGACTGATGACCATAGATGTTAAGTCCCATAGTGCTCAGAGCCATTGGAACCACTCACATATCTAGGAAACTATTTCGTATGGTCGTGGCTTTGTAAACAGTCTTCAGAGGGATACCTATCGAACAATTTCCAAAAGTCTAGGCATATGGAATCCGCCTGTTGCCCTTCATCCACCATTCGCTGGATATCATGTGAGGAAAGGGCGACCTGAGTTTCACTCGATACATCGAAACATTTCTGTTTATATAGATGTCTTCACAGTATTTGAATCTAATGAAATGTATTACTACAACTAAATAACAAAAGAAAATTTTAAAAAGAGAGACAAATATCTATAGACGCTCTCTGGAGTTGGTTGAACAAACTTCCTCTGTAGTATCACCCGTACTCTGTCGACTTTTTTTTGTGCAAATATTTATGCGTAACTGCAGAGGTTGTCAGTATGGATCGAAGTCTCATTACGACTGCGATAGAGATTGTCTCTGACGCGTGATATAAAAACTCTGTGGATAGAATGTGGAACAATGCCTGTACTATGGAATTACTAATTTCTGATTTGTGAGAGTAGGATCGCAGCGGAATTGTAATTAGCAGCATTGTTGAAAGCTGCCATTTTGAATACGGAATGTAATTTAATTATGATAGCATTTAATCTCATACAAGAGGGTCATGTATCCTGCAATGTAGCTATAAATATTGATGTGTCAGCACAGCATGGAATTCAACTTTTACACAACGACACAAGCTCAGCAGGGTGGTAGGAATGGACCAAGTGACACATCAGGCAATAACCATCGACAGTTGAACTGAACAGTTATTTGGCACTTTTAAACAAGACAAATAACAAATAAAACCATCAACACATTTTTAAAGTTGCCATTTACGCGAGAACAAGTTACTTCAAAATTTAAACATGCATAAACAACGGCACTTACGGCCTATTACACATTTAGTGAGATGAGTTAAAAATTATTTACTCAAAACCTGTGATCAACCTGAGGAACAATTTACTAAAATTTAACGAGGAAATGTAGTCTTTCGTTGCTGCAGTGATTGGTATCACCAATTAATTGTTGATCATCGCATCACATGCAGCTCCCACTAAAACCTTGCATACTAAGCAAGCTGAAATTAACACATTCGAGGACAGACTCAGTAGGAGTAGCAACGACCGGCCAAGAAAATGAAGTCAATAGCACAGAACCCAGTAGTCGATTCCGGCCACAATTTACAGCACAGACAGGGCCCTCGCCCTCTTGCTAGTTTGACAATGCCAGCCGCCGCAGATCCCGGTGCCAGGAGACATGCAGGAAGCGAAATACACCAACAGCTTCCCAGAAACGTTACTGCTTCCACGCCGGCGATATTTGCCGTCATCCGGGTAAATAGCCCTTTTTAGATGTGCTCTTCCTGCTGCCTCGCAAGGCGCCTGTACTATACGCCAGACTTCGCCAACGCCGTTACCGCTAGGCGCCCAAAGCAAAATCCTCGCTCCTTGCTAGCGCTTACCCCTCGTTCCCACATCGGTCCAGTAGGTGGCGTCACCGGGCGCTCTGCGCACACCACCGGAAAGATGACCCATACCGGCGGCGGGAATATCGCTGATCGAGCCACACGGATCAACAAGTGTCAGCATGCGAACCATTCAACGAGACATCACCGATATGGGCTTTCGGAGCCGAAGGTTCACTCGTGTACTCTTGATGACAGCACGACACAAAGCTTTACGCCTCCCCTAGGCCCGTCAACACCGACATTGGACAGTTGATGACTGGAAACATGTTGCCTGGTCGGACGACTCTCGTTTCAAATTGTATCGAGCGGATGGACGTGTACCGATATGGAGACAACCTCATAAATCCATGGGCCCTGCGTGTCAGCAGGGAACTGCTCAAGCTGGTGAATGCTCTGTAATGGTGTGGGGCGTGTGCAGTTTGTGTTGCATGGGATCCCTGATACTAGATACCTCTCTGACAGGTGACACGTACGTAAGAATCCTGTCTGATCACGGTGCATTCCGACGGACTTGGGCAATTCCAGCAGGACAATGCGACACCCCACACGTCCAGAATCGCTACTGAGTGGCTCCAGGAACAATCTGCTGAGTTTAAACACTTCCACTGGCCACCAAAGTACCCAGACATGAGCATTATTGAGCTTATCTGGGAAGCCTTGCAACGTGCTGTTCAGAAGAGATCTCCACCTTCTCGTTCTCTTACGGATTTATGGACAGCGCTGCAGGATTCGTGATGTCTATTCCGTCCAGCACTGCATATATTAGTCGAGTCCATGCTACGACGTGTTGCGCCACTTCTGCGAGCTTGCATAGGCCCTACACGATATTAGGCCGGCGTACCTGTTTCTTTAGGTCTCCAGTGTATAGTTGGACAGCAGCTGCCGTAGGAAATTGTTTAGTTTACTTTTTATTTGAAATGTTTATAGTTAATAAATGTAATGAATAAACAATAGCTTTCTCAGCTGAAGTACATAACAAATCAACGACTACTTGATTAGTTCCAGAAATGGTACTGACGAGAAAAATTGACGCTACATAAAACGATGCCTAGACGGCAACTAGCAATACTTAACAAAAAAAAGAAAAAAAACTTTTTGTTTGTGCATATGAAAAACACTGAATATTGTGTACACATAGGATAAGTGAATCTCATGCTGATCGAGGACATTATTGTAAGAAACGTCAGCTGAAAGAATAAATGGGGAGCGTTTAAAAGTGCAAGAAGTAACCGAGCGCAGCTCGAGAACGAGTACGTGAATTCCTGGTAGAAGCACTGGGGCAAGTGATACTTACTGAGGCATACTACTCCAATACTGACCACACACTCACGAAGGCCAGGTTGTCAGTCACATTAAGCCGAAAAGGCACTGTGCGCCATGTCATGGAACATGGGATATATTAACACTGAATGTCGGATGTAAAATTGTAGCCTCCAATATTCGTTTTACCGTTTATATATTTTAATTATTTCGCGTACTCGTTACCGAAAGACTACTAGCAAGATGGCTCAGCACGCAGTATGAACAACTTGTTATCTTTGGAATTTTGTCTATGAGAATTACAGGAATTATGTCTTGCATTTCGAGAGGAAGTGGCCAGCGAGAGCTCTTCCCCGTCGCTCTCGTGTGTTCCGTGGTTGGTGTCGAACGCGGCCTCCCTGATTTGATGTATGGTGAGATGCTTTCGTTTTACTGGGTCGCGCGTAGGCAACGCATATGTGCAGTATGATGTTAATAATTCACGACGTGCGTTCATTTAATGGTTCACTTTTCATTGATTCACATTGCGAAATTTTCATGACTCTCGAGAGTTGAACTTGTCTTCCATGTGGCGTTATCGGGCTTTGTTTCTTGGGGAGAGCAGTAGGTCATGACACGTGGTACAGATTTCGCTTGAAGTCATTTAATCCGAAAGGTATATCGTCGCTCTTCCCGCCAACGAGATTTTATGGTTTGCGACTTGTACGGAACTCTGTTTGCTTACTAATTACGTATTGTAAATTTGCGTGCCATGTGATACTTTAGCATCACCAGGACTTGGATTATCATGTTTGCCATCTTTCCTGGAGTCAATTTTATGAACTGGAATATAACTATTCTCTCTCACTTCAGTTTCTCTTGTCAGTTATTTGCTATTTAGATGCATCAGCGTGACGTGTACTTAATGATGTGTACTTAAAAGCCAGAGTACGATCGTACAGTGCGAAACGTAACATTTAGCATTAGCAGTCGATAACGTTTCACAATCTTCTCACTACAGTACATATAAAAACTATCATTCACTACTCTGAAAATTATGTTCCCCGTTATTTGCATGGTTCTGAAACAGCAAAGGCAAGTTCTTACGTTGATCCAGATTGCTGACACATTATACTTTGCATGTGTTCGGTGCATTATACTTTTGAGTGTTATTATTACAATCTGGGGCTCGTATTCCTATGGCAGTGCACCTGCCTGCGAGCCTTGTTGGTTAAACTCTTTCGTATTTGCTGTGTTATGACAGGTGAATTCTAATATTCGCTGACATTCGATTTCTCCTTTCTATGCCCTTTTCACAGTTGCGTTCTTAAAGTAAGACCTATTTGTACTTCGTTTACTCATTCGATAGCTTCTCCCAGTCAGGGAATATCACGAGCTACTGACACTGGGAATCCATTTTGTTGACTTCCCTGCCGGGATGTAGTTCTTGAGAGTTTTCTGATTATTTATCTGTGAAAACATTTTCAACTTTCTTTCGCATGGTACAGTTTCTTGCAGGAAAGACCTTCAGCCAGACTTCACGACCCATTGAGATGTGATCAGGCGAGCTGCCTACGAATTCCTGCTACCGGGGTTTCAAGTATTACCGGCACAGAGCGGATGGTGCAACACAGTGGTGGACTGAGTTTGCACATGCTGTCGCACAGCACTTCGCCACTGTGGTCACCTATGTAAGCGGATGTGGGGTCCTACCACAATACAGTCAGGTGGAGAGACGATAAACAGTTTCTTCTCAACCCCTAGCTGCACTTGAACCTGTAATCATACTATGACTGGTTCCAGGACTTCCGCCTACAAGCCAATGACGTCTTCACACCAGTCGACGGTCCCACTTCGCCTAGCAGAGTCATCAGCTAGCTGCCGACCTACAAGCAGTTGCTAGACCTGATGGTTCCGACCGTCAAAGCAGTGAAGTACAGAGTGAGCATCTTCTAGGGTATCTTCACATGGCACTTGTGAAGACATTGTTTTCCCTAAAGTCGATAATATTTTTTTTTCTTTTGTGCATTACCTTGTCATAGTACGTACGTATCATTTATTTCAACTATTTTTTATTTGTTAATACGTCACATTGTTTCTTCATTCATTTTGCTACTGTTTTATATTTTATATTGTACGAATATGAATGTTCCGATTTTATATGCTTTTTAAATCTTTGGTTAGGCTAGGAGAAGTACTGTGTCAGAGAGAGAGCGAACGGCTATCGATAGCGTGCGAGTTGTTGTATCGTGGCCGGTTCGCGGGTGGAGAAACGTTGCAAATTTCGGCGTGAAAGACGGTGATACGCGGAGGAACAATTAATTACAGTACGTCTGCTGTGTTAATAGGAGATGGTGCATTATTAAAAGAACAGTAAAACCTGAAAAGTATATCGAGTGTTTTAGGAGACGATTTTTTATACTGTGTGAACTTGTGACAATTAGCCATGAACCAGACGCCATTGTCGTATACAGACACTAACTGTTAGAATTGCGTGAAAGTGGAACAAACCAAAATGTTAAGTAAAAGAACAGTGCTGTGATTTGATTAAGAATCATTTATTATATCATCCAAACTGTCTTAAAGACGACGACGTAAATTGAACTGATGTTTAACGGACTGTTATAGTGTTAAACACATGTGACTGTTTTCCTGTGGCAACACGGTGAAAGAACTGTGGGAAGCGTTGGCATTAACCGGTTATATATCGTCAATATTAAAGACATTGCATAATTCCGACCTACCCGTACCGCGTGATCAATAAACTTTTAATCATAAAAAACGTCGCGCGCGTAACGGCAACGCACACACTGGAATTATTATTATCGCGCCAGTGCTGCCAGCTGATTCGACTACAACGGAGACGTGGACCACCGCCGTAACTGGAATATTAATGAAACAGCGGGATCCATCATTATCTTCACGCGACGAACCAGGATTAACTTCACATATCGTCCGCGCGGACCACCATTGACGTCATCACCCTGCCTGCAGCAACAGTTAAGACATTAAAAGAAAATTATTACGCTCTCTCTCATTTCAAAATTAAAGACAGTTGCAGCTAAATTATCTATTTTAAAAATACTGTCACAATATCAAGATTCAATTTTGTTTTGTTCCAATAAATGTTCTTTCTATTATTTCGTCTTGTTGACAGTATTGAAAACCCGCCAAATTAAAGTTCAATTAATGATTTTCTTTCAAAATTCTTCTCGGACATTTTGCTGCTCATCATAATGTTATTTTAATGTTTGTGTGTAACTTCTTTTGGAGGGAGTATATATTTTATTTTTTTGTGCAGTAAAATCAGCTACCAAAAAATTACGTCATTACTGCTTGAAAACTAACCAATAGTATTTTTGCACCTATTTCCTCACTGGCTGTCAGCTTCGAAACAAAATTACGTATTTCGTGGGCATCTAGCAGATGCGCGATGTCTATATAGGCTCCTACAATATTTTTTTTCCTCTTGCAGGTTTACTGAAATTAATTGTTCATTTGGCCCCCATTAAATTGATTTATCGCGTCTATATAATAACTGTACTGAATTACCTAATTTTTTTTTTACGTAAACATTGGCATACCATATTTAGATTAAAATTGAGGTCTCATTGGCCGCACATAAGATTCTGAACATTCTGACAAAGACTATGCCAAATATTATTTTTCCTCCGTGACTAACAGGGGTAGTCAGATTCCTTGTATAGGTCATGTTTTATTATCAAAAAGTTTTTTTTTTTTCAGAAGTAGAGAACCAGTTTCTTTACACACCCCAGCCATCTCGAAAGGTCCTGAGTTCGAGATGAGACGTCCGCACAGCAGTGCACTGTTCACAATCACTGCAGTGGAAGCCCGACTGGCTGCCGTGGGCGCCTACCTTACCAGGGCTGTTTTAAGGCTCAGCGCCATAACCCACCACTTGGGGCGCCAGGGTAAGAGGGGTGCCAAATTTCAAGATATGCAGGGGTCGGAGAAAACTACAGAAACATCAGAACCACAAGACCATAGCTAATACTGTATACGGAAACCGTTAGCATCGAAAACAGCTTTCAGTCATCTCCGAATGGATAAATATAGGTCCTGTATGGTTTTGGAGGAAATCTTATGCCATTCTTCCAGCAAAACAGTGCCAAGTTCACGTAATGGTGATGGAGGCTTGCAGCGATCACACATCCTTCTTTCCAAAGTAGACCACAAATGCCCCCTGGTGACTGTGGTGTCCATGGGAGATGTGAAAGTTCACAGCCATGCTCGCAAAACCAGTCCTTGACAATGAAAGCTAAGTGAACAAGGTTCAAATGGCTCTGAGCACTATGGGACTTTAACTTCTAAGGTCATCAGTCCGCTAGAACTTAGAACTACTTAAACCTAACTAACCTAAGGGCATCACACACATCCATGCCCGAGGCAGGATTCGAACCTGCGACCCTAGCGGTCTCGCGGTTTCAGACTGAAGCGCGTAGAACCGCTCGGGCACTGCGACCGGCCAGAAGTAGCCGCTCCACGTCAAGAAAACTGAGAACGGCCAGGCGCGAGGTGCTGACCAAACGTCCCTCCATATCGCATGCAGTGACCCCTTTGGGAGGACGATGACACGGTGGACGGTTGGTGCCATTCGGCCTTCTGAAGAGTTTGATTTTGTTTATGGAGGGATATGTTAGCATCCACAGGCAACCTGTTAACCGCCGCAAATCTGAGTCGTTGGTCGGAGGGACAGTTGCTCAGAGGGACAATTGTAAGGTATTGCGAAGTTAAGTTTAGAGGGTGATGTGGATACAAGGTGATGTATTACGAAAAGTTGAGGAATTCTCAAACATCTTAAGCTGTGATGACCGGCTTGTTTAAGCGATATAGGAGGAAGAATCGTTATAGATATTATAAGGAGCTGTTAAATAGTATATCACAAAACCTGAGGAAGTTCATAGAGAGTTTCGTGGATGGGATTGGAAAGCTGATTAGTTGACAGTAACTGATCGCACTAGAAAGATCCTACTACAAGAGGCAGAACAAAAAGCACTGGAAGCATTTTAGCGGTGGTAGCCACAGCGTGTGTCAAGGGAAGTGATGGCAGAGCTTTCTAAGCATTCCTCAGGAGCCAGAGAAATGGTAAATGGTTTGGAGGAGACAGACGCAGTAAACAGAATTAGTGACCAAAGGGAGACTGTTTCCGCTCTTATCAAGAATGAACTTGTGGATAGTCATGACGCATAAGCTCAGAGTGTAGTGAATGTGGAAGAGTAGATTACCGGAAGGAGACTGTAGACAGAATAAGGGGTAGGAATCTTAGCCTACCGCGAAACAGCAATGTATGGTGCAGTATTTTAAGGAACGTCATTAAAATGTCCAGAAGTATGCAGTTTCTAACTAAAAAAATAACTCAGATAGTAAGATTAAAACCATATGGGACACTGTCAAATGGGGGACTGGACAGCTAGACAGTGTACAAGATTCCATAACAATGAAATAAATGACAATTCACAAGTTGTAAGTAGCTTTAACAATCACTCTTTAATCATAGAAGCAGATCTAGGACTAAACGGTTCATTTATAGTAGCAAGAGACTATGTGAAAAATGTCATTTCACAAAACTTTAAGGAATTAGAAGTAACATTAACATCCATCACTGAAATTAATACTATTGCAAAAATTCTGAAAAACAAAAGCTCTTGTGTGGTTGATGCAGTCTCAAACGGAATTCTGAATTCCAACTTGGTAATTAATGTCCTTGGTGATACATGCAAAGAATTGCTGGCATTTTTTTTCAGACAGGTTATTAAATCACTTCATAAGAAACGTGACAAGACAGACTTCAGCAATTATCGTCCAATTTCCTTGCTGACATCTTTGCTCCAAGATATTGAGAAAAGTAATTTATTCATGAATATTCGCATACTTAAGTGGAAACAATTTACTTAGCGTATTACAGCGTGGATTCCAGAAAGGTTGCTCGAGTAAGAAAGCTGTTTGTACATTCACATTAGCCTACGAAGCCCACTCGGAGTGAACTGGCTTTCCATGGCCCGTGAGCCGCCCTAAATATGGCCTCAGTGCCAGGATACATTCGGTCTTGCTTACTGTCACGTGGCAGGCGTAAGGAAGAGGTCCGTGGCGCCCGCGACCTCTGCTGCGACGTCTGGTGGTCGAGAATGCCGTAGCGGCCGTAGAGTCGGTTCTCAGGAGGCCGACAGCCCGTGTAACTTGGATGTATTGCGGGCTGCAGGCAAAGTAGGCGTAAGCTCACGACACAGCACACACGATAGGGAACTGGCGTCGCTGCCTTGACCACCAAACGCGCCCCATCTCAACCCAATGGAACACATCTAGTGACAGCTGTGTACCCGCAAATAATCGTTTCATAATTTACAGGAATTTCTACATCGATCTCGAGAGGGAAAAACGACAGTCTGAACGCCTCAGTACTAACTCTAATTTCCCTTATATTTGAATCGTGATCATTGCGCGATTTGAAAGCTGTTGGTAATATCCTTTACATCCTCGCTGCGTAGGCATCTGCTGGCACGTACCTTCAGAAACCTACCTACGACTTGTCGAACCCATTCCTTGTAGACAGCTACTATATTACACTCTGAAGTTGGTCAAACACTCTATTAAGCAGGGGTCACGACATTTTAGCTCGTTGTTGTAGATCGAAATGGGCTGATAGAAAGCGTGCCACATAACTTACGTTAGGAAGTAGTAAGTTGATAGGAGACATCCAACAGTATGGAGGAGCAAATAATTTGGCAGTGGTGGGAAGTGTGCTGGGTACTAATTGGGGAGGGAGACCAAAGTTCACCACAGCAAGCAGTCTCAAGTGGAGGTACGTTACAATAAGGGCTTAACAACTGAATTCTAAATAAAACGTGATTAATGTAGCAAAGCGTTGTAATATTTTTTGATTTATACTGTATAAGTTTGGGAAACATGTATGGAACAACACATCCGGTAAATGATCGACATGGCTTTTCTAACGAAATTTTCAATAATGGTTTCCCCAAATCTCTGTGCGATTTCGCTGACACAATTTCGGCCTTTAATGCTTGTGTGTAAACTTGAAACTTCAGAAAACCCCAAAGAAAGGAAATCTATTGTTGATAAAACGCAAGATTGTGATGGTGACTTAAGGTCACAACAACGGGGGCTGACACGGTCAATGTTTCATGGTCCTTGTGGCAGGTGGTGCTGCCCTACTGAAACCACATGCCTTCATATTTTCCAATAGGATCACTAAGAACTGGGTTAATACGTTAAGGTATCGTTCAACGTTTACTGTTGTTAATGCAACACCTGCTTCGTTTTCAAAGAAAAAGGGTCGAATATTCAGACCACAACGCACACCAAACAGTGGCACGTTGGGGATGTATTTTTTGATAATCAATCATTCGTGGATTTTCTGAGCCCTGAATGAGGGAACAGTGAGTACTGTGAGAATGGGACTCGTCACCTAAGATGACTTTGACCCAGAAAATCTGGATCCAAATCTTATTTTTCAGTAATTCAGTTGGTGAACCCTCTTCACCGTGCAACACAGACGTTGTTGAGTCAGTTGCAGTTTATAATCTTGGAGATGCTAACCTTCAGCGATAATGTGGGAAATATTGTCTGATCAAACGCCCAGGCATTGTGCACGATGGCAAATCGAGTTCCCCGAATTCTAGCGAACTGCCGTGACGTTTGTTACTGAATGAGCTCGTTCGTCTATTTCCGAATTTTTCGATTATTTTTTTCATAGTTGATGAATGTGGAATATTAACTTTTCTGAAAATTTGATGTAATTTACTAATCACAGTAACCAAACATTGAACATTTTTTTTTAACAATATGGACGCGTTTGTGTGTCTTGTAGCTCTCGCTGTGTACAATATATCTATCACCTACCTTCCTCCGTAGCCAAGGTCTCTAGCGCCTGTTTCTGCAGGGGCTCTCGAGTCGGAGGTACATCGCAACAGAACAGATGACGTCACAGTGTCAAGCGTGTGCGGAAAATCAGTCCGCTCCACCACGAAAATTCTCTGCTTGGCCTAAGTCGCAGTCGCCATGTCAAAGTGTGCACATCGCCATTTCGGGACCTTTTTGGAATACTCGTAGGTTGATTGCGATAGACTCTTATGGCAAGTTACCTTTTGCTGTGGCAATGAACTCGATGATGTCAGCACAATTCAGGTGTTGTCCTCTATTTTTTGCCTCGAAGGTTTACCTGAAGTCTTAGTGTCAGACAACGGCCGTCAGTTCACGTGAAATGAATTTGAAACATTCTGTGAACGCAATGGCGTACAGCATCTAATAAGTGCACCGTTCCACCCACAGTAAAACGGCGGAGCGGAACGTTTTGTCAGAAAAGCAGCAGATGGCCAAACTTTGCACTGCAGACGCCAGGGATGAAACACT